>NW_020837946.1:62326746-62618099 GCF_003676395.1 Aethalodelphis obliquidens | reverse complement strand
CACACACACACACACACACACACACACACACACACACACGTCAACTAGAACATCTGGTTTGACAAACCTCCCAGTGCTGATATGTCACTATGTGTAGGGTTACAACCACTGCCATTAAACTCTGTTTCTCACTCACGTACCGCCTCTGAAGGTTCTAAGTAAGTTCGGAAACAAAATCCCTCATTGAAAAGAGCTTTCCCTGTTTGATGTTGACGTTGATACTTTCTAAGTGCCTGTGAATATATCATCAACTTCCATCTCAAAATTATTTTTGACTTGGCCCCTGGGTCAGGTGTCCTTTCTCAGAATTCCCAAAGGCTTAGAGCCCTATTTTGTCCTGGGTGCTCATTAGAGTTTTCTGAGCCAGGACCTCAAGATCAGCCAGACTCAGTTCCAAAGGAGACCACAAATTTAAGCTCACCTTGCTTCATTGCGCAAGGTGGAGTAGTAGGAGTTTAAAATTGACTAAGACTTACGAGCTAGCCTCAATTAGACTCTTTGAACAACTTTTGGCTACTGGCCCTGAAGTAGAAAGAAAGATTTAACACAATAGATTTTCCCTTGAGAAGACACAACGCAAGGTATGTTTTAAGAGCTTAGGAGGAATTCTCCAAGCCATCACCACTCCCTTGATAAAATACCTGCCTCTTTAAAGGTATCTTAGCTCGGGACTTCCCTGGTGGCGCAGTGGTTAAGAATCTGCCTGCCAGTGCAGGGGACATGGGTTTGAGCCCTGGTCTGGGAAGATCCCACATGCCGCGGAGCAACTAAGCCCGTGTGCCGTAACT
Organism: Aethalodelphis obliquidens; assembly: GCF_003676395.1. Lineage (NCBI taxonomy): Eukaryota > Metazoa > Chordata > Mammalia > Artiodactyla > Delphinidae > Aethalodelphis > Aethalodelphis obliquidens. Next base: position 62,617,311 of record NW_020837946.1, on the reverse strand, counting down.
ACCGAGGCTGCGCTCTAGATCCGCAAGCCACAACTACTGAGCCCGTGTGCCACAGCTACTGAGTCCGCGTGCTGCTCTAGCTCACGCCCCTAGAGCCTATGCTCCACAATAAGAGAAGCCACCGCAATGAGAGCACGTGCACCACAACAAAGAGTAGCCCCCGCTTGCCGCAAATAGAGAAAGCCCGTGCACAGCAACGAAGACCCAATGTAGCCAAAAATAAATAAATAAATTTATTTATTTATTTTTTTAAAAAAGTATCTTAGCTCGTTACTCAAACACTTCATTTACCTGAGAAGCAGGATACCTTTAGCTTCCTGAGTCAGGACTTTGGGAGATAATTCTCTCTTTATTCACTGACTTATAGAGGCACATGTTATATGAGTGTATGCACACACAGGCACAAGCACTTGTGAACACTCACATTTCCTATAAACTTAGTACTCCCGTAAAACAAATACGGAATCAAACTACTAACTTCCTGGGTTCAGGAGCCTCCGAGACTTTGTGAAGTATCTTTCCTACATTGGTTTAAAGTAGCACTTCTCAAAGTTTGGTCCGTGGACCAGCGCCATCAGCATCAGCTGGAAACTTGATAGAAGTGCAAATTCTTGGGCTCCACTTCACACTCACTGAGTCAGAAACTAGAGGTGGGACCTGGCTTTTAACAAGCCCTCTAGGAGATTCTGCTTCTCACTCAAGTTTGAGAGCCAGTGGTCTAAAGAAATCACTGTTGCATCCTTTTCTGAGGAATAGATAGAAACCCATCACAAGGGGACCCAGTTATAATGGCAAATTCAAAATAAATTCCCTCACTGCATCCTCTCCTTTGCAACCTAGGCTCACACTCTCCTATTCCTCTTCTTCCACAGAGCAAATGTACTTTTGTCTCTTTTTACAGGTCTAGACAAACTGAAAGGCTCTACATCCCTTGTGAACATGGACCTCTCCCTGGTGGTGGAATGCATGGACCACGCTCTCACAAGTCTCTTCCCTAAAACCCATTATGCTGCTGGAAAAGATGCCAAAACTTTCTGGATTCCTCTGTCTCACATGCCAGCAGTTTTGCAAGACTTTTTATTGTTGAAACAGAAAGTAAAGCTGGCTAATCCCAAGGCAGTGGGACTCAGCTGACCACAAACGCCTGCCCCAGGCTATGAGATTGGCTGATTCCAAGGACACATCTCCTTCTCCATCTCATTCTTTACCTAATCCAACCTGGACTCATTTAGATGATGCTTCTGTTGGTAAAAGAAGAGATCCCACCATCACTGATGATGTCCCAGGGTCCCTTTTCAAACTTTATTTGAAAAGATGGGCAGGTATGACACCTGCCCGACATTTAGGCTTTGCCTGCTTGGTATGATGTAAGGAAAATGGGAAGGCTTTCCCATCCAAAATGATCTCCACGCCTTGCCTGCCCCATGCTTCTAGTCCACAGCACTTAAAAGTAATTCCTGAATGTTAAATATTTGTCCCTTATCAAAACATTGAGAGATAAGTAGAATACTTTCATAAGTGGATTAGGTGTGTTATCTTGTTGAGAGTAAGGTTAGGAATAAGGATTAGAACTCAGTTCTGTGAGCCTTGATGGAGGCAAGAAAAGGAAGGGTAATGAAGCATTATGGAACTGGTATAAGCTAAGGGGCAGCAGAAAAGTACTAGGTAAGACTACAAGTAGGAGGGAAGGAAAAGGAGAAAAGGAATAGGAGGACTGAAAACAAGAAACAAGTGTAAAAGTAGAGGTAGGGAGATTCCAAGACAAGCCTACCTATCCTAGAGGGAACTACAGAGGACGGACAGCTTCTTCGAGGCCACTGTGAACATTGATGCCCATACAGCTCTCTGTGGAAAGATGGTAACAACAGAGGAACCAGTCATTCCAAAAGAATAAAAATGTAGAGCATGTGTGTCTATTCTGGTTTATTGTAAATATAACAAGACATAGATTATCTGATACAATTACACCTGAGATGGTTGGAAATCCAATATTTGAAGGGGTCTCTGAAGCCCCATGAAAATACAGAGCTAAATTCAAAGACTCTCTTTCACCTACAGTTACAGTGAGAGCAGGTCTGCTCCTGGCTCATATCGTGGTTCTAGATTGGGTTGACTCTGGACCCACCCCCCCCATCCAAAAGAAACAGCTACCTAAACGGATGCTTGCCCAAACCCCAGCGCCCAGCCCAGTGTCACTCAGAGAGTTTGGCTGAATATCTACATAAAAAGCCCGAATTGTCAAAATTTAACATTTGTTGCAGATTAATGTAGGATGAAACAGCGGGAGAAATTATCTAGTGTGCATATTTGTGTGTACGCGCACACACACACTGAACTTACAGTGAAGAAACTATTTAATGTCTGCTGCTTGAAACCACGTCACTTAGAAGATACCAGTAATTCAATTCATTTACACTCACCTTTCAGGAAACATCTGCCTATGAGGTAGTTTCCTCCTTTCACATTTGCAACATACTGATGACTTTGCAAAATCAAATTTCCAATGGTGTCAGGTCCACCTGAACATATATTTCATTATTTTGAGAGTAGATACTCTCATCCTTTTCACATGAAAATGAAGAAAATCACAGCAAGAATCAGACAGAAAAATTCTCGGGCAAAGTTATCTCAACTATCATCACTACCTACTTATGAACTCATCTCCATCTTGGTCCTAGCCCCAGAGGCCGTCCACCTATAGATTCCTGATTTCTTCTGGTTGCAACGAACCACCTATGGGTTAGGTGACTGTCACTCAGCTTGTCCTTGGAGCTGAAGTTCATCCGCATTGTTTGCTGGGGCTCCTCTTTCTCACCTTGAATTCCTAGATCTTGGCTTCATTTCATTGCTTTAAAAACATCTAGCCTGCTGCTCCCTGACCTTCTGGGCCTCCAGGGCTTTAGAATCTGCAGGAACCTCCTTTGCTGAACTTTCCACCGTGTCGTTGGGCTTACCTAATGGTATTATTTCCTTTGTTTCACCTAGACCTGAGTTCTTTACTCATTTCTCCAAGTAGCTACAATTGGTAACTCCCTGTTTCACCAAACCAAAAAAATGCTGTACTTAAGTGAATGCTCTCAAATATGATATCACCTTAAAATGAAACCAAATATATTCATCCAAGCAACTTCTAAAGTTTTTCAACTAAATGAGAAGGTGGGGGCATTTAGAGTATAAAGGCATAGTCTCAACAAAAGCACAAGACCTGAGGGGGAGGGAGGGACTCAGGGGGGAGGGACATGGGAAGGTTACGGCACCAGGAGTCTGAACTATGGGTTCCTAGACGTCTCTCCATCGCACCATCACTTCTCATATTCTCTGTGCTCTTGGGGAAATACATTTTTATCAATAATATTTTGGTGGACATATGTGCTGGGCTTTCTGCTAAGCACTGGCCTACAGTCAGGAACAAAATGGATATGGTCCCTTCCTTCACAGAGCTTAAGGTAATCCAAAGGCTGAGGCTGCCACTCAGGATGCCTTAGAGGAGCTTCTCCAGGAATCTGTGGTCAAAATGAATTGAGACGTCGTCTTCTGCCACATTGAGCTTGGGAGGTCCTTCCCCACTTAGTTTGGAGGGACCAGGAGAACTTCCCAGATGTTCCCTCTGGTTCGATCTAAAAATCCAGCTGTGTCCGATATAGCTCTATCTGAACAATATATTCAAATCTGGAGTTTCTATCTCCCTCGCCCCACCTACCCTTTCCCAGTCCAGCACCAACTACTGTCAATTTTATCTCCTGAGGAGACCTCAAGTCCATCTACTTCTCTTCATGTCCAGCGCAACAATCTGTTCAAGCTTCCATCATCTCTTATCTCAACTATAGCATATTTACCCTGTGTAGCTTCAATGATTTCTCCTCACTGCAGTCAGATTGTTCAAAATTAAAATCTGATCATGGTGGTCTTCTCCCCTTTCCTAAACCCTTCAGTATGTTCCCATTGCGCTTTGACTGGATTAAAATGCATAACATAAACCACGTTGTCCTGGCATGACTCATGAGCCTCATTTTAGGCTACTATTCTCATTTTGCCATCTCAGGGCCTTTGATCATGCTTCTCCCTAGAACGTTCTGATTTTACCTGCTTATCTAGTTTCCTCATCCTACGATCTCAGCCCCTTCCTCAGGGAAGCGTGTACAATTCCAAAATCTGACCACCATCTTTTCATCCCAACTAGGTTCCCATCTTATACATTCTCACAGCATCCTATAATTTACTTCAGGGCACTTATCACAGTCTGTAATTATGTATTTGTGTGGCTGGTAAGTTGGTTAATATTGGTTTTCCCTATCAATTTTTTTTCTTAACTTTTTATTGAAATTGGCAAATTAAAATAGAATAAATTAACAAGTTGGTATTTTGTTTGTTTGTTTGTTTGTTTTGCGGTACGCGGGCCTCTCACTGCTGTGGCCTCTCCCGTTGTGGAGCACAGGCTCCAGACACGCAGGCTCAGCGGCCATGGCTCACGGGCCCAGCCGCTCCGCGGCATGTGGGATCTTCCCGGACCGGGGCACGAACCCGTGTCCCCTGCATCGGCAGGCGGACTCTCAACCACTGCACCACCAGGGAAGCCCTAACAAGTATTTTTTCAAAAAAATGTTTTGTACAAAAATACTGTCAAAATTTCCTAAAAGGCTTTCAACACAGTAGTATCTTTTCATGTACTGAATATAACTATTAGCACGGTGTCAAAAATGTTGAAGAGAGAAACAAAATAAAAATCTGTGAAATGTTTGCCACTGATGACATTCCACACCCTATTATTATCTGTACGTATGGGGGAGGGGGACAGCCACCTTGAGAGTGAACAGTATGACTCTCCCTATCAAATTTTAAGTTCCATGAAATCAGGAACCATGATGATTTGCTTATCTTCGTATTCCCTTGCCTAGCACATTACTGGCACATAGACCAGTGTTGAATAAATATTTGTGGAATAAATTCAGAAATCAGCCTGTATTAGCTGTTCTGACTATCACTTAAGATCAAGTTTGCCAGCCCCATTACTTGTGCTATCAATGTGTCAGTTCAACAAAATCCTGTAACTTCCTTAAGCCTTTGAGTACTTCCACAAGGGCTCCCTACCTCTGGTTCTGCTATCAGCATTCCCTCAGAGATTAGTCAGTGTTGCCATAGTGATTTCCCATGACCTGTTGATCCAAAGATACTGTGAAGGAGCCTGCGTCTATGTTGAGACTTCCTGGGTCCAGTGGTCACAGAAAAAGAGAACATTAGAAATCATTTTGTCCAGGAAATTCCCTGGCAGTCCAGGGGTTAGGACTGCGTGTTTTCACTGCAGAGGGCCCGGGTTCAATCCCTGGTCAGGGAACTAAGATCCTGCAAGCCGTGTGATGTGGCAAAAAAAAAAAAAAAAAAAAAATCATTTTCTCCATTTCTCTGACTGTAGGCAGGACATGTCCATGCCATCCAGGCTGAAGAGAATCTCTTCTATTTAAAATCTCTCCAGAAACTCCATAACTTCTGTGGAAACCAAGCCCAGCATTTAATGAGGAAAACTTTCAGGAGCTTCTAAGAAAAGTGATCAATTTTGGCTCTTCTCCACCCTATTAATCCCAATAATTCTCAAGAACACAAGAGATAACAGTACCATCGGTGTGGAGGAAAGAGCTAAACATTCGTAAAATGAAAAGCTTTTTAATATTTACAAATTATTTGTGACAACTTAATCTTTGCCGCAGTTTATAAGGATAATACTGGCCAACAGTTTCATGAATTTTTGCATGTTGAAAAATAAGACAATTCTGTTGATACTCAGTTCAGACATTCTTCCTCAACTCTGTGATTCATTTTTAAAAAAACAATATGAGTAATATCCATTCTTCTATATGAGGCATTAAAATAGCCAGGGCTCTAATGCAGATTCTGGTTTAGCAAAGTTTCCAAGCTCTTTCTGCACACAGTACCTGCCTATGAAAAAACCAGATCACAGCTCTTGCCTAATTCATTCCTGGAAATAAATAACACTCCAGCCTGAAACAGGTCATGCAAAGCAACATAACATTCTGTCACATTCTACACCAGCAACTGCCCTGAACAGTTCCATTTGAGTTCCTTTTGAGAAACTGGAGATGGAAAGCGTTCTGCTATAGACACATAGCTTAAGCCCTGACAAAAACCATCCAGTCCCATGCCTAGGTAAAATATTTACTCTCAGCCCTGTGGGTCTGTTTTTTCCTCCTAGATATGACAACTAGAACTTGAGCATGATGCCACCCAATTAATGATGGTACCTTTGTTATGGATCAAGTAATCCAAGCAACCTGGCTTCTCACAGGTATAATAAGAAAAATATAGTAATGGTTATTCAACACTCAGTACATGTCAGGTTCTTAATGCATTTGTACATTGCATGAATGATTTTACCTAACCCTTATCATATCTTAGGTATGGGGGCTTTTTGCTTTTCGTTTATCTTTAATGTGGTAGGAACACAACATTAAATCCACCCTCTTAACAAAGGAAGTGTACAATACGATATTGTAAACTATAGGTACAGTATTGTACAAAAGATCTCAGGAACTCAATCATCTTGCATAAATGAAATTTTACACCAGTTGAACAGCAGCTCCCCTTTTTCGTTTCCCCCCAGTCCCTGGCAACTACCGTTCTACCCCCTGCTTCTATGAGTTTGACTATTTTACATGCCTGATATAAGTGGTAACATGCAATATTTGTCTTTCCGTGACTGGTTTCTTACTTTTTTAATATATTTATTTATTTATATTTATTTGTTTGTTTGTTTGCACCGGGTCTTAGTTGTGGCAGGTGGGCTCCTTAGTTGTGGCATGAGAACTCTTAGTTGCAGCATGCATGTGGGATATAGTTCCCTGACCAGGGATCAAACCCAGGCCCCCTGCATTGGGAGCATGGAGTCTTCCACTGCTCCACCAGGGAAGTCCCTGTGACTGGTTTATTCCACTTAGCATAATGTCTTTTAGGTTCATCCATGTTGAGGCATATAGATGGATTTGCTTCTTTGTTAAGGCTGAGTAATATTCCAGTGTATGTATATACCACATTTTCTTAATCCATTCATCTGTTGCTCAACATTTAGATTGTTTCCATATTTTGGTTATTTTGAATAGTGCTACTATAAACATGGAAGTGCAAATGTCTCTTTGTGATTCTGATTTCAATTCTTTTGGATAAATGCCCAGAAGTGGGATTTGCTGGATCATATGGTATTTCTATTTTTAATTTTTTGAGGAACCTCCTTAATGTTTTCCATAGCAATTCCACCATTTTACATTCCCATCAACTATGCTTAAGCGTTCCAGTTTCTCTACATCCTCACCAACACTTATCTTTTGTTTTCTTGATAATAGCCATCCTAACAGGTGTAAGGTGATACTTCATTGTGGTTTTGATTTGCATTATTTGATGATTAGTGATTAGTGATATTGAGCATCTTTTCATGTACCTGTTGGTCATCTGCATATCTTCTTTGAAGAAGAGTCTATTCAAGTCCTTTGCCCATTTTTTAATCAGCTTATTTGGGTTTTTGCTATTAAGTTGGAGTAGTTCCTTACATATTTTGGATATTAGGTGTGCTTTTTAGAGACAGAGAAATGAAGTCACAGAGAGGTGAACAATTTGCCCAAGTATGGGCCAGGGTTCAAACCCAAGCAGGCTAATTTTAATGCCAGAACTCACACTCAGATCCACTGTAGTATATAGAAATTGAGTCTTACAGAGTATTTTTCTAAACTTCAGTACTGGGTCTACAGAAACAAAACCTTAATTAAATTAATCTAACATGAGTATTGTCTAGCTAATAATTATTATGCATAAGAGTAATGCATAATTTTGAGCATATATAAATATACACGCTGTTTTGTTTTCCTATATTCTATTTTTAAATTTTTCTCACTGGTGATAAAATAACAAAAGCACTTATACAACATTCCTCAGGTCCTTGAAGTTTTCTAACTGGATTTCTAGATTTCTTTTCTTTCCTTCTCTCTATCTTTTTTTCATTGTTGTCGTTGTTGATTTTATTTATTGTTATTATTGTTGTTAATCATTTCAGGAATTTATATGTAAATACTTTTTTCTAATCTCAATAAAAGCCTCAGATTATCTGTCCTGACCCAAGACCAACTCTTTGAATCTCTTAGCTTTTAAGGCCAGAAAAAGGAAAAAGGAACAGCAGACTAAGATACTGCAAATACTATGTCCTTACGGCTGTATTTTTTTCAATGCAGAGAAGTGATGATGTAAGTACCACTGGGATGTGATGAGGCAGACTGTCCTAGTCATTGTGGCTGGCACTAGCCTGGGAAATACTAATGAGAAAAATGAGGGGATCTTAGCTGGGCCAAGGTAAGGTCTTCCTAGTGCTAACACCCTGCAATCAAAGATAACACTAGTAAGGTAGCTGGACATTCTGACTTGGCTGGAAGAGGACATGTAGCTTAGAATGTCTCACAGAGATGTTTCCACTAACGACATTCCCAGTACAACAAGTTTCTCCTCCAATACCACTGGAGAACGGGAAGCTCCCCACCTCTAATTACCTTGTTGACTGGCTCTAGTTAATAGAATGTTCTTTATTATTTTTGAGCCAAAATCTATCAGTGGAGAGGAAAGAGGAGAGAAAGGTCTGTTATTTCTGCAACCATGCTATTTCTGCAATCATGACAATAATAGTGTGTTCATCGAGTCTTTCAAATGAGCCAGGGTTCACCCAGAGGACTGTTCATGCATTTTCTCATGTATAGTCTTTACAACTTTTACACAACACGTACTTTTATTGTCCCATCTTACAAATGAGGAGCCTGATATCCAAATTGCTTTTTTTTTAACATCTTTATTGGAGTATAATTGCTTTATAATGGTGTGTTATTTTCTGCTTTATAACAAAGTGAATCAGCTATACATATACATATATCCCCATATCTCCTCCCTCTTGCGTCTCCCTCCCACCCTCCCTATCCCACCTCTCTAGGTGGTCACAAAGCACTGAGCTGATCTCCCTGTGCTATGCAGCTGCTTCTCACTAGCTATCTATTTTACATTTGGTAGTGTATATATGTCCATGCCACTCTCTCACTTCGTCCCAGCTTACCCTTTCCCCAAGTTGCTTTTAACTCTAACAGTTCCTAAATTCCCTCTTGGTAAAAAAAAAGAGAGAGAGAGAAATCAGACAGTGGATTTAATCCCAAAATGTTTTCTTAAAGTTTTTTCTGGAACCCTAGAGCCAGCATAAATGAAAAACTCTAAAGTTCTGAGTACTGAAAGCATAAGACTACCTCATGGCCAGTGATTCCCAGGCTCCTCCATGCTCTTGAACCCTTGAAAGAAATGATGGACAAGGGTATGCAGGCTCTTCTCATTTTCCTACTTACTCTCCACCCCTGCTGCTAACACCCCTCTAAGAAATACAGCTGTTTTCATGAGCAGAAATACAAACAGTTATTTCCACACTTTACAAATTCCAATGTTCATTCTGAATGAAATAAAGAGTCTGGTCAGGAATCTCTCCAAACACTCAAGTCTTCTTTATGTCCCCTCCTCCCACTGGCACCTCCTTCCCCTCCAAAGGGAACAGAATCTGATCCTACTTCTGCCCCAGAGAGGAGCACTTTTTACCATCAACTTAGATGAAGACACAGAGGCAGATTTGTCAACACACCAGGGGAAAAACATAAGATAGAATCAGGGTCTCATATGCTCTATGAGATCTAACTGTGGACTAACAAGACAAAATGATAAAGGGAAAGACACAGGGCTCTGCTGTGGTTCCAAAAAACAAGCGTGGGACTCAGAGCCACATTGTGGAAATGACTGATGCATTTTGTGCAATATCAGCTCAAAGTGAGCCAACAGTGTGATGTAATGATATGACGTAACCACCCTCCCCCTTCCCCTCCCCGCACAAGGAGAAAAAAAAGTAAATGATGCTTTGATCTTTTTTAAACTTTAATTTTACAACATATAGAGTAAGGTTGGTGATGGCTGAAAAATTTTACCATTGCTCTGAGCACTGATGAAAGAAATTAAAGATGATACAAATAGATGGAGAGATATACCACGTTCTTGGATTGGAAGAAACAATACTGTGAAAATGACTATACTACACAAAGCAATCTACAGATTCAGTGCAACCCCTAACAAACTACCACTGGTATTTTTCACAGAACTAGAACAAAAAATTTCACAATTTGTATGGAAACACAAAAGACCCCAAATAGCCAAAGCAATCTTGAGAAAGAAAAACGGATCTGGAGGCTTCAGGCTCCCTGACTTCAGACTATACTACAAAGCTACAGTAATCAAGACAGTATGGTACTGGCACAAAAACAGAAATATAGATCAATGGAACAGGATAGAAAGCCCAGAGAAAAACCCACGCACATACGGTCACTTTATATTTGATAAAGAAGGGAAGAATATACAATGTAGAAAAGACAGCCTCTTCAATAAGTGGTACTGGGAAAACTGGACAGCTACATGTAAAAAAATGAAATTAGAACACTCCCTAACACCATACACAAAAATAAACTCAAAATGGATCAAAGACCTAAATGTAAGCCCAGACACTATCAAACTCTTAGAGGAAAACATAGGCAGAACACTCTATGACATAAATCACAGCAAGATCCTTTTGACCCACCTCCTAGAGAAATGGAAATAAAACCAAAAATAAACAAATGGGACCTAATGAAACTTAAAAGCTTTTGCACAGCAAAGGAAACCATAAACAAGATGAAAAGACAACCCTCAGAATGGGAAAACATATTTGCAAATGAAGCAACTGACAAAGGATTCATCTCCAAAATATACAGGCAGCTCATGCAGCTCAATATCAAAAAAACAAACAACCTAATCCAAAAATGGGCAGAAGATCTAAATAGACATTTCTCCGAAGAAGATATACAGATGGCCAACAAACACATGAAAGGATGTTCAACATCACTAATCATTAGAGAAATGCAAATCAAAACTACAATGAGGTATCACCTCACACCAGTCAGAATGGCCATCATCAAAAAATCTACAAACAATAAATGCTAGAGAGGGTGTGGAGAAAAGGGAACCCTCTCTCACTGTTGGTGGGAATGTAAATTGATACAGCCACTATGGAGAACAGTATGGAGGGTCCTTCAAAAACTAAAAATAGAACTACCATACGACCCAGCAATCCCACTACTGGGCATACACCCTGAGAAAACCGTAATTCAGAGTCATGTACCACAATGTTCATTGCAGCTCTATTTACAATAACCAGGACATGGAAGCAACCTAGGTGTCCATCAACAGATGAATGGATAAAGAAGATATGGCACATATATACAATGGAATATTACTCAGCCATTAAAAGAAATGAAATTGAGTTATTTACAGTGAGGTGGATGGACCTACAGACTGTCATACAGAGTGAAGTAAGTCAGAAAGAGAAAAACAAATACCGCATGTTAACACATATATATGGAATCTAAGGGAAAAAAAAGTTCATGAAGAACCTAGGGGTAAGACGGGAATAAAGACACAGACCTACTAGAGCATGGACTTGAGGACATGGGGAGGGGGAAGGGTAAGCTGGGACAAAGTGAGAGAGTGGCATGGACATACATACACTACCAAACTTAAAATAGATAGCTAGTGGGAAGCAGCTGCATAACACAGGGAGATCAGCTCGGTGCTTTGTGACCGCCTGGAGGGGTGGGATAGGGAGGGTGGGAGGGAGGGAGACGCAAGAGGGAGGAGATATGGGGATATATGTATACATATAGCTGATTGACTTTGTTATGAAGCAGAAACTAACACACCATTATAAAGCAATTATAATCCAATAAAGATGTTTTAAAAAAAAAGAAAGAAATGGTAAAATTGTCCAGAAAAAGATCAAGTCTATGACCTAAAACTCCTTAAACAATAATTTTCAAGTTAACAAAGTGAAGTTGCTGAGAACCTCATACAAATTATCAAGTGGGATTCCGGGAAGTTACAGTAAACTCATTTCACCTTCTACTTTGAAATAGCTATGATTTTCAGTTTGTGACATCTATGTTTTGATTTTTATGGAATCCTTTATTTTTACATTTCTCATTTCATGATGGGCAGTATCACATAGTTAGCATTATCCAAAATGTAGTAGTATAATGTCATAAGATTTCATTATGTAGCTAGCTAACAAAAATGATTTATAGAATCACTAGATTCTGAAAATAATGAATATAGCAGATACATTTTTCTGTAGAGACCTTAGTGTATTGGGTGTACTTTGAACTGGATTTTTTCACATCTACAGTTCTCTCTCTAATAAATGTCATCAAAAACCAAAAAACAAACAAACAAAAAAGAACATAATGCTATTTATCAACATTAGCAGTTACAGATGGAATCACTAATGCATTAATAAATAAGTCTGAAGGTAAGCTGCTCTTCTATGAGAGGGTAATTAACTCTTTTAGGAAACCAATTAGAAAACAATACATTCTCTTTGGGGGATATCTAATTCCTAAATAGTGTCTGATTCACTGGGAGTTCATTCCATGTCATCAAGAGTCAAGGGCTCCTAAAAGTTAGACACTGACTGAAACCTTCCTTTTCTTCCTTTATTTCTTATTTTTGTAGATGAGAACCTAGAGACCAGCTTACTGGATTATTGGCTAAATGTAGCAAATGAGGTATTAGCAAAGTTGCCCATTCCACTCCAAGAGCAAAACCTCATGGACAGTTCCTGTTAAGTAAACTACTTCCCTGCTGACTCTTACTTCAAAATGACAGAGAGGGGGCTGTTATGGGTTGAATTGTGTCTCCCTGCAAAAAAGATATGCTGGAGTCCTAACCTCTGGTACCTCCAAACATGACCTTATTTGGAGATAGGGTCTTTACAGAGGAAATCAACATAAAGTGAGGTCATTAGGGTGGGCCCTCATCCAATATGGCTGGTATCCTTATAAAAAGGGAAACTTGGGGGCTTCCCTGGTGGCACAGTGGTTAAGAATCCGCCTGCCAATGCAGAGGACGCGGGTTCGAGCCCTGGTCCAGGAAGATCCCACATGCTGAGGAGCAACTAAGCCTGTGCGCCACAACTACTGAGTCTGTGCTCTAGAGCCCACGAGGCACAACTACTGAGCCTGCATGCCACAACTACTGAAGCCCACACACCTAGAGCCCATGCTCCACAACAAGAGAAGCCACTGCAATGAGAAGCCTGTGCACCACAATGAAGAGTAGCCCCCGCTCACTGCAACTAGAGAAAGCCCGTGCGCAGCAATGAAGACCCAACATAGCCAAAAATAAATAAATAAATTTATTTTTTTTTAAAAAAGGGAAACTTGGACACAGAGACCCACACATATAGAGGGAAAACAATGTAATGTGGAGAGACGCAGGGAGCAGACCACCATCTATAAGCCAAGGACAGAAGCCCGGAACAGATCCTTCCCTCACAGCCTTTGGGAGGAACCAACCCTGACTCCTGGCCTCTAGAACTGCGAGACAATAAATTTCTGTCATCTGTGCCACCCAGTTTGTCCTACTTCATTCCAGAACCATGTGATGGTACTAACATGGCATTGGTTTGGCAGAATCTTGGAGTGAAAGGAATCCTTAGAAACTCACCTGGTCCGGTTTCTTGCCTCTAAGCATCTTTCCCAGGTGAGTACCTTTAAAAACTTGTGATAAATCTGTCCAGAGGTGCTTCACAAGTGGTTAAGGACAAGGACTCTTGGATCAAGATGCTGGAGTCAAAACCAAGCTCTTCCCTTAGCACTGGCTTCACCACTGGCAGGATACTTAATTTCTCTACCTTAGTTTCCTCATCTGTAGACTGGGTGTAACTGTCCCTCAGACAGTTACAAGAATTAAATTAGTGAATTCATGGCAAAGCTTAGCATGGTGCTCAATAAATGTCAGCTATTGTTCATTCTATTGGCACCTTCTCAAATTGGCCTTGGTTCATGGCAGAACTTAGTGTAGGTCAGCCCCAACTCGGCCGGTTATTTGAATGCATTGGAAAGATCAATGTTCTGCCTTTTGTTTTTCCCAATTTTGTAAGTTAAGTGTGATAAGAAGGGATTGGATGCAGAGCAGAGCACTCAGAATAATGTAAGGGAAAAGAATCAAGACCTGTGAGAAAAAAATAGCCACACAAAATATCCTTTGGTCGCCGTTTTCTCAGCACCCACTCCATGGAGAGTCCCACCCAAGGTTCTGTGACTACAGAGGAAGGGAGTCCAAGATGCAGGACGGAAAAAAAAAAAAAGAGGCAGGATGGACCTGGCAAAGGCTTCAGCTACTAGAAGAGTGTTCGAATGGAGAGAGGTGGGGTTGCAAGGCCCTTCAGATCTCTGTTCAAAGAAAAGGGAACAGAGGCCCTGAAAGCAACATTATCTGTCAGAGTCACAACAGAATGGGGCTCAGATAAGAAATGGGCCACTTCTCCTGTGAGAAAGATAAGAGACCTCAAAGAGTGACTCAGTAGAAATCTAAGAGCTCCAACATCATCATCCCTGAAGAGCTGCTGAAATAAGATAACTAAGTTGATGTGATGATGATGGTAATGATGGTACCAAATATTGAGTGGCTACTACATGCACAGCAAGCACTGCGTTAATTGTTTTATATGCATGATTACCTCACTTAATCCTCACACAACAGCCCTTCGAGGTGGTTACAAAGAAGATGAAAGCTCAGATAGGATACTCAACTTCCGCCGCACCTAGAGCTGGTGGGTGGCGGTGAGGCCATCAGCTTCTACGTTGGACAGCCTCTTAGAGGCAGCCCCCTGCAACAGATGCTGCTAAGGGCCCTTCTTGCTCAGTGAGTATATATTTTTAGAACATCCAAGCCACAGCACTGAGAAATTATATCTCTTATCAGTGAAATCGATTTACTTGGTCTTCCATACAGAGTTTGGAACTGTGAAAATGATAGCAAAAATAACCACCACATTCATCTTGGTGTAAGAATGGGCTCTCAGACAAAAATCTTCCATGGCATTTGGGTCTGGTATTGATTGCTTTTGCACTATCAGAAACTTGCCGAAATCATTGCTTTTCTCCTGAGTGACATAGCAGCATTTCCCCTTGTTCTTTTCTAGCACAGTGTAATGACATGCAGTGGAAACCACAGGAAACTCTGTGGTTGGGTTTTTGTTTGTTTGTTTGTTTGTTTGCGGTACACGGGCCTCTCACTGTTGTGGCCTCTCCCGTTGCGTTGCGGAGCACAGGCTCCGGATGTGCAGGCTCAGCGGCCATGGCTCACGGGCCTAGCCGCTCCGCGGCATGTGGGATCTTCCCAAACCGGGGCACGAACCCGTGTCCCCTGCATTGGCAGGCGGACTCTCAACCACTGCGCCACCAGGGAAGCCCCATGTGGTTGGGTTTTGAACTTGAGCCATCATGCTCAATCCCAAAAGTCCGACAAGGGTACTGTGGAATAAAAACAAAGCGGGGGGTGTGACATAATTGGGAGGTCCTGTCCTTATTTAGGGGACAAGAGAAACATCATTTAGGGGACCTAACTTAAGGGTCTTGGTTATAAACGTCTCCATCTAAACCCAAACCAAGAGCAAACCAGGGGGACCCCACTTGGGACACCCCTCAACTCCCAGAAGCCGTGTGCTGGAGAGAGGGTACTTGAGGGGATGCTTGCATGTGTAAGTGCTGGTGTATTCCCTAGTTGGCACTGTACTTGGCTCCAAGCAGGTGACAAGCATTTCCTGAACACGTTCTGTTTTCAGAGCCAAGTTGAGAGCTGCAGAATGTCCTGTTGCAGGATTGCATAGGATCTCCCTCTGCATCTAATCCCTAGACGGTTAAAAGAGCAACTGCGCTTCCATTTCAGCAGGAAGTAAAGTAAGACCAACTGTACTTCTGCAAATTGCCAAGGAAGCTTCCAAAAGGTACAAGATGAACCCAAAGTCAGTTAAAGCAGAAAGAAAGTGAATAAATAATAGTAGATATACCATTTATGGAAGAATTTTTATGTGAATGTGGGCTATAATGCATTATCAGATATAATCTTCTCAACAGCATTGTGGTAGGTGCTATTATGATGCCTCATTTTATACAGATGAGAAAACTGGAGATTTGGGAGAGGTCGAGTGTCATACCTAAGGACACACACACACACACACACACACACACACACACACACGCACACCTCTGACTGTCCTGGAAGCCAATCCTGGTTCACCAGACACTTGTGCATGTCTCCATCTCTGCTGCCCCTTCCCCAACACATGGCAAGTTTTCAAAATGACCTATTCATGTGTTCTAATTTAGTCCCCTTTCTTTTAAGTAGTTAAGGCTATAGGCAGAGAAGTTACTCTGTAAAGAGTCCCAATTTACCTCACCTACCTAAGCTAAAAATAATCCCTCTTTCCTCCCTCCATAGTGAAAATGGAAGGCAGAAGAGTATTTTCTGATTAAATCCAGACTCTTCTGTGATAGAAAAGCTGCCCCAAATGAATTAAAGAGAGGAGAAAAATTAGAAGCGAAAAAGATTTGGGATTTGTTGTGAAGACGTTCTGATATCACATTGGAGTGGGTCACTAGGAAAATCTATTCACGACTTCTAGTGAAGCCAGAGGCACTATATCAGCAAGATGAGAGTTTTGCTGCCTGGAGATACTATGCCAGAGCCTCCAGGGCGGCTCTAGTGGATTTCCTCATTGGCTGGCAGGCCGGACAAACTTGAAGGCTCAGCTGTGTCTCATAATTGTCAAAGTGCACTGGCCACATCTCAGGTGGAAATGGTTGCATGAGCTATTTCAGGGTCAAGTTTGAAGGAGACTTGACTTCTAAAAATCGATTAAAGCAGCCCAAGACAAAAACCCACAAACCTTTATAATATTTTTACAAAGAAATAGTATATGCACGAAGCCAGCCCACATAGCTGTGCGTCAAGTGAATTGGACCCAGGAAGCTGTTTCAAATCTGGGATGAGGGACAGGCATGGGGAAAGGGGGCTGGGGTTTACTGAGAGGCAGCAGGAGTTTCACAAGTGTTGTCTCTGAAATACACTTATTCCTGCCACCATTTTGAAGGCGGCTCCATCCAAAGGATTAAGTGCTTAGTCCAAGAAGTTAGGAGTTGAGCTCCAGTCTCTTTAATTCCCAACGTTAAGCTGTTTCCACTGCACGGACCTGGTCCCCTCATGGTGATACTGGGTAAGGATGAGCAGTCAGCTCTTTCTTCAAATGGTGTGGGTGCGGGAACTGCAGCTTCCAGGGGACTGGACAAGCCACTTCCTAACACCAGGCCCCTCCCTACTTCTATTCCTCCCCCCAACACCTCTGGCCCCAGGAAACAAATGGAGACAAATTGAGATTCCCCTCCTAAGTCCCCGTACCTGTGCTCCATTTTTGTTGGGATCAAAGCATGCAAGGCCAATACTGCCACTTGGACACTAGGGGGCACTTGATGCTCATAAAAATCCCTGGGATTCCCAGGCAGGACCGTGCAGTTCCTGTTCGATCTCATTGAGAAGGAACATAATCATTCCTTCTACCCCTAAGAAATATCACTTCTAACGGATTAAAATCTACCGTTTCAAGATGAACTCGTTTCTTTCTTTAATAGCTTTTCCTACTGGAGAAGTCTTCCTTTTAGACCATCTAAATCTGACATGCTGTAGTTTAGTCCTATGAAAACACAGTAAAAAAACAAGTTCCCTCTGTCAGATGGAAAACCATAATCCTCCCAGCCCCGCTATTGCTGCTTCTAGGATAACCCAGAATAATGCAGAACACAGTCAATGATGAATATAATAATGTTTTTTTTTTTAAACAGGGGATCAAAAATACTACAAGGCATAAAAGAAAAATAACCACCATCTCCAAAGTCCTGCCCATCTCCTGAGCCCACAGCTCACTGTGCTTAACATGTCTTCACGGAGGAAGTGGTGCTGGACGGGTGACGTCAGCCCCTTGGAGAAACTGTCTTTCTTTTCACCCGGGGAAGCCCAGAAAACAGCAGAAAGAAGGGGAGCGGCAGTGTGTTCTCAGTTCCTGAAGCCCCACGAAGAGGCCCCAGGTGCCCCTGACATACTGAGGCCTTTCGAAGCTGGACTCTTGGCAACAGCCTTTGAAATAACTGAGTGCTGGCGACCCAGGTTTGACATGAATATGCAAATCAGAATATTCAAGTCTCTCATTTCATGCTTTTGGATCCTTTTAAAAATCCAGTCACTAACCGTGACTAACAGAAAAGAAAGGAAAAAGAAAAAGTAGTCTGACCTTTGCTTGTTTTCTCCCACTGACCTCCTTGTGCTGGAGCCAAAGCACTTTTCAGACCAGAGAGAAAGATGGCTGAGGTCTTGACCACTAAGTGCCAAAGACATTAGACCTCCCCTTCTCACAGAAGCTTGGGAATGGATAAATGGGCGCTATGCAGTTCTGTCAATCAACTTTGGTTCTCTATTTTCGTTACTACTAACATGGTTACGAAGCTACTAAAGTTTGCCACAAAGGCCCCATCAACATATTCAGGGAAATCTTTAATGAGTAACATCTGTAAACTTGCCAGGCTGCTAACTGTGCGTATCATTTCCTTACAGTCCCTCCATCTTGTCACTCTGGTCCCAATAACCACTATGGCCCCCATACTTCTTCCTTTGTTTGCCTGCTCCCCGGAGGAGGGCCTGGAGAGAGGCACTTCAGAGGCAGGCACAGCTCTATAACAAGATGTGACAACGAGTTTGGGGAATTTGCCAGGCAAGCATAATTATAAAAAAGAATTTCCATCATTATCCACTGCTTTTCGGAGACACAAACGTGATGGTAAGGCTCTCTCACTCCTCCCTCTCTGAGGACTGGGGCAGGCACACAGCAGGTGCTGACTGATGAACCCAATGGCAAGTCCACCCTGCTCGTGGGGAAAGGGACACATTTCAATAAAGCCCGAATCGGCTGTCATACCAAACCAATATAAACAGCTGAATGGTAAAGAAACAAACAACGAAAAAAATGTTTAGTTCCTAGGAGATGAATTACACCCATGTTCAAAATTCCTGGCACTCTGTGAAAGGAATCAGAGTTTGTAGATGTTTCTTTGCCTCGGTGCTCTTGGGGAGCAGGGGAATTCAAGATTTTGCTGCAGGAGATGTAGGGTGGAGACCAGGCAAAGACTATGTTTTATGTGCTAGTGCAGAACCGGGAAGAAGTGGCCTTAGTATCGCATGGAACGTGACTGCTGCACTAACATGGATGAAAAGAAAGCCTCCAGCACCCACCTCTGCAGGCTGGTAGAAGATTACTGCCATCCCACACCCAACACCCACGCTCCCAACAATGTTCTCCAGCTCCTATAGCCCCTAAGGCTCCTGCTGTTTTTCATAACCCTTTGCCTTTTGTATGAAACACTTATGCACCTGCTGCTCCTATGGCCACCACCCCTACATGGAACCTTCTCTGAGGTGTCAACGCCTTTTAACATTTCTTGGATTTTATCTCTTTATTGAGATGGGGGCAGGTATTAGGAGTCACATTTTTTAAGAAGGGGAAAAGTGAGGCTCAGGAACCACGAATCACCTTCCAGAGGCACAGAGCATCCGAGCAGCCCTGGAGCGTCAAGATCTCCTGCCAGCCCAGCGGCCGTGGGTATCTCCTAATTGAGCGGATGCGCCCCTGTGTTTACTACCCTCGGCCTTTGTCCTTTCGCCTTTCCCG
The DNA here is from genome assembly GCF_003676395.1 of Aethalodelphis obliquidens. Lineage (NCBI taxonomy): Eukaryota > Metazoa > Chordata > Mammalia > Artiodactyla > Delphinidae > Aethalodelphis > Aethalodelphis obliquidens. Next base: position 62,597,663 of record NW_020837946.1, on the reverse strand, counting down.
GCAGATCAACTGAATCCCCTCGGGGCCCTAGAGCCTCCACTGGGCAGTGGGCACCAAGCCGCTCTTTTCTGGCAACTCCTCTTGATGGGGTGGCACCCAGGGTGGGTGAAGTGGAAACCACTTGCTAAGGTTGGGTTTAGGAGTTACCTTTTAACTTCTCTTATGCAATTTTGTTTTCCCTTCGCCTTTCTTACTGAGGATAATTGACACAGGCTGGCATGTTTTTTGAAGCTAACCCAACAGTTTATGATCTGTGAAAAGAGCTGCAATGTTCTAGAGAAACACAACATCAAGATAGCAGCTGGACTCCTGGCTGCATTGGGTCAACCCCTGGTGTCCCATTTCTTTTGTTCTGATCCTTTGGCAACAATTCCTAGCATTCTTACTGAGGGCAGGGAGAGGAGAAGGAGGCAGTAAGAAGCGATCTGGCTGCCCTTTGGGTGAAACTCCGTCCAATCAGTTTACCATAGCTAACAAGGGGAGGCAGGGAACTAACTGGAAACAACTCTACCTTATGGCTCCTCCTCTCTCTTCCTCATTAGAGGGAAGGTGGGAGGAGACCCCAAGCTGAGATCCATTCAAGTAAGTCCCCAGATTTCAAAAGTCGTGTATTCCAGAAGTTTCTTTATACATGTAGCTCCAGTTCTGACAGTAGCCAGGAAGGTTATATTCAGGCAGGGTGAGTGGGGCTCTGCATCTTTTTGGCAGCCAGGAGGCTGTGGATACCAATAGTCCTGCCAGCTGCCCTCTTCCCAGCACCCGACATCCCCCGGTGACCAGGTCAGTCCTTGGCTACTGAAGAGTGATCTGGTCACCTTCCCTATTCAGACCTGACATGGCCCTGTCACTGCTCTCCCAGGTGAGGACCCCTCCCACCAGCATGATCAATCTTTGATGGGGTTCCTAAGAAAGGACTTTCTTCTCTGGGCGTCCTTAACACCCCTAGTGTTTCACATCTTCCCTTGGCCTTCTCTGCTCATTTCATGGGCGTCTCTCCCCCCGCATGTGCCCCAGGCCCCCTTAGGAACCTGGCTAGGAGAAAATATGAACCTTTTGATGGCCCCTGTCAAGACGTTCCTTGAAAGTCAGCTGGCCTCTGGACCAGCTGGTGCACGGCTCTCTCTTCAAGTGGAATTCTTCCCCCACTAGAACACTTCCTAGCATGTCGAGGATGTTGAAGGGTGTTTGGCCTCCAGTTTGCACCCCTCCAATTTATTCAAGAATTTTCTGCCCTGGGACCGACTGTCAGCCCCAGAATTTGCCTGTGCTCTCCCCGGGGGCCTGCGAGGTCTCTAGTGTGCAAACAGAACTCTGCAATGGCCCCCACCAAAACCAAGCCCTGATTTTTCTGGATTCCAGGACAGAGCACAGAACGGGTTTCACTCTGAGACCAAGGCCATTCATCATCTGTTTGGAATTGAGAATGAATTTCTCATAGAAACAATGGTGGTGCAGGTCCCTCTCCAGCTAGCAAGAGCCTGTGAACCCAAAATGTGGCTCAGCTGTAGAACCAACTGTACTAGGCTCCATTCTAAGAGAGAGAAGAATATAGAAAAGGGAAAAGGAAAAGGTCTTTCTGCTTTCCTGGCAACTTTCCTAAAACAAACCAAGGCCATTGCGTCTTTGGCTCCCTGCCATTTCCCCCCTTCCCCAGCACCTAACAGCCTCTCCTCAAGCATTCCAGGACTCCCGCCATTTGAAATCCTTCAGCTTGGCAGTCCCCCATACCCACCCCAGGCTGGCCCACCCTCAGCAAGCTCCAGGCAACAACACTGGATCTGCTGCCCCAATCCCAGGGTCCCTCTGCATAGGTCTGCCATCTGCTGACTCACTGAAGGAAACCAGCCAATCAACTCGTGATCAGGTGTGAGGGCTGACTGCGCATTGGCGCTCCCGTGAGTATGCACAGGAGCTCCTGGCAGACGTTCAGCTCTGCAAGCATAAGGGTGTAGGGAAGCATCCCCAGCAGAAGAACAGCAGCTGTGTTGCTACAAGCGTTGGCCGTAATCCAGGCCCTGTGCTACGTGGTTTGTCAAATATTTCAGCACCAAGAAGAATGACGTGAGCACTTGAACTATAGCACCAATGAAACAAATGTCCCTGTCCTCATGGAGTTTACATTCCCGTGCATTATCTCATTTACTTTTCATAACAACCTAGGAGCATGCGAAGGTCATACCCCCAATTTACTCAGTAAAAAACAAACAAACAAACAAAAAACCAAGCCTAAGGTGCCTGGAGATTAAATCACGCACTGCAAGAATATGCTGGTTAAGTAATGAAACTAGGACTCCAAGCCAGGCTCCCTGTGTTGCCTGAGTCCATGTCTTCAGCAGTGGGCCACCTGGGAGCCAGTGCTCTCCAGCTCCTGCCCCCTCCACAGACCGGGTCCCAAACCCAGGCTCAATGGCCCCGGGCTGTCTGTGCTTTTATCAGCCTCTTCCCTTCCTTGTCTTCTGAACTCACGGACTCTTAAGAGGTCTCACCTTTCCCCCAAGCTGAGGGGAGGGTAGAGGGGACAGGAAGTCTGGGAGCCCTGGCCCATATGTGAACGGGGAGGGTGCGGGCTGTCTTTATGACCACTGTCTCCATGGATCTAATTAGAGGTTTTCTCAAGCCTCCTTGAAGCCACAAGAACCCATAATTGTCAAACGGGTGAGTCATGTTATAGATCGTTCCATCTTGAAATATATATAGGTTGGGTGGGGTACGCGGGCCTCTCACTGCTGTGGCCTCTTCCGTTGCGGACGGAGCACAGGCTCCGGACGCGCAGGCTCAGCGGCCATGGCTCACGGGCCCAGCCGCTCCGCGGCATGTGGGATCTTCCCGGACCGGGGCACGAACCCATTTCCCCTGCATCGGCAGGCGGACTCTCAACCACTGCGCCACCAGGGAAGCCCAGTATTGGTATATTTTACGCAAAAAGAAAAAAAATTAGAAAATATAAATTTCCTTTGCAATCCAGTATGAAACACGCACACTCACTAGTCAAAGCGCTAAAGAAGCAAGTAGACTCCTAGAGGGACCAAGCTTCCCCTGAGGTCTGAAAGTAGGCTCACTAACTCAAGGACAGCACAGTCTCACACCCCTGAACTTCCTAGAATTGACTATCTGTTTAGTTCTTTAGGGTGATTCATTGTCCTTCAAAGACAAAAACAAACAAACAAACCCAGGACACACCTCGTCTGCTAACATGTGACCTTAGAGAAACGCCCTTTACATCTACAAGATCAAAATGTCCCTCTTCTGCAAGATAGAACTTTTGGTGCCACCTAGCTCAGTTTTAAGTTCTAGGAAGGCAATTGGGCAACTCCTCCATTTAAAACAGCTATCATATGTGTAGTTCTGTCAGCAAAAGGATTCTGACCCAGAAGGAAGACTCCCATCCCCATCCCTGCCACCCAACCTGGAGGTGCAAGCCCCTTCCCACCCTGCCCCCTCAGCCTCCTTCTCCAAGGACCAACGGCACGCCCCTCAAAGGCTGCCTCTGACAGCTTAGCTGGAGAATAAAACTAAGAAGAGGGAAAGGGAAAGCGAGAAGGTGAGGACAGAGGGAGGAGGGTTAGGAACCTTCCTCCGGTGCTTATTCTTGGATTGGCTGCTCTGCCAGGAGGTCTGGCAAATGGAGGGCCAGGCCATCTTTGTTTTCAGGCTGATTCATCCTTTGCTGACTGCAACACAGTCCTGGCTGGGAAATTTGTTCTACTTTATTCCATTCTGGCAAATCAAGTATGCAAGGATATGGTGGCAGCATCAGATGAAAGTTAAAGACTATCTGGTGCTCCTTCCGGATCCCTATTTGGGGCGTCTGCACCCATCCCCCAGCTGCTCAGGGCTCAGGACTATGCCCCTTGATGGACTTGCCCTCAGCCAGTGTGCTGCCTCACATAAGCTTATGGGGCTGTGATAGACACTGAATGTTTGTGTCCCTCCAGAATTCATAGGTGGAACCCTAACCCCTAATGTGATGGTATTTGGAGGTGGGGCCTTTGAGAGGTGATTAGGTCATGAGGGTGGAGCCTTCATGAATGAGATTGTGCTCTTGTAAAAGACACCTCAGAGAACTCCTTTATCCCTTCTGCCATGTGAGGTCTGTCTATGAAGCAAGAAGTGGGTTCTCACCAGACACTGAACCTGCAAGTGCCTTGATCTTGAACTTCCCCGGCCTCCAGAACTGAAATAAATAAATTTCTATTGTTTATAAGCCACTCAGTCTATGGCATTCTGTTATAGCAGCCTGAACAGACTGAAACAGAATGGTTGGTAGCCAATGCAGAGCTGATGGAGAGACCAAAGGTTTGGCCCCACCCTCAATTAGGGATGACTCAGAAGGACCATTCCCAGCTCCAGAGCATCCTATGTCATTGGCTGAGGCCTCCATGGCAACTGCCTCAGAGTTGAGCTTCTCCCTCTCCCCAGCCTGCCTTCGTCCCACTCATCCTTATAGCTGTACACATGGCTTTCCACAGCATTCATGAGGTCCCATAATATTAATAGTTTCGTAAAAGGATAGATCTAAGAATCATTCATATGTATAGGAGAGAGGATAATTTTTTCTAATTCCTTCAACTTATACACTAACTGAGCAGAAAGGTTATCAGTTTGCTATCAGTTGGGACCTTTAAAGAAGTTCTGCTACCGCGGACGTCTCTCCAGAATGAATACAGTTATGCTGTCATCTGGCCTTGGGGTCACCCTGCTTGGAGACAGATGGGTATTAGTGGGTGGCACCAGAGCATTCCCTACTTCCCATGAATTACATCAGTGGGGGAAAACCACCTCCTAGTGTCCCACCTTCAGTGAATCTCTCCAGCCGCCTTCACAAAGGAAAACCACTGGGTTGTGAAATTTCAGAAGCAGATGGGAGCTTAGAGGTCATGCCATCCAGCCCTTCCCAACCCAGAGTCTACAGACTTTTAAAGAGCAAAAATGGAGCTCTTCAAGTTATTTTCAATATTGTTAAAAGCCAGATTAATGGTGTGCTTACTCTTCAATAGCCTCAGCTAACAGGCTTGTCAATACCTATAAGTCAGTTTATTCATTAGTCCAACAACTCATCAAGCAACTGTTAGGTGCTAGACCCTGAAGATACAGAGGAGAATAAGGCGGTGAGTTGCTGGCCCACACAGACGCTTACACTCTGGAGGGAGAGACAGACAAAACTGAGTAAAAAGATAGAATTACTACATAGAAAATGGTGGCTAAGACTAAGAAAAATAATCCATGATGGGACACAGGAAAACAGAAGGCGGAAACTAGGTGAAATGCACAAGCAGGACCTCACTGAAACTGAGTCAAACTCTAATTTGACTTCAGTAATTCCAAATGGAAAACAAGGTAATTGCTGCTCAACAAATACACTTCTTTTGATTAATGTTACTTTCAAAGCATGGGTCCCATGTAATTAATTAAAGAGGGTCTTCCTTTATGAAAGACTTTAAAGCAGTGATCTTTTTTTAAAAAAATTAATTTTTTTTCATTTTTTTTGTTGAAGTATAGTTGATTTACAAGGTTTCAGGTATACAGCAAAGTGATTCCGTTATACATATATCCATATATACTCTTTTTCACACTCCTTTCCATTATACGTTATTACAAGGTATTAAATACAGTTCCCTGTGCTATACAGTAAATCCTTGTTGTTCATCTATGTTATATACAGTAGTTTGTATCTGTTAATCTCATATTCCCAATTTATCCCTCCCCCACCTTCCCCTTTGGTAACCATAAGTTTGTTTTCTATGTCTGTGGGTTTCTTTCTGTTTTGTAAATAAGTTCATTTGTGTCACATTTTAGATTCTACATAGAAGCGATATCATATGATATTTGTCTTTCTCTGTCTGATTTACTTCACTTAGTATGATAATCTCTAGGTCCATCCATGTTGCTGCAATGGCATTATTTCATTCTTTTTTATGGCTGAGTAATATTTCATTGTGTCTATGTACCATATCTTCTTTGTCCATTCATCTGTCAATGGATATTTAGGTTGTAAAGCAGTGATCTTCAATCTCCTTTTAAGAAACACAAAAAGCAGGCAACTTGTTGAGATCACATCGCTAAATTTTGGCCAACCTGGACTGAGACTTGGATCTCTTCCTCCCTGGAACAGGACTCTTTCCATTACATCGTGTCTCAGGTCATAGTGATGCACCAGGAAGCAGTTCTGACCCTGGTTAGAAACGTGCTCTGAGTCAAAGCTCCTGGGTTCAAGACCTGGCTCTGCCACTTCCTGGCTGAACGATCCTGAGCAGGCTGTTTTAATTCCGTGACTCAGTTTCCTCCTCCATAAAATGGGGCTGCTAGTAACAGTACCTCCCTCAGCTTGGTGTACCCCCTGAATGAGGGCCTCTGTACAGAACAGCATGTGCCAACTGCTCAGCGGACACCAGCTGTCGCAGGCCTAGGCTCCTAGCCAGCCTGGGCTCAAGAGGCCAGACAGCCAGCCTGGTTCTGTGAGTGGCTCTCCGCAGCCCTGTCTTATACACGAGCACTGGTAAGTTTTTTTTTAACATCTTTATTGGGGTATAATTGCTTTACAATGGTGTGTTAGTTTCTGCTTTATAACAAAGTGAATCAGTTATACATATACACATGTTCCCATACGTCTTCCCTCTTGTGTCTCCCTCCCTCCCACCCTCCCTATCCCACCCCTCCAGGCTGTCACAAAGCACCGAGCCAATATCCCTGTGCCATGCGGCTGCTTCCCACTAGCTATCTACCTTACGTTTGTTGGTGTGTATATGTCCATGACTCTCTCTCGCCCTGTCACAGCTCACCCTTCCCCCTCCCCATATCCTCAAGTCCGTTCTCCAGTAGGTCTGCATCTTTATTCCTGTCTTACCCCTAGGTTCTTCATGACATTTTTTTTTCTTAAATTCCATATATATGTGTTAGCATACAGTATTTGTCTTTTTCTTTCTGACTTAACTTCACTGTGTATGACAGACTCTAGGTCTATCCACCTCATTACAAATAGCTCAATTTCGTTTCTTTTTATGGTTGAGTAATATTCCATTGTATATATGGAGCACTGGTAAGTTTTAGGGGTTGAGTGACACGGGAAGGGTGGAGCTTCCCTGCCTACCTCCAGGTGAGCTTTTAGTAACAGCTCATCTCCTCTCAGTCATCTTTCTGGAAGAGCATGAGGTTAACTCTTCAGATGTCTTTTTTTTTTAAATTGGGATATAGTTGCTTTACAATGTTGTGTTAGTTTCTGCTGTACAACAAAGTGAACCAGCTATATGTATACATACATCCTCTCTCTCTTGGACCTCCCTCCCCCCCATCCCACCCTTCCAGGTCATCACAGAACACCAAGCTGCGCTCCCTGTGCTATACAGCAGGTTCCCACTAGCTCTCTGCTTTACACATGGTAATGTATATATGTTAATCCCAATTTCCCAATTCACCCCAACCCCCCTTTCCCACACTGTGTCCACAAGTCCATTCTCTACGTATGCGTCTCTATTCCTCCCCTGCCAATAGGTTCATCTGTGCCATTTTTCTGGATTCCACATATATGCTTTAATATACGATATTTGTTTTTCTCTTTCTGACTTACTTCACTCTGTCTGACAGACTCTAGGTCCATCCACGTCTCTACAAATGACCCATTTTCGTTCCTTTTTATGGCTGAGTAGTATTCCATTGTATCTATGTACCACTTCTTCTTTATCCATCTGTCGATGGACATTTAGGTTGCTTCCATGACCTGGCTATTGTAAATAGTGCTGCTATGAACATTGGGGTGCATGTGTCTTTTTGAATTATGGTTTTCTCAGGGTATATGCCCACACATTTGACCATTCTATTCAATAAGAAGCCTTGATGAGTCCCAGGAGCTTAGAAGAAAAAAGTCAAAGTACAAATTTAAATGGCACCTGATCATGACCAAAGTCACCTGACACACATGAGCTCTGAACCATCCCGGGAGCGAGGTACACAGGATACGAACGTGCTCGTGAGATCATGCATCTTTCACTGGAGGCTCAGGATTTGATGGATTTCTTTCTTGCCTTAGCCTTTAACTTTTTTTCACTAATTTCCTTAACTAACATTTATTCAGCACTTATTAAGCGCCAGGTTCAATGTTAGGAGCTATGGAGAGAGGAGTGAAAGATGGTCACTGTCCCTGGGACATTGACACAGGGTTGGAGAGAGAGACAAGAAAAGGGATTATTAAAATGTATACCAGGACTAGAATGGAGGTGAGCTTAGAAGGTCCTGTGAGGGCAGAAAAAGCGTGTGAAACTCACTTGATTAAAGAAAGACACACACCACACACACACACACACACACAGCCTCCCTCCCTGCCCGGGAAATTACAAATAACATTTAGGGTCTAGCTGTCCTAGCTGTTTGACTCCACCATCCGTTTTGAGACAGAGCTCAGAAAAATCATTTCGCCTGCCTTTCACATTTTTCTGCCTCTTTTGTTTCTCAGAAACAAGAGCCTCACGGTCGGACACAGCAGGAGACACACCAGGAATATTCAGCCTGTCCTGGCAGATTTATTTCTCTGCAGAATAAATCAAGGCGTTGATTAATTATATACTTAAAGGGTAATGATTGCATGAAGAAAAGGTTAATGCTGGATGGCACAGGTGGGCTGGGCTGGTGTGGCCCTTCATAGGGAAAGAAGCCAGCACCCAACTGGGGAAGGAGCACCCAGGAGCCAGTCCAGCCCAAGGAGGTCCCTCATGTGACCAGAGCCCTCTCCTCCAAGGGTTCTTATTAAATCACATTAGCATTAACTGAAGTCAAGACACTAACCCACAGGGGCCAGAAAGCATTGACCTGCCATCAGTAGAATACAAGTCACTGAAGGCTTCCTTTGGACAGGAAGTTTTGATAGGAGTTTGGAAAGGTTTTTAAGACTAGGAAGCTGTTGGACAGTCAGGGCAGAGTGGAAGGGGATGGAGAGGGAGTTAAGTCGGGGCTGGGTAGGGCAGGATATTTCCTTGTCTGCCTATGTGAGGACTCAGTGTGGCACAATGGTGTGGAGTGTGGACCCAGGGACTAGACTGAGGTGGGGTCCCGGATCCAACACTTAATACCTAGAAGACCTTGTGCAAGTTATTTAACCTCTCTTACCTCAGTCTCCTCATCTGTAAAATGGGGATAATAATAATAATCTACTTCCTAGAGCTGTTGGGAGGATTAAATGAGTTAATACTTGGAAAGTGCTTAGAAAGGGTCCTGGCACATAGGAAAGATACAGTGAATACCTACTCTTATAGCTGTTGTTGCTGGACAGTATAGGTCACTAAGGATTCACAGAAATAAAATGGAGGAAGTAAAGGAAAATTTTTCCTAGGTCATGATCTTGTGCCAAAGCGTGTTGTATTGTGTTTTGTAATTTACACAAAATTATAGAATTATTTTATAACTATAATTATCAAAATATAATTTCATGATTTTTTTTAAAAAACAGCATCTTCCTATCTGTGGTCTCCCTCCGTTTTCTTTTTTTAAAAATTTATTTATTTATTTTATTTATTTATTTTGGCTGTGTTGGGTCTTTGTTGCTGCGCGCGGGCTTTCTCTAATTGCGGCAAGCGGGGGCTACTCTTCATTGCAGTGCGTGGGTTTCTCACTGCGGTGGATTCTCTTGCTGCAGAGCACGGGCTCTAGGCGTGTGGGCTTCAGTAGTTGCAGCACGTGGGCTCAGTAGTTGTGGCTCACGGGCTCTAGAGCACAGGCTCAGTAGTTGTGGCGCACGAGCTTAGCTGCTCCGCGGCATGTGGGATCTTCCCGGACCAGGGATCGAACCCGTGTTCCCCGCACTGGCAGGCGGATTCTCAACCACTGCGCCACCAGGGAAGCCCCTCCCTCCATTTACTGATCTGTAAAATGGTACAAATAGTACTTCCAGTATAAATCTTCCAGAATTAAATGAGATACTTCACTTAAAGTGCTCAGGAAATGTTAGCTGTTACTACTTGATACTATTCCTTGGTACCTAGTAGATGCTCATTCAATATTTGTAGAATGAATTAATAAATACTATCCTCACGAGAGCCGTATGGAATTTATCTTCATTTTTTTTTTAGGTAAGAAACAGAAGTTTAGAGAAACTCAACAGCTTTTGCAAGGTCAGCCAGCTAGCTAGGGAAAGAGCCCTGGCTCCAACCCTACTTCACCTTCCCAGATGCCACGGCTGACTCCTAAACCAGGACGTGGGTGGCCATTTGCTTAAGTTATTAACTGGCGGCTTTGCACTCTGAACACCCCAGCTCAACCCATTCTGAGAAGTAACTCATGTGGCCAACCTAGGTGACTAGGGCATTTCCTGCTGGCCTGTGCTGAGCTGTGTTTCCTGCTGTCTTTTCACGGGCTCTGACACAGTCAGAATATTAGAAGGAATACCATGCCTCAGTGATTTTCAAAGCCATTACAGGAAGCTTTCTAAGGCTGTCTTGGAAAAACAAACAAAAAAAACCAGCTCCAGATGTCAGACCAATGATTAAAAATCCAAATTTAAAATTTTACATTATGTGTATCTTACCACAATTGAAAAATAAATTCAAGTTTAACATTCAAAGAATTGAAAATCATGATTAGTTTATTTTAGTTCTAGGTTCATCTGTTCTTTAATCCAGAGCCCATTTATGGGCCTCGCATCTCATTAGAAGTCTGCAGGATGCCACTGGCTCTTCATAGATGACTTCCTGGTCCTCCAGCCAGCCTTACTCTCTGACTAGGGTCCCTTCATGTGCCTTAGGAAACTCCTTATGGACCCAGGGTCCTATGAAAGGCCCCTGCAGCCTTGGCTCTATAAACGAAGTTTGTAGGAGTTTCCTGCAAAAATAAACCCCTCATGGCAACTTTCAGCCCGAAACTGACAGGCAGGCTTTCAGATACTTCAAAAAAAAAAAAAAAGATTTTCTAAAATGCATCTCTTTGATAACTCACCTAGAGAGAGATAGCATTTGAGGATAAAAACTAAGAAGTTATAATCGAATCTGTCTTCTTTGAAGTTGCTATAACAGGCTTAGAACTTACAGAAACAGCTGCAGTGATTTTGAATTGAACCAAATTCCAAATGAAGACTGAAGCAGAGAGAAATCATCGAACTTGAATACTAAAGGAAAATTTAGCGATAACCTTGTCCAACCACTTCACTTTCCAGGTAAAGCTACTAACCAGCAGGGAGGTGAAACGACTTACCCAAGGTCACACGGCCACTTAGAGCTTCACTCTCTGCAGGAGAAGGGCTCCTTGCCCATGTGACTGAGGTCTGTGTCAGCCATTTGCACGAGGCCCTGGGCAAGGGCCAACGACAGAAAAATGGACTCCCCACACCCAAAGTCTAGGCACTACCTCCATAATGTGGGGAACCATTTTCTGTGCAGCAAATAAAGTCTCCATTGCCCTCCACTGAATGAATCTGGTCCCTTGAAGATTTGGAAAATGGTGGCAAAGCACTGTTGCCAAGAACAGCTCGAGGTTGCTTATCCTCTAAATTCTAAATTTGCAAAAAAGATAAAAACTCAAGAAACGAAAACCTAGAAGCAATAAATATACAACTGCACTCTTGGAAATAGACTGCATCCTACCTGTCTTGCGGTAAAAGTCGTGTCAGGATGGTTCAGGATGCTCCAGTCTCCTCCTCTTCCCAGGCCCCCAAAAGGCCTCCTGAGGAATTACAGCCACAATGAGGTTCAGGGAAACTAACAGAACATAATAAAGTCCCTTGCTGTCTGGAACCATGGAAAGGGATAGAAGAACAAATTCCTCCATCAACCTGTTCTTTAATTCAGCGAAGGGCTGGGTGAGGGACACTGGGAATTTTGTGCAGGGTCCTACCCCTGGATTGTTGGAACAGGAAATGTGGGTCTGTTCCCCATGCTGTGACCTGAATATGCATTTTCCCTTTCTCAGCCTCAGGTTTCCTATCTTTCACATTAGGGGTCTTTATTGCCTTCTCATTACCCTTAAATGACAATAAAATGAGACCCTACGTTTTATCATCTTCATTCCAGCCTCATTACAGACAAGATCTGTGCATTCTTCCAAAGGCCAGGAGAAAATCTTGACCACCCCCATAACATCCTTCATTTAAAAAAAAAAGAAAATTAAAGAAGATTAGCCACTTCTATTTAGATTAATTCTAACCCTGGCGTCATGTTAAAATCACCAAGGAGCTTTTAAAAAATACATCTCCCTTTTTAAAAAAAACCTCTTCCTTTCTCTTCCACTTAATAAATGATCATAATCATGGCTACTGCAGATTCAGAGCTTACTTTGTGCCGGGCAGTGGGCTGCATACACTCTTTTTTTTTTTTTACATCTTTATTGGGGTATAATTGCTTTACAATGGTGTGTCAGCTTCTGCTTTATAACAAAGTGAATCACTTATACATATACATATGTTCCCATATCTCTTCCCTCTCGCGTCTCCCTCCCTCCCACCCTCCCTATCCCACCCCTCCAGGCGGTCACAAAGCACAGAGCTGATCTCCCTGTGCTATGCAGCTGCTTCCCACTAGGTATCTACCTTACGTTTCGTAGTGTATATATGTCCATGCCACTCTCTCGCTTTGTCACAGCTTACCCTTCCCCCTCCCCATATCCTCAAGTCCATTCTCTAGTAGGTTTGTGTCTTTATTCCTGTCTTACCCCTAGGTTCTTCATGACTTTTTTTTTTTCTTAAATTCCATATATATGTGTTAGCATACGGTCTTTGTCTTTCTCTTTCTGACTTACTTCACTCAGTATGACAGACTCTAGGTCTATCCACCTCATTACAAATAGCTCAATTTCATTTCTTTTTATGGCTGAGTAATATTCTACTGTATATATGTGCCACATATTCTTTATCCATTCATCTGTCGATGGACACTTAGGTTGTTTCCATCTCTGGGCTATTGTAGATAGAGCTGCAATGAACATTTTGGTACATGACTATTTTTGAATTATGGTTTTCTCAGGGTATATGCGTATATGCCCAGTAGTGGGATTGCTGGGTCATATGACAGTTCTAATTTTAGTTTCTTAAGGAACCTCCATACTGTTCTCCATAGTGGCTGTATCAATTTACATTCCCACCAACAGTGCAAGAGCGTTCCCTTTTCTCCACACCCTCTCCAGCATTTATTGTTTATAGATTTTTTGAAGATGGCCATTCTGACTTGTGTGACATGATATCTTTGTAGTTTTGATTTGCATTTCTCTAATGATTAATGAAGTTGAGCATTCTTTCATGTGTTTGTTGGCAGTCTGTATATCTTCTTTGGGGAAATGTCTATTTAGGTCTTCTGCCCATTTTTGGACTGGATTGTTTGTTTTTTTGTTATTGAGCTGCATGAGCTGCTTATAAATTTTGGAGATTAATCCTTTGTCAGTTGCTTCATTTGCAAATATTTTCTGCTATTCTGAGGGTTGTCTTTTTGTCTTGTTTATGGTTTCCTTTGCTGTGCAAAAGCTTTTAAGTTTCATTAGGTCCCATTTGTTTATTTTTGTTTTTATTTCCATTTCTCTAGGAGGTGGGTCAAAAAGGATCTCACTGTGATTTATGTCACAGAGTGTTCTGCCTATGTTTTCCTCTTAAGAGTTTGATAGTTTCTGGCCTTACATTTAGGTCTTTAATCCATTTTGAGCTTATTTTTGTGTATGGTGTTAGGGAGTGATCTGATCTCATACTTTTACATGTACCTGTCCAGTTTTCCTAGCACCACTTATTGAAGAGGCTGTCCTTTCTCCACTGTACATTCCTGCCTCCTTTATCAAAGATAAGGTGACCATATGTGTGTTGGTTTATCTCTGGGCTTTCTAACCTGTTCCATTGATCTATATTTCTATTTTTGTGCCAGTACCATACTGTCTTGACTACTGTAGCTTTGTAGTATAGTCTGAAGTCAGGAAGCCTGATTCCTCCAGCTCCGTTTTTTCTTCTCAAGATTGCTTTGGCTATTCGGGGTGTTTTGTGTTTCCATATAAATTGTGAAATTTTTTGTTCTAGTTCTGTAAAAAATGCCACTGGTAGTTTGTTAGGGATTGCATTGAATCTGTAGATTGCTCTGGGTAGTAGAGTCATTTTCACAATGTTGATTCTTCCAATCCAAGAACATGGTATATCTCTCCATCTATTTGTATCATCTTTAATTTCTTTCATCAGTGTCTTATAATTTTCTTTATACAGGTCTTTTGTCTCCTTAGGTAGGTTTATTCCTAGATATTTTATTCTTTTTGTTGCAGTGGTAAATGGGAGTGATTTCTTGATTTCGCTTTCAGATTTTTCATCATTAGTGTATAGGAATCAAGAGATTTCTGTGCATTAATTTTGTATCCTGCTACTTTACCAAATTCATTGATTAGCTCTAGTAGTTTTCTGGTAGCATCTTTAGGATTCTCTATGTATAGTATCATGTCATCTGCAAACAGTGACAGCTTTACTTCTTCTTTTCCGATTTGGATTCCTTTTGTTTCTTTTTCTTCTCTGATTGCTGTGGCTAAAACTTCCAAAACTGTTGAATAAGAGTGGTGAGAGTGGGCAACCTTGTCTTGTTCCTGATCTTAGTGGGAATGGTTTCAGTTTTTCACAATTGAGGACAATGTTAGCTGTGGGTTTGTCATACATGGCTTTTATTATGTTGAGGAAAGTTCCCTCTATGCCTACTTTCTGCAGGGTTTTTATCATAAATGGGCGTTGAATTTTGTTGAAAGCTTTCTCTGCATCTATTGAAATGATCATATGGTTTTTCCCCTTCAATTTGTTAATATGGTTTATCACATTGATTGTTTTGTGTATATTGAAGAATCCTTGCATTCCTGGAATAAACCCCACTTGATCATGGTGTATGATCCTTTTAATGTGCTGTTGGATTCTGTTCGCTAGTATTTTGTTGAGGATCTTTGCATCTATGTTCATCAGTGATATTGGCCTGTAGTTTTCTTTCTTTGTGATATCCTTGTCTGGTTTTGGTATCAAGGTGATGGTGGCCTCGTAGAATGAGTTTGGGAATGTTCCTCCCTCTGCTATATTTTGGAAGAGTTTGAGAAGGATGGGTGTTAGCTCTTCTCTAAATGTTTGATAGAATTCGCCTGTGAAGCCATCTGGTCCTGGGCTTTTGTTTGTTGGAAGAATTTTAATCACAGTTTCAATTTCAGTGCTTGTGATTTGTATGTTCATATCTTCTATTTTTTCCTGATTCAGTCTTGGCAGGTTGTGCATTTCTAAGAATTTGTCCATTTCTTCTAGATTGTCCATTTTATTGGCATATAGTTGCTTGTAGTAATCTCTCATGATCCTTTGTATTTCTGCAGTGCCAGTTGTTACTTCTCCTTTTTCATTTCTAATTCTATTCATTTGAGTCTTCTCCCTCTTTTTCTTGATGAGTCTGGCTAATGGTTTATCAATTTTGTTTATCTTCTCAAGGAACCAGCTTTTAGTTTTATTGATCTTTGCTATCATTTCCTTCATTTCTTTTTCATTTATTTCTGATCTGATTTTTATGATTTCTTTCCTTCTGCTAACTTTGGGGTTTTTTTGTTCTTCTTTCTCTAATTGCTTTAGGTGCAAGGTTAGATTGTTTATTCGAGATGTTTCCTGTTTCTTAAGGTAGGATTGTATTGCTATAAACTTCCCTCTTAGAACTGCTTTTGCTGCATCCCATACATTTTGGGTCGTCGTGTCTCCATTGTCATTTGTTTCTAGGTATTTTTTTATTTCCTCTTTGATTTCTTCAGTGATCACTTCGTTATTAAGTAGTGTATTGTTTAGCCTCCATGTGTTTGTATTTTTTACAGATCTTTTCCTGTAATTGATATCTAGTCTCATAGCGTTGTGGTCGGAAAAGATACTTGAAACAATTTCAATGTTCTTAAATTTACCAAGGCTTGACTTGTAACCCAAGATATGATCTATCCTGGAGAATGTTCCACGAGCACTTGAGAAAAATGTGTATTCTGTTGTGTTTGGATGGAATGTCCTATAAATACCAATTAAGTCCATCTTGTTTAATGTATCATTTAAAGCTTGTGTTTCCTTATTTACTTTCATTTTGGATGATCTGTCCATTGGTGAAAGTGGGGTGTTAAAGTCCCCTACTATGAATGTGTTACCGTCGATTTCCCCTTTTATAGCTGTTAGTATTTGTCTTATGTATTAAGGTGCTCCTATGTTGGGTGCATAAATATTTACAATTGTTATATCTTCTTCTTGGATCGATCCCTTGATCATTATGTAGTGTCCTTCTTTGTCTCTTGTAATAGTCTTTATTTAAAGTCTATTTTGTCTGCTATGAGAATTGCTACTCCAGCTTTCTTTTGGTTTCCATTTGCATGAAATATCTTTTTCCATCCGCTTACTTTCAGTCTGTATGTGTCTCTAGGTCTGAAGTGAGTCTCTTGTAGACAGCAAATATATGGGTCTTGTTTTTGTATCCATTCAGCCAATCTGTGTCTTTTGGTGGGAGCATTTAGTCCATTTACATTTAAGGTAATTATTGATATGTATGTTCCTATTCCCATTTTCTTGATTGTTTTGGGTTCGTTATTGTAGGTCTTTTCCTTCTCTTGTGTTTCTTGCCTAGAGAAGTTCCTTTAGCAGTTGTTGTAAAGCTGGTTTGGTGGTGCTGAACTCTCTCAGCTTTTGCTTGTCTGTAAAGGTTTTAATTTCTCCATCAAATCTGAATGAGATCCTTGCTGGTTAGAGTAATCTTGGTGGCAGGTTTTCCCCTTTCATCACTTTAAATATGTCCTGCCAGTCCCTTCTGGTTTGCAGAGTTTCTGCTGAAAGATCAGCTGTTAATCTTATGGGGATTCCCTTGCGTGTTATTTGCTGTTTTTCCCTTGCTGCTTTTAATATGTTTTCTTTGTATTTAATTTTTGACAGTTTGATTAATATGTGTCTTGGCATATTTCTCCTTGGATTTATCCTGTATGGGACTTTCTGTGCTTCCTGGACTTGATTAACTATTTCCTTTCCCATATTAGGGAAGTTTTCAACTATAATCTCTTCAAATATTTTCTCAGCCCCTTTCTTTTTCTCTTCTTCTTCTGGAACCTCTATAATTCGAATGTTGGTGCATTTAATGTTGTCCCAGAGGTCTCTGAGACTGTCCTCAGTTCTTTTCATTCTTTTCTCTTTATTCTGCTCTGCAGTAGTTATTTCCACTATTTTATCTTCCAGGTCACTTATCAGTTCTTCTGCCTCAGTTATTCTACTACTGATCCCGTCTAGAGTATTTTTACTTTCATTTACTGTGTTGTTCATTGTTGCTTGTTTCATCTTTAGTTCTTCTAGGTCCTTGTTAAATGTTTCTTGCATTTTGTCCATTCTATTTCCAAGATTTTGGATCATCTTTACTATCATTATTCTGAATTCTTTTTCAGGTAGACTGCCTATTTCCTCTTCATTTGTTAGGTCTGGTGGGTTTTTATCTTGCTCCTTCATCTGCTGTGTGTTTTTCTGTCTTCCCATTTTGCTCATCTTACTGTGTTTGGGGTCTCGTAGTTCCTGTTGTTTTTGGTGTCTGTCCCCAGTGGCTAAGGTTGGTTCAGTGGGTTGTGTAGGCTTCCTGGTGGAGGGGACTAGTGCCTGTGTTCTGGTGGATGAGGCTGGATCTTGTCTTTCTGGTGGGCAGGTCCACGTCTGGTGGTGTGTTTTGGGGTGTCTGTGGACTTATTATGACTTTAGGCAGCCTCTCTGCTAATGGGTGGGGTTGTGTTCCTGTCTTGCTAGTTGTTTGGCATAGAGTGTCCAGCACTGTAGCTTGTTGGTTGTTGAGTGAAGCTGGGTGCTGGTGTTGAGATGGAGATCTCTGGGAGATTTTCGCCGTTTGATATTACGTGGAGCTGGGAGGTCTCTGTGGACCAGTGTCCTGAAGTTGGCTCTCCCACCTCAGAGGAACAGCACTGACTCCTGGCTGCAGCACCAAGAGCCTTTCATCCACACGGCTCACAATAAAAGGGAGAAAAAGTAGAAAGAAAGAATTAGTAGAAGTAGAAAGAGAGAAAGAAGGAAAGAAAGAAAGAACGAAAGAAAGAAAGAAGGGAGGGAGGGAGGGAGGAAGGAAGGAAGCAAGGAGGGAGGGAAGGAAGGAAAAAAAGAAAGACAGACGATAAAGTAAAATAAAGTAAGATAAAATATAATTAAGTTATTAAAATAAAAAAATAATTATTAAGAAAAAAAAACAGAGAAAAACGGATGGATAGAACCCTAGGACAAATGGTGGAAGCAAAGCTATACAGCATAAATCTTGCTCTCAAAGACCACTTCCTCAATTTGGGATGATTCGTTGTCTATTCATGTATTCCACAGACATCAACTTGATTGTGGAGCTTTAATCCGCTGCTCCTGAGGCTGCTGGGAGAGATTTCCCTTTCTCTTCTTTGTTCTCACAGCTCCCAGGGGCTCAGCTTTGGATTTGGCCCTGCCACTGCGTGTAGGTCGCCGGAGGGCGTCTGTTCTTCGCTCAGACAGGACGGGGTTAAAGGAGCCGCTGATTCGCGGGCTCTGGCTCACTCAGGCCGGGGGGGAGGGAGGGGCACGGAGTGCGGGGCGGGCCTGTGGCGGCAGAGGCCAGCGTGACGTTGCACCAGCCTGAGGCGCGCAGTGTGTTCTCCCGGGGAAGTTGTCCCTGGATCCCGGGACCCTGGCAGTGGCGGGCTGCACAGGCTCCCCGGTAGGGGAGTGTGGAGAGTGACCTGTGCTGGCACACAGGCTTCTTGGTGGCGGCAGCAGCAGCCTTAGCGTCTCATGCCCGTCTCTGGGGTCCGCGCTTTTAGCCGCGGCTCGCGCCCATCTCTGGAGCTCCTTTAAGCAGCGCTCTTAATCCCCTCTCCTCGCGCACCAGGAAACAAAGAGGCAAGAAAAAGTCTCTTGCCTCTTCGGCAGATCCAGACTTTTCCCGGACTCCCTCCCGGCTAGCCGTGGCGCACTAGCCCCCTCAGGCTTGTTCACAAGGCCAACCCCAGTCCTCTCCCGGCGCTCCGACCGAAGCACGAGCCTCAGCTCGCAGCCCCGCCCGCCCTGGCGGATGAGCAGACGAGCCGCTCGGGCTGGTGAGTGCCGGTCGGCCCTGATCCTCTGTGCGGGAATCTCTCCTCTTTGCCCTCCACACCCCTGTTGCTGTGCTCTCCTTCGCGGCTCCGAAGCTTCCCCCCTCCACCACCGGCAGTCTCCGCCTGCGAAGCGGCTTCCTATTGTGTGGAAAACTTTCCTCCTTCACGGCTCCCTCCCACTGGTGCAGGTCCCGTCCCTATCCTTTTGTCTCTGTTTATTCTTTTCTCTTTTGCCCTACCCAGGTACGTGGGGGGTTTCTTGCCTTTTGGGAGGTCTGAGGTCTTCTGCCAGCATTCAGTAGGTGTTCTGTAGGAGTTGTTCCACGTGTAAATGTATTTCTGGTGTATCTGTGGGGAGGAAAGTGATCTCCGCGTCTTACTCTTCCGCCATCTTCCCAGAAGCGCTGCATACACTCTTTACATATGTTTTCACACTGGCCGTTCACAGCCCACCTCTCTATTTCATAGAAGGTGCAGCTGAGCCTCGGAGATTAGCAGCAGGCGCGTGACCCAGCTCCCGCGATGAAAGTAATTGGCTGGGAAACTGTGCTCTTGGCAAATGACTGTCATTAGGGGACTAATTATCAGAGGAACAGAAATATGAGCCCTTCCTCTCTGGTCTGCGTCAGGTGGGGACAGCATTCTATGACTGGTGATATTGTTAGCTAGAAGAACTCAATGACATCGAATAGTTTCTAGAGACCTGTTTACTTTGTCTCCTATCACTTATTCCAGAATATCATGGACACAAAGTGAATGCAGAAGCTTGATTGATTTTCACACGAAATGCTCTGCATTCACTTCCAGGAAGAGGCACAGAATTGGTGTCACTAAAAGCCCTCAGCAAGGCTGGTAAAATTCAGGAGTTGACACACCCAGGTGATTTTTTTTTTTTTTGATCCCCACCTTGCGATGGCCATGGTTAGGGCCACCAGCAGCACGAGGCAATGCTCTCCAGAGCTGGCCTTCCTTTCCCAGACTTTTCAGACCTTTCATATACGTCCAACCTCTTTTCATTGTAAATCAACTATACTCCAATATAAAATAAAAATTAAATTAAAAAAAAGAAACACATAATCATATGTTATCCTCAGTATGACATGTGGCTTGTGACCTTGATGAATGCAGAGGGGAAGACTGAAGAGAGGCTGAGGGTTCAAAGGACGACCCAGGGCTACAGGCTGTGAGGCCAGGGCTCTCTCCAGAATGTTCATCTCTAACCAGCTTCCTCAGACTACTCCTTAACCCCAGGGCCTAACTAGCTCTCATCTTTGAGCCAGCCTGAGATACTCCACCTCAAAAATCAAATAATAGTGATCTTTTCCCAATTCAGGAAAAAAAAAAAAAAAGTTAACGGATGGAATTCTCCACTAAAAGTTCTCCTCTCACATATTTTCCTTAAACTCATGGTCTCTTATGTCTATATGTTTGCAACTGAATGCTGGTAAGAACACAGGCTAGTGAGTGAGTGAGTGAGTGAATCAATGAATGAAGGAAGAAAGGAATAAATAGTAAAAAAAAAAAAAAAAAAAAAAATCAATGGGAAGCCCTGGACAGGTGACCAGTGTGATTTGACAGCTTCCTATGGACACACCTGCTCATGGTTGTGATCTTACATTGTGCAGTAATACACTTCTGCTAGTAAAATTGTTCCTGCTTCATGTGATGAGATGCTGAATAACATCAGCTTTTTCATCCTCTAAACAGCACCCTGTCTCCAGGTTACCCCCACCAACCTTGCACAACTTCCCACCAGCTGCTCCGACTGGAGAGAGTAAAGCAGGGGCAGGACCTGGGCTGGGAGAGCCGACCAGGCAGGGGCAACCCTCCCACTGACGCTCTGACCCGCAAGTGCCAGCTCACACGGGAGAGAACAGAAACGCAGCAGCAGGCTTTCTGATTCCTTTCTGGGGAGACCCACAAATGAAGCTAAGCAGGGAACTAATTCTCGTTCCTTAAATTCCCCAGAATAATTTCTTATTGCGCTTAAGGCCTGAGACAAATATCAAAGCTGGAAATCACAACCAGTTTTGAGCTCCCTTTTACTCTTGACTTCACACTTCATGGACTGATACGTCTCACGCACCGCACCCCACTGGAGCCCGAATCCCAGGGTGAACAAAACCCTCTCCAGCCGTGACCGTGCTCGCTGCTCTCCCATCACAGTTAGATCCGAAATGGGAAACTGGCTGAGGGCCTAGGGTGTGAGGAAGGAAAAAGGTAGGGGGAAATGGGTGACTCTGAAAGGCAATTAAGGGGACCGCCCGACCAGAGTTCAGGTGGAAACCTAGTTTGTTTTCTTTTTTTAAGATTTTTTTGATGTGGACCATTTTTAAAGTCTTTATTGAATTTGTTACAGTATTGCTTCTGTTTCATGTTTTTTGATTTTTTTAGCCACGAGGCATGTGGGAATCTTAGCTCCCCGACCAGGGATCGAACCCGCACCCCCTGCATTGGAAGGTGAAGTCTCGACCACTGGACCGCCAGGGAAGTCCCAGAAACCTACAGTTTACTCTCCTGAGCTCACCCCGCCAGGCCTGTTAGGGCTGTGTGAGCTGTGGATTCCTCCTCCTCTTCCCCCCCACCCCCCCCCAAACCCTGGGCATTCCTGGTTCCCCAGCTGCCTAGCACTCAAAGCCCAAAGCTCTCTGCACAGCAAAATACAACTGATTCGGGCTTCCCTGGTGGCGCAGTGGTTGAGAGTGCGCCTGCCGATGCAGGGGACACGGGTTCGTGCCCCGGTCCGGGAAGATCCGCGTCTGGGCCCGTGAGCCATGGCCGCTGAGCCTGCGTGTCTGGAGCCTGTGCTCCGCAACGGGAGAGGCCACAACAGTGAGAGGCCCGCGTACCAAAAAAATAAATAAAAAAAAATACAACTGATTCATGACCCGGGCTTATGAAACACACAGAACAAGTCTGATAAAATACACATTTATTAGAAATTTTTCAGCAGCATCATTTCCATTTGCTTTCTAATCAAAGTACACGTCAAAGTAATTTACAATAAGCACTCAAAATATGAACAAAAAATATTTTGAGAACTCGGGAATAAAATCATCAGTAGTACATGTTTCACCCATCCATCCATCCATCCATTCATACACTCATTCATTCATTGTTTTAAAGATGTGCCATATTAGCACAGAAAGCCAGGAATCCTACCTACTAAGTGTGGAAACTGTGTGTTCCTGCCACGGTTCCCGCTGTGGAGACTACAGCCGCTATTCAAGAGGAGGGCTACGCTCCTCAAAATGAACGATTTTGCCAAGGACCTAAAAAAGGCTCAATAAGAACGGTTTCCCTTTCTATTCATGTTCAACTGAGGAAATAAATAGTATAAGGAAATTTTCACACACAGAAACACAAACCCAGCTGAGGCTTTGCTTAACCGGTATTTGTTTTGCACCTTCCTTTATGAAGACACAGATTTACTTTCAGTTAATTCAGCTCCTGAGCTCCAGTTTCTAGGGTAGGTGACCACCTGAGATGCCAGGCAAGGGTGTCAATCACCCTATGGTCCATCAAATGAAATTTCATGCGATTAGATACAAACTCTTTGCAGGACACTTACACTTAATGACATGGGACTTTCTCAGACATTAAAATAAAAGTGTTGGCTTGGCGGCGAGCGAGATAACGCACAGGAGACAGTGTTCTGGTTAGACAACGCAAACATGCACAAGGGTGGGACTGAATTGCTTTTCTACCTACTGCGTTATCTGCATCTCTATCATTACGCTATTCATCAGGTTACATATAATACTGAACATTAAGTGCTGATGTGTGAAAACGGACCCAGGAGTGGCCTAGATTCCCTTCCTTGATAATTCTATAGGGACTATGAATGGTGCCTCCTCTTTTGACATGTCTAAAGGCCCCAAGTCAATTCCTTTCTTCAATGGATCATTTTCTTTTTTTTAATTAATTTATTTTATTTTTGGCTGCGTTGGGTCTTCGTTACTGTGCGTGGGCTTTCTCTAGCTGCGGCGAGCAGGGGCTACTCTTCATTGCAGTGCACGGGTTTCTCATTGCGGTGGCCTCTCCCGTTGCGGAGCACGGGCTGTAGGCGCGTGGGTTCAGTAGTTGTGGCGCACGGGCTTAGTTGCTCCGCGGCATGTGGGATCTTCCCGGACCAGGGCTCGAACCCGTGTCCCCTGCATTGGCAGGCGGATTCTCAACCACTGTGCCACCAGGGAAGTCCCAATGGATCATTTAATGTAATGATCACCAACCAATTCAGCAATTCAACCAATTTCCAGGGCCTCCAGGAAACGGAGGTCTCAAAACTGAAGAACCCAATTCCAATTCAGCAGATACTTTCATTAGCAAATTTAATGATGTGATAATCTTTCCAAAATTTACAAATATACAATATATTTATAGCATTACCTTCAGATAGCTTCAGTGCAAAGATATACATATAGTACATTGTGATAATTATTTGTAAAAATATGAGATGAGTAAAAAAGACACACAAGGTATTGTTTCCACAAATATTTCCAACTACAGGAGTACAGGGGAAAAAATATCTTTTTAATAAAGTACTGAATGTTAATTTTTTTCATCTGTTTGTAAAAAATATATGTGCAAAAGTGTGTTTCTAATTATTCCCTAAATAGCTGGCACAGCTATGCCTCAGAGTCTTCTCTAACGAGATTTGCGGTGTCTTTAAATGTGTCTTCTGTTGCACTGTAGGTTGGACTTGGGCCTTTCTTCCAAGAAATCTTATCAGGGGGAGAAGGTGATGGAGGTGGGGTCACAGCAGCACGAACCTTTGGTTCACTCTCCATCTAAGGCCACAAAGAAACAGGAATCAGCCATTTATTCCCCCGACGTGATGGGAAATGGTTTTGTGTGAAGAAGACAAATCTTGGCCGATTTGCTCAGAATCATCTGAGTGTACGCCTGATTTAGCAAGTTAATACTAAGAAAGAATGCCTGGGCTGAGAAAAATTGTTAAAAATTACCTCGGAATAGAATGGATTTTCAAAGTTGGCATTTTGTTTCGGTTTTCGTTTGAAGATATTCCACTTTGTTGCCTAAGTGAAAAGAGGAAAGAGAAAACCTTCAGTAATGGAATTTTTTGGTGGGTTTCTTCCTTCTGCTTAGGTTTTAAAATTTCTTCTTACAGAGGGAGAAAGCAATTTGGGACTGGGACCATGTGACCTGGCCCATGCAGTAAGTTGTTCAGTTCTTCCTCGGCTGGGCCCTGAACAGTAACTGAAACTCTTTGGGCTCTTTTTATCTAATAATTTCAAAAAAAATTCTTGATCTGAAGTGTACAGTTTACAGAATCTGTGCCCAGAGTATCTAGAAGCTTTGACAGAGCCAGGCAAGAGATTTCTTCAGGGGCTGCCTGAAAATTTAAGGAACAAGCCAGATTGTAACTCTCATTTCCTAAAACGATGTCTTGATCCTCGGTCAACTCAAACATGTTCTGTCTCGCTCCATCATTTCCTCCTGTAATCAATAATAATAATGGCAACAAAAACAACTAACATTTACTGAGTGCTTACTATGTGTCGCGGACTATTCCAAGAGCTTTACAAGTTTCTGATGTAATCTTCCCAAGGACTCTGTGAGGTAGATGCTCTTTTGCAGAGGAGGAAAGGCAGTCACAGCAAACTTACTTAACTAAATGGTAGATAGAGGAGTAGGCAGGGCCTCCAGGAAATGGAGGTCTCAAAACTGAAGAACCCAAAGAGAAATCACCCCAGTCTATGATAAGTGGCCCCTGTCTGGCTGAAAAGCTGCCTGTGGCAGCAGTGCTGGCCACGGCCCTGCTGCCAGATGTAAGGAGACAAGAGAACAGGAGATGAGGAAACAGCCTCCTCCCACAGAGCTAAGGTAGCCCACGTGTTTTATGGATTGTCTCTTGCTCTGTGAAAGTAGGCGGCCAACATGTGAAGGAGTGGGGAGCATGTGAATACAGGAGAAGTAGAAGAAGCCATTCACCCACATTTAAGTGAGCACCTGCTTGGCACAAGGGCAAGATGGAGACACTCAGGTCAGAGCCCGGCCTCTGGAAACCTACACTTCAATAGGGAAGGCCAAAACTCATTGCTTCGGTATGGAATGGCCACATGGAGCTGAGTAACTACTAACAAGAGAAGTGCGGGTGATTTTCATTGTCATCTCCTTGGGAAATCCAATGCATGTCGACACGACTTTTGAAAATGACAGGACTAAGCCACAGGACTTCACGTTCTTTGAGTCCTTTGAGCAGATTTATTGATGAAAGAGAAACCTGTGAGCCTCTCTGGCATATTAAGGTCAACCTAGGGTCATCCTAACCAAAGGCTTCTACTGCTTTAAGCCTCCCTGGCTGTTCTCTCAGTTCCCAAAGGCAAAGGTCATAGAAAAATCCCTGGATGTACCATGGAGGACAGACCTTAGAGGGTCTCAGCCTCAACTGATTAAAAAAAAGGAAGAAGAGCCAATGTACTGCAAAGATGGAGATGAGAAAGAAAAGGACTATAATTGGTAAACATTCGCTCTCACTTGAAAGACTCTCTCAGTGTTTTTGTTTGTTTGTTTTTTTGTTTTGGGGGTTTTATTGTTGTTTTTTTTTGCAGTACGCGGGCCTCTCACTGCTGTGGCCTCTCCCGCTGCGGAGCACAGGCTCCAGACGCGCAGGCTCAGCGGCCATGGCTCAGGGGCCTAGCCGCTCCGCGGCATGTGGGATCCTCCTGGACCGGGGCACGAACCCATGTCCCCTGCATCGGCAGGCGGACTCTCAACCACTGCGCCACCAGGGAAGCCCGTCTCTCAGTGTTTTTGATGACTGATGTGCAGGTCAGAGGTTGCAGCATCTCTATCACACTCCCCTTCCTGCTCAGCTGGGAGAGAACTCTGCCTAGGGAAGATCACTAGACTCGAAATGGACTGAGAAAAAATGTTGAGAATATAAAATAGATCTGGCACTGCTGTGGAGTTGAGTCAGACTTGGGGAACCAAATATGTGACATTCAAGTATTCTGGTGTCTGTGGAAAATTAGTGTTCGAAATAAACTTTTCAATGTAGCTTAAGGAAAAAAAAATTCAGTCCCTTGAAAATATGAAATATGCAAAATATGAAACTGGAAATTCCTTTCTAAGACAACATTCGTGTGTGTGTGTGTGTGTGTGTGTGTGTGTGTGTGTGTGTGTGAGAGAAGGAATTAGTAAATGGAATATGAAAAGGTGGACAAAGTGACCTTTGTTATAAGCTCTCCTCATTAGCATCAATTTAGTTCAACTTCTATTTTGACGCTAACAAGCAGAACAGGATCCAATTTGTGAGGTGCTGAAAATCCAACATGACTTTGCAGATACCAATTTTGTTTATAGACTATGCAATTTGAGAATAGGGATTGTAAAAAGTGGTAAGATTTCTAACTACCTTTGGGCTTTTGTTTCTTTATATTACTTCACAGAAGTCATAGAACCTTAAAACTGAGACATTCCAGATCCTATTGTTCTCAACTGGGAAAGCATGTTCGGGGGCCAGGGGCTGGGGAGGGAGTGATTTCTGGGATCACAATGCATTGGGTAAAACACTGCTGGCACTTAGTGGACAGGGGCCAGGAATATTAAAATGTCCTGCAATGTATAGGATAGTTTTGTACCAAAAAGAACTGCCCCTCCCAATAAGCCAATAGTGCCCCCAATGAGAAACATTAAGACTCTAGTGCTCAGAGGTAAAATAGTTGCCCAGAATCAAACAGCGATATCTGAGATAGCTTCCTATGTGTCTGTTAGAACTAATGATATATTATCTATTACGTTTTGTATCAAGTTTATTTACTGAATTTCTCTCTGTAGACAACATAGTTTACAAATTTCAAAGGGCCTGCAGACAAGATAGAGAAGCTCCATCTAGTGGACTTTTTTTCTTTTAATCTTCTGTATTAAACACTGTGCCCGGCACACTGAGGGCAGTAACGTTCGCTGGATGGTTAGATGGAAGATGGACAGATGGATAGATGAAGAGAGTGTAAATTAGTGCCATCTAGTGGTCAACATTGGTAACAAGAGTAGAGCTAAAAACAACATACATTATTAAGGGAACAAAGATATATACACTGTAGAAAAATCGTATTGCACGGGAAAGGAAAAGATCCTCTATGTGCATCACTGACACAGTGAGGTCTTTATTCATACTAAGTTGTTATCTCAAATTAAATGCCTCTGATTTGAAGAGGCTGCGTCCAGAAGTCGGCTGCCCTCCTTTTCTGCTTTACCTCCCATGTCACAAGGAACATCATTACCAACGCAATGCTAGAATGTAGCTTTACTCAGTGGAAAGTCTTTCAGTTTATGATAAAATTATCTTTACTAACTGCCTATACATCTTGGTCTCTATGAGCCTATCAGGGTCTCTCTAGTTTGCTTAGGATTAATAAACCCAGCAATTCCAAAGTCCTTCCCAAATCCCGTATCATTTCAGTAGTCAGTCACTGTTACCTGAGTTTCATCAGCACTTGGGGAAGTTGGCTTTGTGTCTGGAGCTAATTCAGCAGGGTTTATGGCACTTCCATAGTTTTCGTTATACACATTTCCGGATTCGGTTACCTGTGTGCATGTTGAAGGCCATTATTCAGTTTTGAAAGAATTTTTGCTATAAAGTTTCTTATCAGCTCTTTGGTTCTGTTTATCACCTTGCTCTCCCACAAACATGAACAGGCACCATTTTTATTAATGTGAGACCAACCCTGTGGTCCAGGAATAAACACCACTCTCGTCTCCCCAAAATCAGGAGCACCAACTACTAAGTTGTCTATCTGATGCCTTAATCTTGGGAGGCAAATACACCCATCAATGGTCACACTCTCATGTAGTAATAGCAACTTCTACGGTGTTCTCTAGGGCCCCTTACTCCCACTGTTGACCATAGTTTTGGATAAAGGATACTCTGGTTGTATACTGGCAGCCAAATCCTAATAGAACAGTACGAATTATTTCCAAACGCATTACGTTTGGATATTTAGAATAAAATTATTAATTGCAGAGGACTGCTTAAAAGAGGTTGAATTTTTAAAACAAGAGGCATAATGACATTAATACCCCTCTAGATATTTTCTGTAACATTCATGTGATTCCGAGGTTCCCTCTTAAAGCGCAAATTACCATGGATATATAATTAATAAGTTACAGGGTAGAAATTCACCCCTTTTCCTATATTTTTACATTCACCACTTTATTTCTTCTCTAACTTGGAAATGTATTGGTAAACATGGCTTCATTTTATTTCAAGGGAAAATGCCAAAAATCTGTTTTAACATGTGATTAAAGTTTTGCTATCTGGATATTAAAGGATCAGGCAAAATGCTTTCAAGATTCAAATATTGCTGATCTTAAGAAAGTTATTCATAAAGTAAACATTTCTGTCTTAACATTAAAATGTACTATACCTTGTGAGTTCAAAAGAAGTTCAGGTGTTAACGGTGAAACTGTATTTTGCCGAGGCCCTAGCTGTTTTGACAAAGGAAAGACAGGCTACCTAACAGTTGACAGGCACCCGCAGTGACGCTGGGGCTATTGATCCAGCCCTAATGAAGAGTTCTGTTCCTTCATCCATACGTCTATCTCATCTCCCTGTTCCTCTAAAAGATGAGTGAGTAATAGGGCCTCATCAAAGGAAATTTATGTATCTGCCTATCCACTTCGAAGACCTTTGTACTTTCCAGAAAAGTATGACAAGGGCAAGCAGGGAGGTCACCTCGAATCACACCCTTGTGATACCAGTTAGAACCCAGAGAGTGTGCCCAGTACCCCAAACCTCTGTATAATGACCTGACGACCATCCACTCATTCAGTTCACAGATATTTACAGAGAGCTCGTATGTGTGTGCCGGGCACAGTGTTTGCCGAGCCTCTGAACATGCACTCAGACCTCCCGCTCTGACCACTCAGGATGAAAAGGCTCCTGGTCTGGGTGCCAAAGAATGGCTGCCCAAACCCGGGATTCTGACTGTCTTCAGGCCTTCTGTCCTGGGGTCAGTCCTGTTACTGCAGGGAGTGAAGCTGAGGAAGCGACCAGTGTGCTTCCTTCCATGGACGGAAGGTTGGGAGGACCCTAAAGGCACATTATTCCAAAGAACAAGATCCGGCAACAGCCAACCTGACAGCACGGACTGTGATCTCTCACCGGGGTTGTTGTTGGCTGAGCCGCTTTGACAGCAGTGTCCCTGGAGGTGTATGTCGGGTTTTCAAATATTATGGGCGGCTTCCCCAGGTCCATGGCAAAATGTTCACTCTGATGGAGGGAAAGAAAAAAGAAAAAAAAAAAAAGATCATACCGTGCTGATCTGATTCATACACAGAGGAGGATGTGCTCTTCACACCTGGAGGGACGCTAGGTGCTACGTCCAACGGACCCAAAAAGAACTTGCCCCCCACCTCCAACAAAAGCCAACGGAGACACAAGGCCTCCACGAGGCAAACCGTTATGTAAAGTAATGTAAATGCACTAACTCCTCAGGTGAGGAGAACAGAAACCCTCTTCCCTTATCCGAGTTCTCTATGGCTCCTTAAGGCAAATAACTCACTTGGTGATTGGCTTTGGACATAGAGAAAAGGGTGGGGGTCTGGGAGAGGAGCAAAGAGAAGAGGGAGAGGGGGAAAGAAGACAGGAGGGATAATATTGTACCTTAAGGCAGGAACAAAAAGGAAAGATTGGTGGGGAGGCGGAATACTGGGAATGATTTCCCAACACTGACGGTAGACTTCAGAGTGGATACTAGTCCATTCATAAAGTATTTGGTCCTCACAGGAGGGATTATTTTACAGATGGGGACAGAGTGATCAAGCTCCATCCCTACTATTACATACCTAGCAGGAGGCAGAGTTGTGATTTGAACCAACCACTGACTCTAAAACCACTGTTTATCCCAACACTACACACTGGTGGGAAAATATGTGAGACTAGGAAACATGTTATTTCCCTGCCTCTTCCTTTAAACATACAAAAAGTCATCGAATAAAAACAGAATATCATGGTCCCTCTCCCCTGTTTCCCAAAAAACATAGATTATTTAAGACTCCAATTAAAACTGTTCGTGATTCCAGTTCAACCGTGTGGCTTAGATCAGGGGTTAATTTCAATTTCATTACTAATGTTTTTAGACACATTTCTACAACAAACCTAATGTTTCCTAACTTGGTATAGTGAGGGGGCATACAGTATTTCATGTTTTTCTAGGTGAATTTTATTCTTTATAAAAAGTGTTTCTTTGATAAAATGATAACCTTCAAATAGTCACTTTGAAACCAAACTCACCATCGCCATTGATCTGTCAATAGCAGACTCGGGCCCCAAACCAGATACTCCAATATCCATGTTAACGTCATCCCCTGATCTGAAGGTCACCCCATTTCCATTTTCAGAGGATTTGCTAAGACTGCTTAAGCTGAAAAGAAGTAATCAGTGTCTTATTATTTTTAAAAAACAATCTTTTGCACTAGGATTCTTTCTTTGTACCTTTTCCTAGCTCTTCCTTAAATGAAAGGCTCGATTCCCACTTCGCATTTACACATCACGTATGGGAATAAATTCCCTTAGTGACCTCCTGGAAATGTTCGAGCACATTCCCGAATGCTTGAGAATGAGGAGAGGACCAGCTGGGCACTTGCAGAAAGCAAGCCTGGTCCCTCCAACAGCCGACGCTGTTCTCCAGTGTAACCTCAACGCACAACCCTTTAGACTCTAAAATGTGATTTGTACTCAGGCTTCAGAGAAGCAATCAGTTAAGACATTGTGATCTGAAGTGACTGCTTTAAGTTCAGTATTTTTTGTTTCCACAGAATAGGTGAACAGCCTAGGATGCTTTCTTAACTTAAAAGAAAAACTAAGTTATTTACGTGGTTACAGATCACACAGACGTCTAAAATCAATGTTCCACCTAATGAAACTGACCTTGACAGCTTGGGCAGAGAAGGCAAAAGGGAGCCAGTTTTCCTATAGTGGAAAAATCCTAAAGTCGCTAAAGCTCCAATTATGATGATCAGGATGATTGTTAACAGCACGGCCGCTGCTGTCAAAGAGGGAAGAAGAAGCAAACATATGAACATGAGGAGAAGGAAAAGAGCCAGTAGTCTTAGCAATAGGGACTGGAGTTAAACAGAATATAGACAACACTCAGTTTAGTTACCATGATGCATTCCCATGTCCCTCGTATCCTTAAAACTTACTTGTTCCGGGAGGAATGCCTTTTGAAAGCCCTATTTCACAATATTCTCCCACGTAGGAACTAGGACATCTGAAAGGAAAAGAAGAATCATTCACAAGCTGTTGATTTCTTGGGCTCTGATTGTAATCTGACTGTGGAAATTCACTTTTGAGGGAATACCTGTGGCATCTACAGAATCAGCCTCAACAAATAAACCTATTGGTGTCTTCTCTAATCTATGGAATTCCTCCTTGGAGACTGGAACTGGAAACCTTCATTGTGTTCTTTCCTTTGATGTGCTTTCATTAAATATCATCTTGCTCCATGTTAAGAGCTCTCTTGATAATTCTCTGCTCTCCAAACCTTCAGCCCAGTCTCTGCCCCTCGTGAGCGCCTAGCACTGTAACAGCTCTGCTGACAGCTGCTCTCCCACAATCCAATTATAATTAGTAATCTGAGGTGAGTAGGAAAATGAGGTTGTCACTTCTCTAACTCCTTGCTCCCCAAAGCGTGGCCCACAGTTCTGTGGCATCTCCCCGG
The DNA here is from genome assembly GCF_003676395.1 of Aethalodelphis obliquidens. Classification (NCBI taxonomy): domain Eukaryota; kingdom Metazoa; phylum Chordata; class Mammalia; order Artiodactyla; family Delphinidae; genus Aethalodelphis; species Aethalodelphis obliquidens. The sequence goes on along the minus strand of NW_020837946.1, from coordinate 62,565,963 downwards.
GAGCTTGTCAGAAATGCAGAATCCCTGTAAATGAGATGGGCATTTTTTTCCAGAGCCCCAGGTGATTTTCACGCACATTATAGTTTGAGAAGCACTGCCTTAGCTCTCTGTGGACTCCCCCATTGGAGGGCAAGCTGGTTATGATGTGAAAATTAGCGAACTGGCAAGGTTCTTGTACTTGTTTTACTGGCTACTTTGAGGTCTCAAATTCCCCCCAGAAGATGCAAGACCTACAGCATTCAGACTTACTTGCATTTGGGGAGGTCATTCTCGTCAAAATAGCAGTTTCCTCCGTTCATACACCTGCATGGAGGGGGCATGATGATAGGACTTTCGATCGCTGCAGAAAGGGAAAGCCACGCAGGTGTTAGTCAGCGGCGCTCAGCAGAGACCCCTACCATGCAAACCTGCTTCAGCCCAGGGCTGGAGTGGGGAGCCCATGTGGTGGGGCAGCTAATTAGTCTCCCTTTTAAATGTCACCTTCCCCTTAAGTCAGATGAATTTCTTTATCAATAAGGTCTTGGGGAGTAACATACATTTGGTAGGAAAAAAAAGGCAGTTTATAGCATCCCCCCCCCCCCCCCCCCCCCCCGCAAAACAGTGGTGAGATACTAGACTCCAGAATATATACTAATAGTTAAAAAGAACATTGTGGTAAAGGAAATCTCTCAGGACATTGACGTTTTCTTTTGAAGTTTTCAGAATTCTTCTCTTTGAACCTAGTTAAAATCAAGAATTCAACTTAGGCACAGCCCGAAACTTCCACTAAAGGCTCCGAAGCATCAGCAATCCATTCATCAATAAACGGACACGTAGACAGATAAACAGCCGCTTAATGGACAGCTGGTTGGAGATCTCCTCATTTTTTAACACCTTCAAAATTGCCCTTGCTAAAGATTGTAATCTTGCCAATATTGCCCCAGTAGCATTGGGATAAGAGCGGGGATAGGGGAAGGGGAAGGGGAAGGGGAGGAGGCAGTTTTTACTTGCTGAGTTCGTGCTCCAAACCTGCCAACTTTTCAGCCTGGTTGGGAAGTCAACAGGAGGTGCCTTGTTTAACCGCTTGCGCCTCCTGGTGGCAGAACATGGTTACGCCTCTTCATTTCCCCATCAGCTAAAGCAGGGGGAAGGGCCCAAGGATGTGAGCCATAAAATGGGCCACTAGTGAATTGCAGGATGATTTTCTAACACCCTTATCAAGCATTGGATACTAGTTAGGGACACTAACTAGTTACTCCCTATGGCTTATTAACTCCTTAATTTAAAAGAGGCACTGAAGAAAGGTCTTGCCAAGAATAGATCATCTATAGCATTTGGGATGAGAATTAAACCACTGTTTACTTCCTTCCTTCCTTCCAGCTTCCATCTCCCAAGAGCATAAGGTACATTTTAAAACGTGGCCCTTTTTCAGTTGTCCAAACTTTGAAATGAGCATGTGGGAAAACCAGTGAACCTCCTCTAGGCCTCCCCTCTGTACTGGATAAGCGCCCCCGTCCCACCTCAGGAGCCTGGTTCTCCACCTTGAGGAGCTCCCGTTAAGACTGAATAGATTCAGGGGCGATTGGGATCCAGTATGGGGTGGAGAAAGGAGGAAGAGGCCTTATAGGAAACTCACTCTTCAAAATGTCTTTATAGACAACACAACAGTCGATTTAGGGGCACTGGATCTAAATCTCTGCAGATCTTGGCAAATAATTCTCAGAAATCATTGGAACACCAGATCTGTTTGGCCCCTGAAGTCCCACTCAGCTCTGTTCATATTTTCCACATCTCCCATCCCTCTTTCTAGCCATCCCCACTCTATTCTGCAAGAGGCCAGTAAACAGGGATTCTTCATGCTCCTGAAAAAGGTGAAGCAGGGTAAGGGAACCTACTAACGAAGGCAAAGGAGCTCTCCCAGGCCCCCAGGCAGTGTCCCTACCTGCATCACACTCGGTGACGCTTCCTTCTATAAATCTGGAGCCTTGGGGACAGGCACAGGTGTATCCCTCAGGTCTCAGAAGGCAAAGGTGGCTGCAGACCTTTTTACAGCGGTTGGGCACTGGGAAGCAGAAGAGAACAGTGGTTAGTTTCCAAGGAGGGAACGAATACCCCAACCAAGGACATGCCCATCCACTGAGTTGTGGCCAGGTAACCTCAGAGCCCAGGCAGCATACCAACACCTTTAAGCCACGTGCCACCTGGCAACTCACGCTCCTTTACGCTACCTTCCCCTGCCACCCCACCAAAGTGCCACAGTCCCTCCCCGTGCTCTCCATCCCACTGCTGTACCCCTCCCATTTTCTTCTGGCAGCATTTATCTCCCCTATGGCTCTGGCAGGTTTGGAAGATAGGTGTCTGTCTGGTTCACTGCACGACCTCAAAAACCAATCAGCACTAAGCAATTTGAGATATTTCTAAAAGGTCAGTAAGACCCCATTATTACATCAAGATTTGTCATCACCCAAATTTGGATAGATCATAAAGTGTGGTCCAGCCAAAGCATACATTGGATGTGATTTCCACCCCTGCTCTCCACGGAGAACCTCCTTCTGGGCTGCAGTTTCATTATTTGCAAGATTAGGGAATTTAGAGCTATGATTATCAGAATCACCTGGGAGCTATTCACAATGATTGATGCCCTGTCACAGAAATCCAGATTTAAATCGCTCTGGGATGGAACTCAAGTATTACCATTAAAAGCGCCTCAGGTAATTCTGAAACTAGCTTAGCATATATTATGATTTATCCAAGGATTAGGTCGTCTCTAAATTCTTTCTCAGACTAACATTCTATAATCCTGATTCTCTGTCATGCAAAAACGTGACCATGGACGAGGCATGGCTGTAAAAAGCCTCACTGAAAACCTGTCCCATGGGCTTCCCTGGTGGCGCAGTGGTTGGGGGGTCCGCCTGCCGATGCGGGGGACACGGGTTCGTGCCCCGGTCCGCGAAGATCCCACATGCCGCGGAGCGGCTGGGCCCGTGAGCCATGGCCGCTGAGCCTGCGCGTCCGGAGCCTGTGCTCCGCGGCGGGAGGGGCCACAGCAGTGAGAGGCCCGCATGCCGCAAAGAAAACAACAACAACAACAAAAAAAACCTGTCCCATGACCATTTCTTCAGCTCTCTAGAGCACGCTTTCAAATTTGAATGTCGTACAAATAACCTGGGGAATCGGATTCAAGAGGGCTGGGGTAGGCCTGAGGGTCTGCAATTCCAACTGGCCCCCGTATTGTACCAATGCTCCTGGTCCCTGGCCCACCCTTTGAGTAGAGCAGGGATTCTCACAATGTTGTTCCTGACCCAGCAACATCAGCATCACCTGGGAACTTGTCAGAAATGCAAATTCTTAGGCCACCTCAGGCCTATTAAGTCAGAAACCCCTCAGGTGGGACCCAGCAAGGCATGTTCAACAAGCCCTCTAGACGTTTCTGACACGTGCTAAATAAAATTGGAGAGCTATTGGTCCAGAGTAAATGCTAATCTGGCACAGCTGGGCTGAGCCTCTGGCCTACTCATCAATCAACACTTTGCAAAGGAGGCTCAGAGTATCCGCTGGCTGAGATGCTTTTCAGGGAAAGTCTCCAGATTTTCCTCTGCCTGACCCCTGGGCTGTCCTCTCTACAGGGGCCAGAGGGGGCTCCGCAGGTATACTGGGCTCTCCCCTCCTGCCCTTGAAACTGCCAAACATAAGAGCTGCAGGAGCATTTAGGACACAAGAGCTATTATATCAGTGGGGTCTGGAATGTTTTGGAGAAGGTCTGAAGAAGGGTAATCACTACCAGCAACACAAGGGGGCTAATCCCTAGAAAAGGCATTTGCTGCCAGTGTAATCTCCTGGGAGCCTCCGTTCTGCACTTCAGTTTGTCAAGACTGATTCAGGCTCTCAGAGTATCAGAGAACTCAGGGGGACCTCAGGCTCCACATCTGTTTCACATGCAGAGGTCGGAAGGGAGGTGACTTGTCAAAGGCCACACAGCCACAGAATGCAATCTGGAATTGGGTACACTGACAGCTGGACCAGAACAGAAAGGTGCTGAGCTTTTGGGTGAATGGCATTGAGTTTAAAAACCATTTCTGGGTTTAAAGTTTATCCGCTGGTTGTGTAACTTGGGCGCACCAGTTACTAAATCTTTCCTATTGTCAGTTTCCTTACTTGTGAGATGAAAATTAAACCTCTTTATAAGTTTGGGAGAAGATTAATTGAAGAAGCAGATGTCTGGGTTAATCCTGAAGAGAGAATCTGACATACAGAACTTAATAAAAGTCTATTTCCTTTCCTCACTTCAAAAATATCCTTTCCCCACTATACATTATTGATACTCTCTAAAATAGACAACTGATGGGAACATACTGTATAGCACAGGGAACTCTACCTAATACACTGTGGTAACCTAAATGGGAAGGAAGTCCAAAAGGGAGGGGATATCTGTATGAGGATGGCTGATTCATTTTGTTGTGCAGTGGAGGCTAACACAACATTGTAAAGCAACCATACTCCAATAAAAATTAATTTTAAAAAAGGAAAATATTTCCAAAAAAAGATTTGATAGAATATTTTGATATATAATTACCTATGTCTGAAATAAAAATAATTAAAGACATCAGTGAATAAAAATGTGCCCACGGGAAAAAGATAATGTCCTTTCCCTTTCACATTACTCCACACAATGATGAAGGATGAATGAGAACACAGGTAACCTGAGGAAGCAGGACCAAGAACTCAGAAAATGAGAAAGAAGGGAGGATGTAGAAAGGCATCCTTTAAGCTTTAAACTAAGGCTCGCATAGCTCAGGATGACTTGACTAGCCCGGCCTTGCAATTGCTAGAGTGGGTAAGACTTCTGATGTCCACGAAGCCTATTACGTGACTTGGCAACCCAACTCACATTTAGCAGGGGGTCTGACACCTACTGGATTCTGTGGCCTAAGAGTACAACCCCACAACTCCAAGCAGCAACAAGGACTGAAGTATTTTTACTCCATATCTGCTGGTGGTGTGCATCATTTCATTCGACCTCCAATTTTATCTTCTTTGGTCAAAACGGTTAAAATACACACAGACACACACACACACACACACACACACACACACACACACACGTTTCAGGCACAGGGAGATCAGCCTATTATTATCCACCACCATTTTCCAAAAGAAATATAGCCATTAATTTGAAATAAGGTTGGTGACTACCTGACTGATTATATCTCCATTGATGGAATATTCGAACTTGCGTGAGCCAAGGGTTCACTATCAGCAATTTCTCTTTCTCGTCTCGCCCAAATTTATCTTGGATCCATACTTCTCCCTTATCCTTAGATGTCCAGTATAACTGGCTCTCGAAGATGTCCAGACTATAAGGGGTCATTGCTGTTCACCCACAGGGGAAAAGCAAAACAAAACAAGGTTACTGAAAAGAAGATACCTGAGCCCCACTTTTATGTCAGAAGTCAAACCGCTTGGATCAATCTCTTAGGCAACACCTTAAAATTCCAGCAACATTCAGGCAGACTCTCTGTACACACGACCATGAAAGTGTGCTGCACCAGGAGATCAAGATGACAGAAATTAAAATAGATCAATGCCTACCGAATGACACCAATTATAGGGGACTCGCTCACTTTCAAGTTGCTGATTTTATTTTATTTTTAGAAAACAATCTGTAGGGCAGAGATCTTTTTTCTTCTGTGAACATAAGACACCACTTATCAGAAAAACCTGTTACGTGCTGGATTGTTGTAGTTCTGTAGAGTCTAGATAAGAAAACAAAATGCTTCTCTCGTAGATGTTTCCAGTTGTGCATAAAAAGCAATCTAGCACATTAAAAACTAATGTACCTAGAAGTGGTTAGACACGGATTACCATTGGAACACATGATGGCCATCTGTATCAGAGCAACCCAACAAGAAACGGTTATTTCAACATCTGCTGCTGACAGCAAGTTTTTTTAATTATACAAAAAGGACTTAATAATTGCTAATAGATTCATTTGCATTTAAATCAGCAGCTGGGAGCTGGGCAGAATGATATCTAAGAAACTATAAAAAGCATCTCCTAAGATTAGGGTTCCTTCTTACGAAAATGGGCAAAGAGACTGGAAATACATTAATTATTTAATATATGAAATTCTAAGTGAAATTTCTAACCTGCAATTGCAACAATTCTCCTATCGGTCCCATCATATTTGATGGTTTCAATATTGTCCTCCTTGAGGTCACTCCAGTAGATCCGGTCACCATTCACATAATCTATACAAAGGCCGGTTGGCCAACCGAGGTCCTCCTGAACCAGGACTTTCCGACGCTGCCCATCCATCCAAGCAGACTCGATTTTAGGTTCTTTGCCCCAGTCAGTCCAGTACATAAACCTGTAACAGAAGGTTTCCTCATGGCAGCATTTCATCTAGTGGAGAAATCAACTGGTTTTCAAAGAGCCTTGGGTCCTAAATGATGCTATTTTTATACTTTACACAAGACAGGGAGAGAAAGGGGGGAGCCTGTGCATCTGTGATCTATCCTTCCTGAGAACTGCACTTTCCCAATAGAAACTGGCCAGCCCTGTCCAAAGATATATATCCAGACCTTTTAAAATATATAATCACAAAAGCTGTTCATTCTTCAAAAAATATTTCTTGAATGCCCGCTGTGTGAGAAGCTACTATCCTGTATTTGGAATGTATCAGAGAATAAAACAGATTCCTTCCCTCATGGAGCTTACATTCTAACTCTTTGAAAAGGTATTACTTTGCATGCAATTAATACTTAATTGTAGAAGAACTGAGCAGACCAGGGACTGTACCCTTTAAACACCTAGAAAGGATCAGGCAGGCAAGATAAATGGGTGGAACAGGGCAGTTATGAATGTAGAGTGATGGGCAAACACCGCATCAAGCAAAGCCCTGTCTAAGAGTTCCAGGCAATACCGCGTCAAGGAAGGCATACCTACCTAACTTTACCAGTTCTTCTGATTTTTCAAGCCAAAAATACAAATATTTATTTTTAATTTAAATGTTATCTACTAAGTTTACAAAAAAAAAATCTTAAAGCTCTGTGAAGTTCAAGTCCAATAAGTGTATGGGCCATATTTAGCCCATCAGCCACCACTTTGCAATGTCTAGTCTAAACCAATCATCAGGTGTTGCTCAATCCTTAAATTCTGTTGAGAAATGTGTGGGTTTTAGACAAACTGGGCTGTGGAAAAAGTGTGGCCAGAGGCCTTCCCCTGACACAGTGTCCATCTTCTGAAGCCTGTTTTGTCCTAAGTGATCTTTAGGGCATATTATAATTCTTGAAAATAGTCATAGGTGCCACTCAAAAAAGTCCAAGGACAATTTCAGTACAATTAGGAAAAGATAATTGAAGACATAATTTTTTGGAGAATCTAGTGGAAAATATCTAGAACATTAAGGACTCCTTCAAGTACTTACCCTAGTTTGGGATTCACAACTATTGCAGCTGGTTGATCCAGTTGAGCGGAAATCAGCCACTTTCTGTACCTTCCATCAAGTTCAGCCACCTCGATCCGCTGACTCCTGGCATCTGACCAGTAAATATGCCTGAATTTAGAGAGACAAAGTTAAACAACTGAAAAGTCTAGACTGGACTTCTGGGGAAGAGGTGTGAAGATGAGAGCATTTAGTTTGGAAGTTCTAGCCAACAAGACAGCTACTCAGACACCAGTGATGATGAGAGCACAGCCTCCCTCTCCCAGGAACGCCCCAATCTCTTCAGCCAAGGGGACATCTGTAGAAAGTTACAAGTGATGGGGTGTCGGATGAAGGGGATATTCAGCCAAAGCAGCTGTATCAGCCAGGATTGGTAATGATGATGAACCTCACATCCGGCACTATCATGAGACAATGGCTTCTAGATAGGAGTTGTGAGGCACTGTTGGCCTTTCATTCTGACTGCCTGTGAGTTGGCTTCCTCCTCAACCAAGAGCCCATTGGAATCACTAGGAATCTGGCATCAGCTCCAAAGATGAGTGGAAATAGCCATTCAAAATAACAAACTCAGCAAAGCCATCCTGCCCTTATTCCATCCCTAAGGCTTCAGGTCTCAGCCTCTAACAAGCAGAAAGAGTTCCAGCAGTTGCTTACATTTACTCATTCATTAAGGCTGAGAAGAGGTAAAATTTCAAACAAGAAGACAGATCTTGGTTGGTTGGTTTGAAGAAGGAAGTGGTTGGTTTGAAGAAGAAAGCGCTAAAGTCTAGAGTTTCCAGTTCATGACTCTCTGAGGTCTTGTTTCCTGACAGAAGTTGCTGAAATGAGTCTCCTGTTATGCTGCAGGCACAGTGGGACCTACTTAACTTCTGCAGAGATGCTCAAGTCTTCCAAGAGCACCAGACAAGTGAGCGAAAAGGTGAAAATTAATTAATACTACAAAGGATTCTCTGTTCTCCCAGAGTGCAGCAAACATTTTCCTTTATTAGTTCATTTCAAGGACATAAGAGGTTCTACAAATGGTTGAATTCCGATTGTAATGTAATTACTTTCCCACAAACGTCATTCCAACCCAACGCTCTTCCTTGAAGAAGGAGCTTATTAATTCTTCCACATCAGTTTGCCTCTCATGCATGTATCTGACGACAAACCTACTTAAGGTTCTTATTTAGGTATCGTCCAAAATGTCTGGCTCTGGTCCCTGAAGTTCTAGAAGGTGTAGAAGAGCAGATCAAAGCTAACAGCTCTATTAACTCAAACCCAAAGATTAAACAGGGAAGTCAAATGTCCAATCTGTTCAGACAACATTGCCTCCTAAAAACACACCATGTGGATTGTTCCTCCTCAAAAAAATACCATAAAGAAACATGTTTCATCTCAACTGCTTTGCTGGTAGAATGTAAGGCTGTCCCATTTCTTCACAAAATGAACAGCGCTGCCATACTGAAAGTTCATTTTGGAATCCAGAACTCTGTTGGCAAGAATGCTCTCCTAGATAAAATATAAAATCTTGACCTTGGGGCTTTCCCAAAATTTTCATGGCACACATAGAATATAGGAAGTGAAGATGTTTATATGACACAATGGGGAAGCCGAGGTAGTTGCTGAGGCTACAGGAAGCCCAGGCATCACCCAGCTGCCCCTGAGGCTGAGTGTGCCCATAATCTGGGCCAGTTTAACTCATGTGCCATGGTGAGCAGAGGGGAGCTCTGGCCAGGAAAATAGAATGAGGCTAAACTTACCTTCCAACCCAGTCCACTGCTAATCCATCTGGCTGCACTATGTATTTCAGATCCAGGTTAACTTCCTTCACAGGATTATTGCTGCCAGATTCAAAGTTGGGGATGTAGGCACGTTTGATAGCACCAAAATTAGAGCCATGCCCTAGCACAGTGTAATATACAACACCTGCGGAGGCAAGACACACAGGTCAGTTTCCTGTTAGGAGCACCAGGTAAGGGAGGAACTGGGTCTAATCAGGTGAAGTACTGTTCATTCATTGACACCTCTACCTCTTCGGTGTTCCTATAATACTAATAATTCAATTTAACCAATATGATCAAACCTCAAAATCTATCATACTTGAGCTATTAGCTACAAATGCTTCAACTGATAACTTATTGATACTTAGTCCTCTCTATTTGAAGGTAATCCATTAAAATATATTTCAGCCTATTTACCCCCATTAGGATCACGTTCTAGTTTCCAAAACAGAACATATAGATAAACCAGGGGCAAATTGTTAAGAGTTTGAGTCCATACTAGCAATAAAGGAGCTGTATAGATGAGAAGTCTTATTTTATGTATAGACTAAAGGATATTGGACAGCAGGCATTTTAAAAAGCATAGGAAGAAGGAGACGCAAGAGGGAGGGGATATGGGGATATATGTATACGTATAGCTGATTCACTTCGCTATACAGCAGAAACTAACACAACATTGTAAAGCAATTATACTCCAATAAAGATGTTAAAAAAAAAAAGCATAGGAAGACTGACTTTCAAGGCACATACTTTCCTAGGTATGAACCATTCTTTTTTTTATTTTTTAAGATTTTTTTTGATGTGGACCACTTTTAAAGTCTTTACTGAATTTATTATGATACTGCTTCTGTTTTATGTTTTGGTTTTTTGGCCGCGAGGCATGTGGGATCTTAGCTCCCTGACCAGGGATCAAACCCATACCCCCTGCACTGGAAAGCGAAGTTTTAACCACTGGACCGCCAGGGAAGCTCCCTGAACCATTCTTGAAAATTTCATTGTATTGTATAATGAAATGTAAAAACACAACAGCAATAAATCTTACATAGTTAGTTTGCAAAGCATTTTCATATCTGTCATCTCACTTGGTTTTACAAACAACTCTCAGAGGGAGGCAGGCCGAACAAGATTACTGCTTTTATTTTACAGATAAGAAATGGAGATCCAGAGAATTGTTACAATTATTTAAGGTCATAAAGCTAGTAGATGAGGGAGACAGGTATAGAACACAAGTTTTCCTGCCCCACTACCGTCTCCCACATGCCAGAGCCATGAGAGACTCCACAGTAAGTGTCATTCATTTTTCCTTCATTGAACACCCACCACACACACTGTACTAGATCCTGGGTCAGATGCCTGGCATGTAGAGATGAATTCGATTAAGTCTCTGTCTCCAAAGAGCACACAGTTAAGATGTAGGGAGAAAAATACGCGGACAATTAGCTGTAATTCAACATAACATGTGCTTTAGTAGAAGCGTGTATAAAATGCTACAGGCTCCCAGAACTGTGCCAGGAGGGATTATCAAAGACATCAGAGGGGAGGTGATTTTGAACTGAGTCTCTGAGTAGAAATTTTCCAAGCGTACAACGGTGGGGAAGGCAAGGGCAAAGACAAGGAGATAGTAAACAAAGGGACATGAGGTGATCCTGAAAGGATAGTCCCCAGAAATGGGAGAAGGTTCCGTGAGAAGGTGGGAAACACTGGCTGGGACGCACGGCCACAGCTAAATTGTCTGGAGCATGCTGGGCGGGGGGAGCATCCTCTTCCACTCAGGCAACAACATTCACTCATTAGAAATAAATTCCCCAAAGTTCAACACTTTATAATTCAATGTATTCAACTGCTATCAGTGACCGATGCCACAGTTCATACTCACTGAGGCCTGTGCCCTCTGGATCCCAATCGTAATCCATAGCCTGAATGCGTTCCTGGTCTTCAAGGTACTCTGAGAACTTCTCAGATGAGAGATTGTATTTTCGAATTCGCACGTTTTCGGGCAGTAGCAGCAAAGGAGGGTAACCTGTAAACACATGAAGGGCTGATTAATCTGTTTGAATGCTACCTGAACTTTTGTTTATAACAGTAGGATATAAAACAGCAGATATCCTCCCTGCCCTTAAAAAACAAAACAAAACAAAACAAAAACGAATTTTTCTAAAAATTGATCTCTGTTAATGAATAGAGCGGACCATCAACGGGGTCGCAAAATCTGTGACTGTCGACATCCTTGTCTCCATTTCACGTAGAAAGCTAACATTTCTGTTAGGGATATTATCAGTTCTTTACCTTTGGGCAACAGTTTAAAGCTAAGCGAAGACTGAGACCCCTGGATAGCTACTTCTTTTTCACTGATTTTTTTTTTTCAATGACAGTATAACAGACCAGATTGTAGACATTCAGTCTCACAGAAGAAATACAATATGTAGAGTCATACTAAAAGTTTACCCGGAAGTCCTCATTTCCCATTCTTTACTGACAGATTTTAATGATTCTTTTAGCAGGCAATCAGCTCTGTGACCCGATTTAGCTTCTAGCTAATGACAAAAAACAGCTTGTTCTTGGTTTAAAAAAAGTTTTCTTTACTTCAAGCAGCTATGTAAATGGTGACTCATTCCAAGATGCACTGCCTGGAATTTGTAAAATTTAATTGACTTGCATAATGTCAGTCGAATCTAACTTAAGTAACTTTTGAAAGTTCATTTTATATATTTCCTTTATCTTGACATAATGTTTTATATAAATATTCTAATTTATTTCAGTCATCTCGTTAGTTAAGAGTTAAACATTTTCTAATTTGCTGCTTAATCACCACACCAACTGTTCAAATGCCTTTATCCTAGTTTTCCTTCAGTGTCAAAAATGCTTGGAGGGTAAAATATTTAAGTATGCTAGTCAAATGGGTGCTTTAAAAGCCCAATTTGTATGAAGAAATTGAAAAGCCGTTTTACCCTTCATTTGCAAAATAAAAATGCTATTTTCTTATCAAGTCCTTAAACTCATTTACAAACTTTAAATTCAAATCTACAAGATCATAAAGACCCCTTAACTGAGATATGCTGATTCAGATCAGACCTCTGGAAATCTGGACTATGATACTTCTGACTTTTATTGTCATTTCTATCTAGTATGTATTACTGCTTTCACTCAGGCCTGATTCTCAAATATTGGCATTAACCTAAAATGTAGAGCTAATGACTGAAGTCGCAAATAAGCCAGATGCTTTCTGTCTGTGATCAGTAGTCCATGAACAATAAAAAGACATTTCTCAACAGAATGTCCCTGATTTGCCCCAACTGACTGCGACCCATTGAATGGAATGTTTTTTGTGACCCGCGTTGGATTACTGGGCCTCAAACCTTGACCTCGGCGGACTGGGAGCTTTTGGTGACCACCATCCTACAGGGAAGCACTTGTTGTTTGAATCCTCTGGAGAGTGACATCTTGTCCACTTTTTGAAGTTTTTGTCCAGGTGGACCAGAGGCTAAATCCAGAATAATAGGTAACTCCTGACTCTTGTTTTACCTCCTATGTATTTGTTGGGGGGTTGTAGTTAGTGTTTTAATTTGGCAGGGGAGGAGAGAGGAGAAGAGGGTGGATGGGTGTTGGAAGGGAAGTAGCTGGTGAATTTACAAAATAAGACTCTAAAGTGTATTTCCTGGTATACTGTACGCATCAGCATTGCTGAGTACATCAGTTAATCCCGAGGTCAATCATCCTACCGTCAGCTGCACACCGTCCTCCGTGGCTGTCAGTCACGGACCTGAACCCTTCGGCGCAGGAACACTCGTAACTTCCTTTGGTGTTAAGGCAGTTCTGGGGACAAACCCCAAATTGCTCACATTCGTTGACGTCTGTAGGCAAAATAAAACCAAGTGGGCAACATCTGCTCCCACCCATTCCTTAGAGACCCTGCTTCTGTTCAAAGCCATATTCACGAGCAATAAGGATGAGAAGGATGCAGATGAACATAAGCGATGATGCCAAGGTTTGTGGAACACTGACCAAGTTTCAGACACCGTTTCACATGCTTTTCATGTTTTTTCCTCATTTAATCTTCCAACAAGACTCTCTGAGGTAGGGACTATTATTGAACCCAAAACCCCAAAGACCAGATTTAAACGGAAGCAGTCTGACTCTGTACAACAACAGAATAAGATTTTCCCTTTGGGGAAGCAGCTGTTGTGCTGTTGATGTTTGGTACCCCTTCCCTCCTGCTAATTGGCTTCAGAAAGGGAAGTCATTGATTGGTTTTTTCGATTGAGGTCTTAAGCTTCAGTCCTTAAAAGAACGATTCTAATCATCTGTGTGTGGCACATCGTGAGATAGGCACAGTAAATTCAAATGATCAAATACACCTAAAATCATACTTGATATTTACCATTCTTGATAAGCTCCCTGAGGACTCTGCACCTGGGAACTCATTTCCATCTGACGTAAGGAGGTATGTAATACATACGTGTTGTTTGAAGAAAGTAAGGCTTGTGTTGTATAGCTGATTCACTTTGTTATACAGCAGAGACTAACACAACATTGTAAAGCAATTATACTCCAGTAAAGATGTTAGAAAGAAAAAAAAGAAAGTTTGATCTCAGACACTGGTACAGTAAGTAGCCATCATCACTCAGGTCTTCATTAATCATATCAATTTCACAGACATTACTGAAGATGAGCTATGGCCCAATGCTCTGCAAGGCACCAGTAAGATAGCCAGGGGAAAAAGCAACTGGCATCCTTGAGTCATGGTCCTAGCTCATGAGCTAGGACCATGAGCTTAGCCCCATGAAGGGAATTAAACCATGTTTAGTAAAAGGGAATGAATGGAGAATCTAAAAAGTACAAGGTTCTCCCTAATAGGAAGTGGAGGAAATATACTCTACCTTCACAGGAGTTTCTGTCGAAACTATTGGCTTCGAACCCAGGTCTACAGGAGCAGATGAATCCTCCTTCACTTAATTGGGTACAGTTGTGTTCACATAGATTTTCAGCACATGACCTTTCTTTTCCTGTATCTGAAAAACAAAATCCCAGCATTACAAATGAAAAGTACAAAGCACATCAGCCACAAATGAACAGTCAAGTGGTATATCAGAAGATATATCAGAAGAACACCTTGAGAGGACCCCGTTCCATAAGCTTTGCAGAGTACCAGAGACCTCTGTATAGGGATATCTGATAATGGCTTGAAAACCATTTGTACAAATATATGTAATGTCAGATCCTTGAGGCAATTTTCCGATTATACTCAGCACTGCCAGGCTCATTCTCAGAGCGTCCAGTTCTGGACAGAATCACAGCCAGGGACTCCTTACAACTGTAACCACCTGCTCCACTATCTTAATATTATATAATTATATTTATATATAAATAATGTTTATATATAAATAGATACATCTCAAATGTGTGTATACATGTATATATATACACACACGTATAAATAAAAGACACTGATACAGGTATCTCCTGACTCAATTATTTTAAATAAAAATAGATTTATATCTATTTGTCTTCTATAGTAGGCAATGAAGTGAACTTAGCCACTTCTCAGGGTCCCTTAAGGCAGGGGTCCCCCACCCTCAGGCCGCAGACCACTACCGGTCCACAGCCTGTTAGGAACAGGGCTGCACAGCAGGCGGTGAGCAGCGGGCAAGCGAGCGAAGCTTCATCTGCCGCTCCCCACTGCTCCCCATCGCTCCCCACTGCTCCCCATCGATCCCCACTGCTCCCCACCGCTCCCCACCGCTCCCCACTATTTCCCATCGCTGCCCACCGCTCCCCATCGCTCGCATTACCGCCTGAACCATCACCCCACCTCCAGCTCCCATCCGTGGAAAAATTGTCTTCCTGGTGCCAAAAGGTTGGGGACCGCTGCCTTAAGGTACAATGACCATGGGTATATGTGGTTTGAATAAACTAAAAACATTCAGTTTCAAAAACACAAAATAAAGCACAATAACCTTCAATGGAATGCTGCCCTTGGACTTCATACTGGAAAGCTTTATGCGTGAAACTCTTATAATAAAGGTCTACTCTGAGCTCTTAACAATGACACATTGCTAAATAGGTCTGTTCAGATTTTCTATTTCTTCCTGAGGCAGTTTTAGCATTTTTTGTCTAAGAATTTATCCATTTCACCTAAGTTGTCTAATGCGTTGGCATGAAGTTTCTCATAGTATTTCTCTATTACCTTTTAAATTTCTGTAAGGTGGGTAAGTAATGTCTCCACAGCATTGCTCAATAAATGTGACCTTATTTTTATCAACATGAATAGCCTTGAGCCAGTCACATAACCTCTCTGAGTCTCAAGTGCACCATGCGGCTCTGTGATTTCCTCCCCAGCTCTAAAATCTACAATGTGATTAGGGATCCCAGGAGGTAAAAATTTCTGGACCAAGTGTTCCCTTGAATGAGTTATACTCTTGTGAAGCAAGAGTCTTTAACGAGAGCAGAACCCTCTAACATTAGGAGATTCATCCTCAAATGTAAAGACCTTCCTGTAACTTTTTTCATTTGAAAACAATCACCATTTTAATTCATAATACGAGAGATCTCCCCCAACCCAGATATATGATACTCTATTTCGGAAGTAGACACTCTATTTTCCATTTTATGAAGAAGGAATAAGAACTACCAGATAGAGAAATAGCAGGTCAATCTATCTCTGTAATCACATAAATCTCTGTAATCACATAAATAATATTTGCAACCTGAGGTTAACTTCTTTTCTTTATCCCTCAGTGGTATGAGCAAAATGTTAATGTCTTTCCTTTCATGATTTTAAAATGTTTTTAAAAAAGAAAACGCACGTCCAAAACACTTCAGTGATCCTGTTTAAAAGAAAAGCAGGAGGAAGAGGAGAAGAAAGGAAAAGAAAAGGAAAGCAAGTGGATTAGCAGCATCAAAGAACTGGTGTTTTAAATAAGAATTCTATGTCTTAGTCAAATTAGCCCACTGCAGTAAGACTGAATTCTATATCACAGATCCGCTTAATATCTGAAAAGAAATGCTGCTTCCGTACCATAGTAATGCCTGTGATACCTATTTCCTTTAAATAAACCCTGCTTTGAATTAAATGTCATTTGAATTAAAAGTACTGAGGTTAATTTTAAGGCTTTTAATTGGCACAGGTAACTAAAAGAGAAACCAATGTTTGACCTGAGCCTAACTTGGAAATATTCCAAAGTCCTGGAACCATTCACATATCAGTCTCTAGGCAGCAGAACCCAAATCTACCTTTGGGTTTTACAAATTCCATCATGTTTACGCTTTTTAAATATTTAATCAAGTCACATTATTATGTCAAAAACTCCAGGCCCCTTTGAGAAAGTGTGTGAAACGAATGGCAAATCAACTCAATATGGCTGATTCTTCATCTTCTTTTGTAACCCACACAGGAGAAAATTTGCCAGGAAATCTTTGGGGCGCCTCAGAAAAAGGTGATTAAAGCCCACAAAATGGAAAGCATGTGCAGCTAACTAAGGTGACTAAGTCCAGACTTGTAGGGTTTGAAGAACTCCCTCCTTTTTCCTAAGAAGAAATCGAGGCCTGACGAAGTCAGTATGTACTCAAAGTGGCACAGCTAGTTGCAGAGGAGCTAGAAGCCGGCTCTTCCAGACTGCAGTCCCAGGACTGTTCAAATTCTGCCTCTGCCACTCTGTGTGACCTCAAGCAAGTTACTTAAGCTCTCTGAGCTTTATTATATAGTTAGACATAATAGCAGTAATCCCCTGGAGCTATCTTGAGTGACAAATTAGAGAATGTATGTGAAAGCATACATAAATAAATGCTATAAAGGACTACCAAAGTGCGAATAATTAGCATGCCCTTCCAAGATTTCCATCACAATATTAAGCTAGAATCATCCCCTGATTGCATACATCATCCTTTCCCTACACAAAATCCTCTCTTAAAAATAAGTGGTCCTTCCAAGGTCCCCTGTGACATTTCCATTCTCACCGACCACGCTTCCCCTATGTGCCAAAGATACTGCATTTGGCTTAAGATGAAAAAATGTACAAACTAAGAAACAAAATTAATAGCTTCAAGGTGCTGAGAGGCACCTAACGAACTGGGAAGAGGATATGCCCTGCAGTTAAACAGATCAGAGTTCAAATCCTGACTCAGTTTCTTAATGACAGGAAGACACAGCCAATTTATTTAACCTGTAAGCTGGTTTCCTCACTTGTATAAAAGAGAGAAACAGAAAGACAGACCATACCTAACTCACAGGATTGTTACAGGGATGAAATGAAATAATCCATGTACTGTTTAGCACAATGTCTGGTATTGAATAAGTGTTCAATAACAGGTAGCTATGGGCTTGACTGCAGTTCAGAACACAATGTGTAAGTTAAAGAGAAACACGGTTATCGTCTACTTTATGTTATTGCATGCTTCCAGTAGGTTAACCTGAGTTACTACAATGAAGTATAAAAATAAGTATTTACTTACTGCATCCCGTCTCATCAAAATGGTCACCACAGTCATTGACATCATCACATACCAGGTGCTGTGAAATGCAACGTCCATTGCTACACTTAAATTCATCTGCTGTACAAGGTCTAGGAGTCGGTTCTACACCTAAAATTTAAGAATAAGATAAAGTCAAAACTTTTTCTTCTGTGAAACATGACGCTTCCTTCTGTGGCAGAGGCAGTATTTCCACAAATAAGCTCATGCACTTCCCTACAATTCCTCATCTCCCTTGCAGTTAGGTTGGGACCATGTGTCTAGTTCAGGCCAATGGACTATGAGTTGGAGGTGACACGTGTCACTTCTGAGCTGAAGCTATTAAAGCCTATGTGCCTCCCTGCTCAGCAACCCAGGGACCATGTGTATCAGGTGGCCTCGCGTCAAGATGGAGAAGGGCGTGCAACCTGCACCGGCCTTTACGTGAGTGAGAAATAAGCCTTGGCTACGTCACACCACTGAGAGTTTGAGATTTGTTGGTTGCGGTCACTAGTATTAATTACCCTAAATGATATAGAAGTAGGGCACTTCCATAACAAAACCTAAAATATTCGGCATTGGCGTCAGTCAGGAGGCAGGCAACGAGGAAAGTGATCCCAAAGGAGGGAAAGATGGAGGCCTGTGTTACGCAGTGGCAAAGGATTTGTAAAGTTGTCACCTTGGAAAAACTGGAAGGCGGACCACATGTTTACTGAACTTGTCAATCTGGGCAAAGAGGTTAGAAAATGGAATGTTAATAATGTGCACGGGTTGCCATTACCTGAGTTTGGCAAGAAAGAGGTGAGCTCGGGGAAGAACTAGTTGATTTACAAGCAGAAATCCATGAAAATAAAGTCCAGAAATGTGCAGTTTGCAGAGAACCTACTGCATTTAGATGACACAAGACTCTGAAGTTTAAAAAGGACCGGTCAACTCTCTTAGTTGAATTAAATGACTGCCCATCTACTTTTCTGGCCTGAATGTAACTGACAAAGTTGACCCAAAGGTGCGTGAGGGAAACTAAGCAAAGAAATGCAACAAATTCAAGAACTGTGTCTCAAAAAAAAAACAACCCAAACCAAAACAAACAAACAAACAAAAACACTGAGTAAGGTTATTGACACTTAGAACTAACTGAAAGCAAGCAGATCAAAAACCAACATACGACCAAATAAACCAAAACACTGTGACTGAGGTGACAACACTCTTGGGCCCCCAAGCTTCTACAAGCAGGGAGTGGCTGGGAAAGCTGTACTGCCCCTAAGGAGGGCATACTCCCCTGTTCCCTCTTCACTTGAAGAGGGATATAGACAAGCAACCACTCCCAAAGGGTGGAGGCAGAGACAGTGAGGAAAAATGGGCATAGGTGTTCCTCTGAGAGCAGAGTCTTGACCTCATCAATGAATCTCCTCCGATCCCCACTATATAAGGGCCTTCACAATGTCTGCACAGGGTAAACATACAATTTACTCTCCAAGTCGATACGCTTGTGAGAGGGAAAGGAGCTCTATTAACAATTCCACTAGGGCAACAGACATAAATCAGGACTGTCCTGGGCCAACATGTGCCACCATGGCCCAGTGGCATTTCAGAATTGCTACAGAACAGGGACGGCAAGGAGTCTCTCATTCTTTCTTTCCCAATGAGGATGTTTATTTCCATTATGCTCCCCCTGTTCTACCACTATCTACTGGGGGCAGGAGACACAAATAAAACTAGTGTCTTAGTTTATGGGTCTCCAGACCAAGAGGAAACACATCTGGAATTGATGGCATGACTAGTGCCCGTCACCTGGAGCTCCTGGATTTCATTTACTGAGAGGGACTCTGGGTTATGTCCCTGGGGGAGGGGTTAAGAGTGTTCTACGCATGGAAAGAAAAGTGCACAGGGAATTTTAGTGACACTAGGGTACATTGTGGTAGAAACAAATGGTGTTCACTAAATATCCATGCACTTCCCTGCATTTCCCAGTCCCCCTTGCAGTTGGATTGGGACCACGTGACTACTGCCAACCAATGGACTGTGAGTATGCGTGACACCTGTCACTTCCAGGCCCAGGAACTTAGGAAACTGTCTCCTCCATTACTCACTTCTCCTGCCTCAGCAACCTTGAAGGCTATGTGTTCCAGATGGCATAATTACAGGATGGAGGGAGCTGCCTGACCTTCATCAAACTTTAGTCCTCTGCTGTTTTAAGCTATTGAAATGTTGCAGTTCGCCTACCGTGATGGCTAGCAGTGATTCCTCTAACTTCCTGCTCCACAAGAAGAATTTTAGTTTACTACCCCTTTTTTTCCCACTCTGGGATTTGACCACATGCTACAAATGTCTGGCTCCACTGAAAAATGGCATGATTGATAGGGAAAATGGAAAGAGAAGAGGGAAAGGGGTAAACCTGCTCCAATTTTTTAAAAAGGTTTTATTTCTGGGTTTTCATTCTTTTGTGCTATGCTTCAAACAAACATATTAACAATGTTATAACCACAGGTTCATCTCTGCCCCAAAAAGGTGAGGGAGAGGGAGGGTACAAACTTGAACATGGCAATAGTATCAAAGTGCCCCTGACACCCAGTCCCCGGGATGGCCATCTGGGATGGCAGCTGACAGTAAGTATTCTAAGCCCACATCAATATAAGGAATAGAAAATAGAAAAGTTAAGCATTTATCTAAATTTTCCCAGATAATATCCTTTTAGGAAAAAAAGTAATTCGACTCAGGAGAAATAATTTTCCTCACTGACTTTTTCTAGGTAAATTAAATTGCCCAGAAAATTAATCAGCTCTCTCCTTCAATGGATAGATTTAAAACAGTCTCAAAATGTACAAGCACAGATTTTTCAATATCTAAAATATTAAATGCAGCCAGTTTGAAACTTATCTCTTAAAATAATCTATCATCTTTCTCTTCTGGGAAATACATTTTCATTTTAAAGAAGGATATTAGATAAGCTCTGTGAACATCAGAGCTGCCTTATTTAACATGATCTTTTCAGTGGGGCATTGAGAATTTCCCATGCCTAGATTGGCAATTAGAAACTCTAGGCTGAAGAGTGACCAAACCTCATCTTTGAAAAGAGAGAAACCATTAGTTTGTCAAGTGTGACTCAAACACTATTTAGTGTTTGTTCTCACTTTCTTAAGGAACTTGCCAACATCTGGTTCAAATGAAATAGGAAGAAGCAGGGAAGGGCTGCATCTGAGTAATGCGTGTTTATAGGGTATTGCAAACAATAATGTCCATGGAGATCTGCACTCACAGGTGCAGCTCAAGCCTCTACAGAACAAACTGAAATCTCTGAGGTACATTTTGCAAACTGCAAGTAATTAGGGGCCCTTCTTTTTCCCTTCTCCCTTTTTTTTTTTTTTTTGCAGTACGCAGGCCTCTCACTGTTGTGGCCTCTCCCGTTGCGGAGCACAGGCTCCGGACGCGCAGGCTCAGCGGCCATGGCTCACGGGCCCAGCCACTCCACGGCATGTGGGATCCTCCCGGACCGGGGCACGAACCCGTGTCCCCTGCATCGGCAGGCGGACTCTCAACCACTGCGCCACCAGGGAAGCCCTCCCTTCTCCCTTTTGACTTTTGCTTACAGTTCTCCTTCTTCTCATCACTTCCATCTCCACAGTCATCCTCATGGTTGCACAGCTCGTGACGATAAATGCAGCGATTGTTGTCACACCGGAAACGGTGTGGTGAATCACAGGGAACACTCACTAAAACACAAGACGGAAAAGCAAAAGTACAGGTTAAGAGCAAAACATAAGGGTCAGGATCTAAAAACACTCCTGTGCCAGCGCCAGGCTTGCCTGATTCATCCCTTCATTGGCTTGTTCGATTAACCCATCGACAAATAGCTCTTGAGTGTCTAGTTGACACCGTGGCGCTGTGCCGGGCATCAGATTCAATTGGGAAAAAGAAAGACGCAATCCTTATCCTCACGGGATGTTTATTGTAGCAGGAGAACAGACTTTACAAATTAACCATTCAACTACAACTGTGATAAGAGCCACAAAGGAAACATGCTGTGAAAGCGTCTACTGTGGAGATATGATATAGTTCTGGGGGAGGAGGGGTCAGAAGAGGCTTCACATGGAAAAATTCTGAGTCAGGAAGGCAGGCTTCTGGACCTGAATAAAAGGTCTCTGGGCTGAAGCATGGAGTGAGGAGGACAATGGTGGCCAGGAGGCTGGAGAGGCCAGCAGGACCATACCTGAGCCAAGAGGCCACTGTTTGTCCCTCTGACTGGAGTTATCATTGAGCCTCTAGAACACAAAGACTTTTCATTAAAGTTTTACACCATGATGGACTTTCCTACCTGAATTCCCTCACCTATTGCACTTAAAGTTGATATTTCATAAGCAAACTCTGACTCACTTTATTATCCAGAATTAGACCTCTGGCTCATGCTTGTGTCCCTGTGAGGAACCTACAGGTAGAACCCAGGTCCCTTAGTTGCTACAGGGAAACGGTCCTCTATGCATGTACCAGGAATTCAGTGAACTCAACACACATGTGTTCCTCTTTCCCATGGAGGACTTGGGCTGTTTGATTTTCCTTCTGCCTTGGTACCACAAACAGGGAGCAAGAGGAGAGACTTGTAATGAGGTTGGGGGGAAAAAATTCAGCTCTGAGTGCTTCCCTGGTGGCGCAGTGGTTGAGAGTCCGCCTGCCGATGCAGGGGACACAGGTTCGTGCCCCAGTCCAGGAAGATCCCACATGCCGCAGAGCGGCTGGGCCCGTGAGCCATGGCCACTGAGCCTGCGTGTCCGGAGCCTGTGCTCCGCAACGGGAGAGGCCACAACAGTGAGAGGCCCGCGTACCGCAAAAAAAAAAAAAAAAAAATTCAGCTCTGAGAACTGGTTCTTGGAAGTATCGTTAATAGAACTTTGCAAGAATTATTTGCTGTGAAATGCAACATTATAAAACAGTGTTGGTCACTTTTTCATGTGGCTATATGTCTCTGCCTCCGCAAAGTTTATTTTACTAACTATGGGCACTTTATCTTTTAGAGGGAAGCAACTTCCTGAGGACTTCTTCTTTGAAAGTTACACATGCTTAAGATGTTTTTCAAGATTCATCAATTGAAAAACAAAACAAAACATGGTTAGTTCCTTATACAAAACTAAGATGTGGCAAGGAAAGTGTTGGGATGCCACTGGGAAAATATAATGTATGCTAATTCAAAGTTCTCTGGGGGGAAGGAATACTCTGATATATCATTTTCTAGAGTCAAATCCCTGGGCTAAAAATGAATTGTTTTCGAAGGCCACAAAGTGTTTAAAACTATGGATGTTTGCCCAACTTTCTCATGTCCCAAGTAGAGAACTAAGCAGGAAAGTGAAAGCACACTGATGCAGATGAATCTAGGAAACTGCTGGAAGA
Source organism: Aethalodelphis obliquidens (assembly GCF_003676395.1). Lineage (NCBI taxonomy): Eukaryota > Metazoa > Chordata > Mammalia > Artiodactyla > Delphinidae > Aethalodelphis > Aethalodelphis obliquidens. Next base: position 62,542,953 of record NW_020837946.1, on the reverse strand, counting down.
GGTGATGAGAACCCCAGAAGCAAGTTGCAGCTAAGTCAGACTAGGAGTTAACCAAGAGTTCCAGAAGTAACGTTTCTGGGAGTGTCTTCTCCTGTGTTGGGGGCTTTTACTTACATGAAATGCTTAAGCTTTAGCTTGCATCAGGATCACCTGGAGGGCTTATTAATGCAGAGAGTGCTAGGTCTCCCTGCCAGAGATTCGGATCGGGTAGATCTGGGGTGGGCCCATGAATCTGTATTTCTAACACGTTCCCAGGTAATACTGACTCTCCTAGTACAGAGATGACACTCTGAGAACTACTGCCCTCAAGTCTCTCCAATGACTCAAAGCATGGAGCAAAATGACCAAAACAAACTCTATTTTCATTCACTTTGTTAAAATCAGTAGTTCTCAACCAGGAGACTAAATTAAAAGCTAAGGAGCTTTCTCAATATACGTTTTGCCCAGGCCTGACATGTCCTTGGACATTCTGGTTCAATAGGTCTAAGCCTAGGGTGGGACCAGAGCGTGTGCTTTTGAAACACCTCTCCCCAGGTGATTCTGATGGGTACCCAAATTGAGACTCACTGGTTTAAAAAATAAATAGAAGCAGGAGGGAAGAGATACGGGGATATATGTATATGTATAACTGATTCACTTTGTTATACAGCAGAAACTAACACACCATTGTAAAGCAATTATACTCCAATAAAGATGTTAAAAACAAAACAAAAACAAATAAATGCTGGAGAGGGTGTGGAGAAAAGGCAACCCTCTTGCACTGTTGGTGGGAATGTAAATTGATACAGCCACTATGGAGAACAGTATGGAGGTTCCTTAAAAATCTAAAAATAGAACTATCATATGACCCAGCAATCCCACTACTGGGCATATACACATATACCCTGAGAAAACCATAATTCAAAAAGAGTCATGTACCACAATGTTCATTGCAGCTCTATTTACAATAGCCAGGACATGGAAGCAACCTAAGTGTCCATCGACAGATGAATGGATAAAGAAGATGTGGCACATATATACAATGGAATATTACTCAGCCATAAAAATAAATGAAATTGAGTTATTTGTAGCGAGGTGGATGCACCTAGAGTCTATCATACAGAGTGAAGCAAGTCAGAAAGAGAAAAACAAATACCGTATGCTAACACATATATATGGAATCCAAGAAAAAAAAAAAAGGTCATGAAGTACCTAGGGGTAAGACGGGAATAAAGATACAGATCTACTAGAGCATGGACTTGAGGATATGGGGAGGAGGAAGGGTAAGCTGGGACGAAGTGAGAGAGAGGCATGGACATATATACACTACCAAATGTAAAATAGATAGCTAGTGGGAAGCAGCCGCATAGCACAGGGAGATCAGCTCGGTGCTTTGTGACCACCTAGAGGGGTGGGATAGGGTGGGAGAGAGGGAGACGCAAGAGGCAAGAGATATGGGGACATATGTATATGTATAACTGATTCACTTTGTTATACAGCAGAAACTAACACACCATTGTAAAGCAATTATACTCCAATAAAGATGTTTAAAAAAAAAAAGATGTTTAAATAAATAAATATGTATCATACAACAGAAAAGAATTAGATGGGCTTCAATTATGATGTAACGTGAAGTGACTAAGGACTAACTAGTTTTAAAATGTCCTAAAGGTGTTCTCTGAAGCTCAGGGGGTTTAGCAGAAGTACTCTGAGGGGCACTGAAAGTAGGATGGAGCAGGAGAGATGTACAGCCCCACCCTACCTCAGACTTCAACCACAACAGTTCTGCCGCTATTTATGCCAATTGCCTTTGAAGGCCACAAAATGTTTAACACTATGGATGCTTGCCCAACTTTCTCATGTTCCACGTAGAGAACTAAGCAGGAAGGCCAAGTGAAAGCACACTAATGCAGATCACGTGTCCAGTACTCAAAAATTGTACAACCGCCCTCCTGGATCACGGGCTCCACATAAGAAACATTGACAACACCAGCCCCAGTCTCTCTCACTCACAGCACAGATGAAGTTCTTCATCGGAACCATCGCCACAGTCGTTATCACCATCACACTTCCAAGATGACTGGATACAAACATGATTTTTACATTCGAACATAGTAGCTGGGCAGTATGCCCCATTGGGAAAGCGAGTGGCTGTTGGTGGGGAGGAGACATAGTCAAATTATTAGAAAAAGATACTTTCTGGAAAGCTATCCGGCTATTTCTCCTTTACAGAAAGAGCTCTCCTAATGGAAAGAGTTCCATTATAGCGTGCTCTTCATGATTCAACCAGATGTTCTGTGGCTTTAAACTGTCTGAAATTCTGATGGAATGTTTCTTAAGGATAGATGACCAAGCCCAGTATTCAATGACATGAGTCATTCTGCGGACAGCACTGCACTTTTTCATTATAGGCAAGTGCAGCCCTTCAGTGGTGTCAGCACTGGCTTTTCCTATCATCCATTTATACAGTCTCTCGGAAACCAGGTTTTAAGATGCGGCAACCGCATTATCAACAAAATCCATCATAGACAATCATCAACAGTTAATATTTATTCAGTGATTCAAAAAGACTAAAATGCAAATGATCATATCAGCTTTATACTTTTAAACAATTTTATATGCCATTATTCACTTCAGAAAATGTTTAATGCTGGGACTTCATTATGTTTGAATACCCTTTTATTCATTGCTCGAATATTCTTTTACCTGCCAAGTTTTTATCCAATTAACGATTTGTAGAGTAGCTGATAACATATAAATACTTTCGTTAGCACACTTAATATATTCTCTATTTGAAATATTATTAATGAAATGCACTTGAATGTCTGCTGTGAAATATATGGACATGGTGACTCAGGTCCCAGGCAAACTGATAATTATCAATGAACGCTGAATAGAAAATATCTATGGTCTTTTAATATAAGAAGTGGTGGCTGATGGGAAAGGTTGGGTCTAAACTGCCATATCCATAAATTTCAGACAAACGGTGCCACGGGTGTCTAGAAACTTACGGCAAGCGGCTTCATCAGAGGCATCGTGACAATCGGCAAACCCATCGCATTTCATTTGGTCAGGAACGCAGTGCCCGCTATCACACTGAAAATACCCAGGATGGCAGGTCATCATCTCTGAAGAGAAAAGACTGTCATTTCCAGGATGCCTTGGCATTCTCAGACAACTGTTAGTTCCGTGGAGGGTAGTAAGTCTTCCATCACATTCCTATCCATACCCGGTGACTGGCTCACCACAAACCCACGCCTTGTGGTTAGCGAGTAAATCAACTCTCAAAGGTACACCTTCCCCGTTCAAAATATGGAGATGGAAGTAGCAATCTCTCCTCTATTAAATATCTCTAGCTCTTAAACTTTTCCTCAAAACCCTGAACTCCCCAACATTTACTGTTTTGCACGCTGATTTTTCTCAGACTCGACCCTTAATCAGTAAGAGCTATAAAACTACTTGGGGTTTATGATTCCTATTCTAACATCTGACCTCTACACCAGGGAGCTACAGCCGTATATATCTTAGGGCCACTTTCTGGAGAACAGTAGGAAGACCAATGTTTTTATTTGTTTATAAGGTCCATGCAGATTAAAGTCTGCTTCTAGCAGAGGTTTAAGTTAAAATGAGGTTTTTAAAACTCTCTTGAGATTTTCCCCTATTATTATTGATCTAGACTGCTATAAGGTAATCATAAACATAGAAAATATATATAAAGCAGAAGGTACTGTAATGCTAAGGTTTATATATTACATAAATTACACAGAAATCATTTAAGTCTAAAAAACCTTCCAAACACACATGTGAAGCCCCTACTTCCGACCAATATGCTGACCCTAGTACAAGACTCTCTGGAAAGCCCCTTAAAGAGTTGTGGCAGTTACCGCAGTCCCGCTCATCTGAGTTGTCCCCACAGTCATTGTTTTGGTCACAGATCCATCGAGAAGGAATGCAGCTCTGATCATCACACCGAAACTCGCTCTCTGTGCATTCCCGGGGGGCTGAAAAAGAAAGCCACGTGGCCATCAGAGGGCACCAGGAATCATACATAGGGGACAGGCTTGTGGACTGGCCTAAGTGTCCTCTGTGCCTAACGCCCTCCTGTGTCCCAAGTCCCAGACTGTCCAGCCTCCAAAAATAGACTTTCCGTCTCAATTGTAAGTCTGTAAAGAATGGACTTCGTCAAAAAGTTTGTCCAAAGGTGATTTAATCTTAAGATAATTTTTCATTTCCTGAAACTCCAGATAACCTCCTAGAGGATTCAACATGAACTTTCTTATGAACAATAAAATGCCAATTGGATCACCCTTTTGTGTAAGAAGTTTTTAGTCAATTGATAATTGCAGGTGTAACCAGCATCCTGATTCTCTCAACTGCCTATACCTTCTTACTTCCAAAAGGGGACTAAAGTCAGAATGTACTTCATGTTAATCTGAAATTGATATATATCATAAGGCAATGATATATTGTAAGTCACCTCAAGTTCTTTTTGAAAAAAAAACAATAAACTTGAGTGTAAATAAATAAATAAGAGACAAAAGATATACTTGGGTAAATATTCTTCTCCCAGAGCTTGATTACAAGCAGCTGAGAAGGAGATGAAAAAGTAGTAATGTACCAGTCAGAAAACAAGAGATCAGGTAGCCGTCCTCCTACCCTTTGAGGATGAAGGGCATAGACAGTTGAATTACAGACAAAGATCAGACATCACCACTCCAGTGGCACATAAGGATGAAGGACCCTGAACACTCACTACAGTTTTCCTCATCTGAATGGTCTCCACAGTCATTGTGCCCATCACATCTCCAGCGAAGAGGGATGCAGTGGTGATTTGTACAGCGAAATTCCCCAGAAGGTTTGCATGCCATCGACTCTGCAAAGCACAGTCATTGCAAATACTTCAGAAACCCATGGTCAAGAAATGTCGAAGTAGTCCTGGCTTTCTTGTGAGATGGTCTGAGGCTTACGCTACCATATCCTCAAAGCTCCCAGAAAGAGGAATGCCAGCCACATTCACTGTCACTATTCCTCTCTAGGCTAAACTGAATCTATCCTACTGTTAGAAACTAGATCCATTCTCTTCTGTAGAAACTGTTCAAAAAATGATTTGGTCCCTGGCTTGCAATTTGCAATGAAGGCCTGGAAAGGAAAGTTAAGTGATGCCACCAGCAAACAAAACACGTCCATCACATTGTCTTTATTTGATTAGACTCAGTGTTATTAAAATAACCCAATATCTTCCTTACCTCTCTTCCAACTAAACCTAACACACACACACACACACACACACACAGACATTGTTTTCAAGTTAGAGTATATGCCTAATCTTGGCAAATTCCATTCATTCATTTGGCCTTTTGTCCATAAATTTTCTACGTTGCCAGACACAGAGGATGTGGAAAGTCAGAGGGAGATTCAGAATATGAAAATCTCCAAATAAGAAATATTCTGATTTTGAAATATCCTTTTTAGAGATAGATACCAAATCTTTTCTCTACTCCCCCTTTCATTCCTTTCAATCAATCTCTAAGATTAGACAGACAGTTTAAACTTGTCAAGCGTAAATAGGAACTCTGCATTTGGGAGAAATTACACAAATTCCTAATATCTTCACAAGGTCTTCCCCAAGTATAGTATCCTTTGAGACACATTTCATTTAAGATGTATAAAGTAAACTCCCAATATCCCTGTAAAATGCTACAAAAATGTAACATGTTATTAGAGGCGAACAAAGGAAGGATGATGTGGGAAATCTGCTCTCATCTCCTGCTAAGTTGTTTGTCCCTCCCTCCTCCCCTGCAGCCCCTCCCTACCACAGTCCTGCTCATCGCTGTTGTCCCGGCAGTCATCGAAACCATTGCACACAGCCCACAGGAGGATGCAGCGGTAGTTTGTTTTACAGTCGAATTCCGTATAGTTGTCACAGCGGTAGGCAGGGCTCACTGAAAAGAGAAGAAGGGGCAAGGTCAGAACTGAAGTCTCGGTCCTGAAAGGAAACCAAAGACACCTTTCCATTGTCTTATTTAAGATGCGGTGCTGATGAGTAACGGTGACCGTGTTACCAACCAAACGGACTCTGGCAACTGTGTCTCTTTTAGGTGTGATCTGTTCACCCAAAGCAGAAAGACAGAGTCCTTAAGTTTTCTCACCGTTTCATTACCACTCATTTATGTTGCAGTCAAACTTGGAGGGGAGTGGGGCGGGGTGGGGGGAAGAACTGGGTTTGAAGTAAAAAAAAAAAACCAGGTTGAAGTGTCAGCTCTGGCACGAAGTAGAAAAGTGACCAGCCACCTAACATGAAGTTCAGGCTCCTCACTTGTAAAACGAGAGTTGGTAACACCCACTTTCCCTACGTCACCATGTCTCTCTGAGGCTCAAAAGAGAAAGTGCTAGACAGACAAAGTGTAAGCCCTTGTTATCATATTCGGGACAGTTAGACATTCGTGTATGGAGAGCAGGAATCAGCCACTTGAGAACAGGGGGCGTGGTTCAACCCGCAGGCTGTGCGTGCGGCTCTCCTTTGCCTTGCGGTGCCGGAAGAGCCGCGGGGAAGAGCCGAGAGGGGGCACCCCATGGCGCTGCAGCAGGGGCTGCATACCCTCTCTCCATCCATCTTGTTCCCTGCTCCCGGTCAGACCAGGTCCCTCTCACAGGAACTTACAGCATTCCTGGAGGGGCTCATCTGAGTAGTCTCCGCAGTCATTGTCTACATCACACTTCCAGCTCTGAGGGATGCAGTGGCCATTGGCACACTTAAAATAGCCCGGCCGGCAGGTCCTGCTGGCACAGTGGGAACTGTCTTCGTCCGAGTTATCTCCGCAGTCGTCCTCCATGTCACACTGCCAGGATTCCGGGATGCAACGTTTGTTGGCGCACTGCCATTCGTTGGACTCACACTGGTGATGCTCTGCAAGCGGGGACATTTGGTTATCAGCTTGGAAGGTGTCAGGAACAAAAGCTCCTAATTTACACTAATGGATCCTGGAGAACTCGATTCTAATTTCTTCTTAGAGGACTTATGCCCTAATGCACTTATTATTAACCAGTACCACTACGTGAGCAGTTAGTCCTTTGACTATTACTGTCTCCTAAATTCTTAAATATCTTTTTCTTGCATGCAGAATTAGGGGATAAGGACTGAATCGCTGACAGCCTACTAAATTCACCTTCTCCTGTACCTGTTGCCCTAATGGACAAAGGTTTTCAAACTCTCTGTTTGTTGCTATTGTTTATGTGTTGATTTTGGTTTGGAGAGTTGTTTTTTTGGGTTTTGATGGGGCTTTTTAAAAATGGAAACATAAATAAATATTACAACTGAGAGTCCCTGTTTAAAATGTGGGAATCCCTCATTTCACCCTCAATGTTAGCTCTCAAAGGAGATTCTATGCACAGCATATAGTAAAGAACCATCAATATAGACAACTTAGTATCTACCTCAACCATCTTCCTTGTAGAGACCTGGGATTTTTTTAAAACTTTATAAAAATAGATATAGGATGGACTCTGAGTTTTTTTTTTTCTCCTAGGATTTTGGACCAGTTTTTGGATTATGACATTCAGAAAATCCCTACAGAACCATGGGCGATCAACTATAGAAGCGGGCAGAGAAGGTAGAAAGCAGTTCAACACACCACAAAGAACCGAGTCTTCATCAGACCCATCAGGGCAATCCTGATGAGCATTGCATATGAAGTGTGGGCTGGTACAGTTGCCATCCATGCACTGGTACTGTCCTAACCGGCAGTAGCGCTGCGGGCAAGTGATGGGCTCGTCGGAACCATCCAAGCAGTCTCTCTGCCCATCACATTTCCACCAGATGGGAATACACCTACACAGAGAAAACAGAGCACTTCTCCTAGCAAAACACCAAGTGGTTAGAGGAGCAGGCAACGACTATCCAGAGAGAAGCAGGGAAAATGGAATTCCAAGGAATGATACACACGAGTTCTCTCACGGCCCAAGAAGAGGATCAATTAAACCTTAGCTACTGTGGAATATTTTCAGAGAAAACATGACAAGGTGACATAGACCAGGTTTGTTAAGACCCAACACACACTGAAAAAATGCTTTGAGTATGATGATTAAATTCCTGCCACGACAAAGAGTGGAGTGTGTGTTTGGAGCTGGGGTTCTGGAAACAGGGATTGGTTGGGACCGTCAGCCAGAGGGATATATGACATTTGGGTACTGGCTGGAAAGCTGGAGGCGCTGACATTTTTTGAGAGTCTACGTCATGATGGGTGTATGCTAGATTCTTAACCTAGGATACCTTATTCAATCGTCAAAATAATCTGCCACTGAATCTCAGATGTTATGATTTGCATTAACATCTCCTCTTGACCTCACTCTCTGACTCAGCCCCTAGTCATCAGGCCTGTGGCCATTGTGAGGGAAATAAGCTGTGACCGTGTTTCATAACAATACAAATCATCAAACATGGATTTGAATGTGTGACCCTGGATCCTCTGGCATAGTCCTCTAAGAAGCTAGGCCAGCATATGTTTGAAAAAGACGGAGAAATTCTATCACTTCTGAGGGCTATTTTTCAGTGTACACTTATATACATTCTTGGCCCTGAGACTCTGGACAATTCCTTAGAAATTAAAAAAACACACAGTTTGCTTCCTTGCTACAGAAACAAAAACTTGCATGCATGGGCGTAACCATTTGGTTCACAAATTCCTTCTTTCATGGACGAAATTATCGAAGTTAGAGAAAGTTGGACGCTTGGGGATCCAACTTTCCTGGTCTTGGTGCATCCCAAATGAGCCACGTTAATTAGTCAAAATCTTGGTTCATTGGAAAACTCCCATCCCCTGGAGCCTTGAAGTTCAATGTGTGTCCAAGGGCTGGAGAGGCAATGGGGAGAGGGAGAAGAGAGCCTTACATTTCACTGTTGGCACACAGGAATTGGGTGCTAGAGCACATGGGCAGGCACTGGGTGCTGTAACTATGCCGGACAGTATGGAAGTTATCTGGACACTCGCAAGTGAACCCACTGCCTCCTTCTTTGATGAGGCAGAGATGAGAACAGCCACCATTGTTGGTACTGCAGGGATTAGTCACTAGTGAAAGAAGGAAGAAAATATATGTTCATTCACTTAAAGAGAGTATCAAGCACAGATGCGCTGATTACCAGCTGCATAAAACTCATCACCTCTTAGTAAAAAAAAAACGTTATCCTAGATTCATGCTTTGTGCAAAAGTGCATAAAGAGTACATATGGTTGAGCTGTTTTAGCAACCTGTTGCTAGTACAGAAAATTGATTTCTGTGCTACCAGAAGTGAGGCTTACTCACTGGTGTTGGGCTAGAAAACCTGTGTCTCCCAAAGTTCTTGGAGAGCAGGTGGGAAATTTAGTTTACATCCATGTACCCACAATCTAAGTTAAAGTTTTCATTTTCAGCAGATGCTATATTCTCTCATCCTAAGGATATAGGCAACAGAAGTTGCACAAGAATCAGGTGGATGGATAAACTGAGCAACAACTATACTACTTTTCTGGGCCACAACTCAGAGGTAAAGATGAATTTGAACTTCTGCTAAATAATATGAAGAATATTAACTTCCAGAAAAAAATATTTTGCCAATTCTCATTTTTCCTAACTTCCAAGTTTATCGTATGTTTTAACAAGACACCACGACAAAGCGGGCCCACAAAATCCATTCTATCCCCAAAGAATACTCCAGAACTTGGCTAGATATCAAGTGCAAACAGACATTTAATAAATGTTTTATAGTTACTATAACTTTCTTTTAAGCATTTCTTTTAAACTAACCATTTCAATAGATTGATATTGTAAAGAAATGATTGTTATAAATGCATCCATGTTATTATAATACATCTCTTAGGTGTTACAATTTATTGTGGTTATACAGGAAATGTCCGTATTTTCCAGAGGTGCTTTCTTAAGTATTTAGGGCTGAAATGTCAAAAGGCAACATAACAACTGTTGATTCTTATCAAAAAGAAAGCCCAGACTGATCTTTAAGAATAGAGCAGGTACTATGAAAAAGAATTGTAAGCAGACTTTTCCAGGAATAGGGGAATAAATTCTAAAGATATTTCCATCCCCTCAACTCTCAGCATTTGCTTTGTAGAAAACATTAGCAAGTAACACCATTCCCAGTATAAATCATGATATTTATGCTTAAAAAACAAAAACAAGAATGGAATGCACAAGACCCTAAAGCAACTGTGCAAAAACTTCCAAATCACTTACTCACCAATTGGCTGCCTGTAGGGATGATACACACGGATGTCATATGGTCTGTGTGTTGTGTTCACCAGCGCCACCCTATTTGACCCATTGTATTTGTTTCCCTTTTCAACTGTCTTTGTGTTCCAATCTGTCCAATAAATGGTGTCTTCAAAAACAGTTATAGCAAAGGGATGAGGCAGTGTCCCGGTTTCGTACACCGTGTGCCGATGGTGGCCCTCCAAATCAGAGTACCTGGAGTTGGAGGAAGGAAGAGTCACTCAGTGAAGATAATGCCCCTCCTCTAATGCCTTTAAGGATAGAGGCTGACAAATCAATGAATAAAGTTCTACCTTCTAGAGGTAACTGAAGTTCAGATCTTCCTCAAAACTTTTAGTCTTCAATTAAAACAAAAACTAAACTTAAAGTTTATTTGGACTGAATGAAAAATGTAAAAGTTGCAAAAGCAATGCCTTAAAAATAGGAATAACCTTTCTCAAGTGCTCATGGAATATTCTCAAGGATAGATCATACCTTGGGTTACAAATCAAGCCTTGGTAACTTTAAGAAACTTGAAATCGTATCGAGGATCTTTTCTAACCACAACGCTATGAGACTAGATATCAATCACAGGAAAAAATCTGCAAAAACTACAAACACATGGAGGCTAAACAATACACTATTTAATAACCAAGATATCACTGAAGAAATCAAAGAGGAAATTAAAAAAATACCTAGAAACAAATGACAATGAAAACACAACGACCCAAAACCTATAGGATGCAGCAAAAGCAGTTCTAAGAGGGAAGTTTATAGCAATACAATCCTACCTTAAGAAACAAGAAACATCTCAAATAAACAACCTAAACTTACACCTAAAGCAATTAGAGAAAGAACAACAAAAAAACCCCAAAGTCAGCAGAAGGAAAGAAATCATAAATATCAGATCAGAAATAAATGAAAAAGAAATGAAGGAAATAAGAGCAAAGATCAATAAAACTAAAAGCGGGTTCTTTGAGAAGATAAACAAAATTGATAAACCATTAGCCAGACTCATCAAGAAAAAAGGGAGAAGACTCAAATGAATAGAATTAGAAATGAAAAAGGAGAAGTAACAACTGACACTGCAGAAATACAAAGGATCATGAGAGATTTTATTGGCAACTCTATGCCAATAAAATGGACAACCTGGAAGAAATGGAAAAATTCTTAGGAATGCACAACCTTCTGAGACTGAACCAGGAAGAAATAGAAAATATGAACAGACCAATCACAAGCACTGAAATTGAAACTGTGATTAAAAATCTTCCAACAAACAAAAGCCCAGGACCAGATGGCTTCACAGGAGAATTTTATCAAACATTTAGAGAAGAGCTAACACCTATCCTTCTCAAACTCTTCCAAAATATAGCAGAGGGAGGAACACTCCCAAACTCATTCTACGAGGCCACCATCACCCTGATACCAAAACCAGACAAAGATGTCACAAAGAAAGAAAACTACAGGACAATAACACTGACGAACATAGATGAAAAGATCCTCAACAAAATACTAGCAAATAGAATCCAACAGCACATTAAAAGGATCATACACCATGATCAAGTGGGGTTTATCCTAGGAATGCAAGGATTCTTCAATATACACAAATCAATCAATGTGATAAACCATATTAACAAATTAAAGGAGAAAACCATATAATCATCTCAATAGATGCAGAGAAAGCTTTTGACAAAATTCAACACCCATTTATGATAAAAACCCTCCAGAAAGTAAGCATAGAGGGAACTTTCCTCAACATAATAAAGGCCATAAATGACAAACCCACAGCCAACATCATCCTCAATGGTGAAAACCTGAAACCATTTCCTCTAAGATCAGGAGCAAGACAAGGTTGCCCACTCTCACCACTATTATTCAACATAGTTTTGAAAGTTTTAGCCGCAGCAATCAGAGAAGAAAAAGAAATAAAAGGAATCCAAATCGGAAAAGAAGAAGTAAAGCTGTCACTGTTTGCAGATGACATGATACTATACATAGAGAATCCTGAAGATGCTACCAGAAAACTACTAGAGCTAATCAATGAATTTGGTAAAGTAGCAGGATACAAAATTAATGCACAGAAATCTCTTGCATTCCTATACACTAATGATGAAAAATCTGAAAGTGAAATTAAGGAAACACTCCCATTTACCACAGCAATAAATAGAATAAAATACCTAGGAATAAACCTACCTAAGAAGAAAAACGAACTGTAGCCAGAAAACTATAAGACACTGATGAAAGAAATTAAAGATGATACAAATAGATGGAGAAATATACCATGTTCTTGGATTGGAAGAATCAACATTGTGAAAATGACTATACTACCCAAAGCAATCTACAGATTCAATGCAATCCCTATCAAACTACCACTGGCATTTTTCACAGAACTAGAACAAAAAATTTCACAATTTATATGGAAACACAAAACACCCCGAATAGCCAAAGCAATCTTGAGAAAGAAAAACGGAGCTGGAGGAATCAGGATCCCTGACTTCAGACTATACTACAAAGCTACAGTCATCAAGACAGTATGGTACTGGCACAAAAACAGAAATATAGATCAATGGAACAGGTTAGAAAACCCAGAGATAAACCCATGCACATATGTTCACCTTATCTTTGATAAAGGAGGCAAGAATACACAGTGGAGAAAAGACAGCCTCTTCAATAAGTGGTGCTGGGAAAACTGGACAGCTACATGTAAAAGAATGAAATTAGAACACTTCTTAACACCATACACAAAAATAAACTCAAAATGGATTAAAGACCTAAATGTAAGGCCAGACACTATCAAATTCTTAGAGGAAAACATAGGCAGAACACTCTATGACATAAATCACAGCAAGATCCTTTATGACCCACCTCCTAGAGAAATCGAAATTAAAAACAAAAATAAACAAATGGGACCTAATGAAACTTAAAAGCTTTTGCACAGCAAAGGAAACCATAAACAAGATGAAAAGACAACCCTCAGAATGGGAAAAAATATTTGCAAATGAAGCAACTGACAAAGGATTAATCTCCAAAATTTACAAGCAGCTCATGCAGCTCAATATCAAAAAAACAAACAACCCAATCGAAAAATGGGCAGAAGACCTAAATAGACATTTCTCCAAAGAAGATATACAGATTGCCCACAAACACATGAAAGAATGCTCAACATCATTAATCATTAGAGAAATGCAAATCAAAACTACAATGAGATATCATCTCACACCTATCAGAGTGGCCATCATCAAAAAATCTAGAAACAATAAATGCTGGAGAGGGTGTGGAGAAAAGGGAACCCTCTTGCACTGTTGGTGGGAATGTAAATTGATACGGCCACTATGGAGAACAGTATGGAGGTTCCTTAAAAAGCTAAAAATAGGGGCTTCCCTGGTGGCGCAGTGGTTGAGAGTCCGCCTGCCGATGCAGGGGACACGGGTTCGTGCCCCGGGCCGGGAAGATCCCACATGCCATGGAGCGGCTAAACCCGTGAGCCATGGCCGCTGAGCCTGCGCATCCGCAGCCTGTGCTCCGCAACGGGAGAGGCCACAGCAGTGAGAGGCCCGCGTACAGCAAAAAAAAAAAAAAAAAAAAAGCTAAAACTAGTACTACCATATGACCCAGCAATCCCTCTACTGGGCCTGTACCCTGAGAAAATCATAATTCAAAAAGAGTCATGTACCAAAATATTCATTGCAGCTCTATTTACAATAGCCAGGACATGGAAGCAACCTAAGTGTCCATTGATAGATGAATGTATAAAGAAGATGTTGCACATAAATACAAGGGAATATTACTCAGCCATAAAAAGAAACGAAATTGAGTTATTTGTAGTGAGGTGGATGGACCTAGAGTCTGTCACACAGAGTGAAGTAAGTCAGAAAGAGAAAAACAAATACCGTATGCTAACACATATACATGGAATATAAAAAAAAATGGTCATGAAGAACCTAGGGGTAAGATGGGAATAAAGACGCAGACCTACTAGAGAATGGACTTGAGGATATGGGGAAGGGGAAGGGGAAGCTGGGACAAAGTGAGAGAGTGGCATGGACATATATACACTACCAAACTTAAAATAGATAGCTAGTGGGAAGCAGCCGCATAGCACAGGGAGATCAGCTCGGTGTTTTGTGACCACCTAGAGGGGTGGGATAGGGAGCGGGGAGGGAGGGAGACGCAAAAGGGAAGAGATATGGGGACATATGTATACGTATAAGTGATTCACTTTGTTATAAAGCAGAAACTAACACACCATTGTAAAGCAATTATACTCTAATAAAGATGTTAAAAAAATCAAAACAAAAAGAAATAGGAATAACCAGAGGAGTTTAAAGATCACTAATTCCTAACCACAGCTGCTTTCCTGCTGATGCAGCTGGTTCAGCTCTTGAAGGTTTATAATCTCTTATGTTGATGTTCTCCATGAAGCATTCTTTCAATATCCTGGGATGAACACTGTTTCCTAAGCCATCAGAGGAAAGCAATCTAAAGCTGAACTTCTGTCTCCTCAGGAAGACAAGGGAAGAAGCAGTTTTCAGAGACAGCTTGATTCTCAGTATAACCTGAGCGGGATAGACTAGCTGAGTTAACCTAGAGGCCAGCAGGGTTAGCTTGTACACACTGATAGCACATGTATTATTAATCATGACCCAGACATTATTAGTGAATCTAGGTCTCATTCATTCCTCTGAACCTATGTCAGAATACTGATATTTTAATATTTAAAAAACTGGGAGCAGACCCTAAAACTCACAAGAGGTGGAATGAGCTAGCAACTAAAGAAGTTCATAACATTAGCCGTGTGATGTTAGAAATTTTTTCCAAAATATCATAATTTATGGAAACTTAAAGAAGGTATAGGAAAACCTGAATATCTTCTTGACCTCTGTTAATAAGACTGCAGATAAATGACCAGAACTTAGTCATTATCTGTTTCTTTAAAAAGGTCATAAACCAGAAAGCAGTCTTGTCTTCTCCTTCAGTTCTTGCATGATCTCTATATAAAGACCTCAGATACTTTTATGGGTATTTTTTGTCAAGTGTGATTTTTTTCAAAATAAATTTAATAGAATGACAGGATTTTTTAAACCTTTAAAATAGCTCTAGTGAATTAACGACAATTCCCTGCTTTTGCATGCAACAGGCTGTGTATCTGGGTACTAGTTCATAAATGCCCAGAAGAGATTACCGTAGTCCAACTGGGCCATAATTAGCAATGCCCCGAAATAAACACGTACTGCTTGGCTAATAATTTGTATTATCTTTTTTACAAGGAGTACTTTTCATTGAACAGTATAATTTTTCCAAGTCTATTAATCATATATTTGGGAGGGTAGGGTAAAGTAAAGGGATAAGGGAATTAAGATGAGTTGAGCACTAAGTTGACTACCATAGGGGAGAGATTACTAGCTGCTTTTTTAGGAGTATAAGAAGTAAAAACACCAAGACAATATCCTGATCTGTATGACTTCAGAGTTCATGCTCTTTCTCTTGCACCATACCATAGAGCTTGGCACCTATAGGCACTTTAGCTAGAAGTGACTTCCAACAAACAGGCCAGTTAGAAGCTGCCTGGGAAAAATGCACTGGCAACACAAGCACTGGTGTTTAGAATCAGCAGTCACCCAGTTTGCTTTATTCTTTTCTAAGTACGTACTCAATGTAGCCCAGGTGGGCATCTGTCCAGTATAGTAGATCATTGGTGTAATCAATGGTGAGGCCATTGGGCCACTTGATCTTGGTAGAAATAATCACAGACTTATGGGTTCCGTCCATGCCTACTCTCCCAATGTATGCTCGGTCAGCCCAGTCTCCCCAGTAGACATGCCTGTTGGAGCAAACACAAAGGGTCAGTCCCTGAAGCCAAAAGAACTCAGTGGCAAAGACATAAGCTTTCTCCAATTAGAGAAATGGAGTTTACATCCTACAGAGCCTTTCACAAAGGAAAGAGAACAGAAAATAATCTAACAGGGCATGATGCACAGGAAATGCTCAGGAATGAACATGATTAACTGGGGATTTCAGTGGATTTGACATGGAAAGTCCAGTAAAGGTAGGTTGTTGTTTTTTTAAACCATAGATTACTTGTATGCAGCCAAATGTGACTTTGAAAGTGAAATGGTGTGTCATGGCAAAGAAAATAGAATAGCCGATGAATAGCATTTGAACAAGCCATGCTTCTACCCATTATACTAAGCCATTTACCAGGTAGGAAAAGCAGAAGACAAACTCCAACAAGACACTGGCCTTGATATCACTACGTGAACAGCCTTTGTGGTAACAGAGGTGGAAGAAGGGCATGAAAGAAGAGCCCAAGATTACAGGGAGACAATACCCATATCGAGGGTGAAGGGCAATTCCTCTGGGATTCTCAATGCAGAAGGTGTTGTTGGCATCCACACAGTGCTCGGCCAGCTTGCGGCGGTATCGACCATTGAGGTCAGAGACAGAAAGGCAATTCAGGTGGGAATCCACCCAATACAGCTTTCTGAAAATGGAGGAATGGAGAACCAGGAGTTATAGCCATTTTACTTGAGAAAAAAGGCACATTTAGCCACACAATTTCCGATCCAAGCACTTTTCCCCCAGGCAAACAAGGACAAGGGGAAACACAGTTGACCTTCCTGCCATGAGGCAACAGAAGATGCAAGAATGTGTGCTACTCTTCCTGATGTCACCTTACAACAGGAAATTCTGGGGCCACACTTCACACAAGGATTCTAGCTTTACTTGCTTCATACAGCAAAAGGCATCTTCCCCAAGCAATGTTCCAGGCTTTAGAGGAGCAGGGAAGCGGAAGTGAGAGTGATCAATGAGTATCATGAACTACAGTTTAAATGGTGGAGTCAAGGAAACAAACTTGTCTAAGTGCTATCATTGAGACTGCACAAGGGAACTCTGAATCATGGCATCCTTCAGATAAAGAAAAACCTGACCCCCTCCCTGGCCGCGTCCCAGTAGGCTGGCAAAATGAGTCTCTTACCCTGTGCCAAGTTTTACTTAAACTCAAAAAGCTTTAGAAACTTATTAGAATCTCTTACCTCAAGGATATTTCAGTTCTGTATATATTGCTATTCAATAAAATCCATTTATTTTCTATAAGGCAGGGTTCTTAATCTGGGGTTCTTAATCTGACACCAGGGTAGCCTAGGCTCTGGGGGCGGGGGGTGTACCTTCTAAAACTGATGCAAAATTGTATAAGCATAAATTTGTTACGTGGCTTTATCCAGCAAGGGGTCTGTGGGTATCACCAGAGTCTTAAAGTATCCATAACCTTCCAAAGGGTTCAAAACTCCTAGAATGAGTGTCATTTGAGATCTGATAGTCAATTCCTACTGAAACGATTTCTCTTCCAAAAGACCCCAATGTCTCCTTGCCAGAGGTAAGCCTGATCCGACCATGCGAGGTGTCAGAATATTTAATTGTTAGGACAGTAGCATCTTTTTAGGCTTGGGGATGAGGGAATGAGTATGCATAAATGCACAAGCCTTGCTATTTAATTCAGTTGGGTAAATCCTGATATATGAGATGGCCACAATTTTAGATTCCAACATTGTAGAGGGTAATAATAGCAATAATAATAGCAAACATCTATTAAATGCCAAGCCCTGGGCTAAGGACTTTTTTTAATAGTATATTATTTAATATCTTATTCCTGTTTTCTTTTTTTTTTTTTGCAGTACGCGGGGCTCTCACTGTTGTGGCCCCTCCCGTTGTGGAGCACAGGCTCGGGACACGCAGGCCCAGCGGCCATGGCTCACAGGCCCAGCCGCTCCGCAGAATGTGGGATCCTCCCGGATCGGGGCACGAACCCGTGTCCCCTGCATCGGCAGGTGGACTCTCAACCACTGCGCCACCAGGGAAGCCCATTATTCCTGTTTTCTTGATGAGGCTGCTGAGGCCCAGAGGTTGCTGATTAGTAAGAGCTAGAGCAGGCATTCAAGACTGGCTCCACCACAGGGCACTCCACTCTGTGGAGCTTCCTGCCAACTCGTTAATTTCTCTTTATTCCACAGTCAAAACACTGACCCAGTGAACAGAATATGGAGAAGACACTCCATGCACGCTCCAGGAAAAATTAAGAGGACTGAGAACCGGCACAATTTTCCACTGTGCATAATGGTGCTTTGAAAAACTTGTATATCAAGTTTAAGGGCCTTGGAAACCAAACATCCTTGAGTTCGCTATGAACATCTTTATTGATATTGGGGAAATGGTTTCAAATTTCAATGTAATTAGTATCTTAGAACTGTCCCCTACAAACTTAAATGTGACTGGGTTCTATCCTGCCTTGTGTTTTAAGGAATGTTTAGCCTGGCTGTACTCCTTCTTGAACATTTGAGAAAATGCTTCGGTCATGAGATATTTTATCCTACCCTCACCCTAGACGTTTTTCCTCCATCTTTCTCAGTACCACATATGTACCTAATTCTTTCCCCTGGTCAAGAACATGCCTAGAATGAGAGGAAAGTAGCTGAAATCCAGGGGAAAATCTCATCCTACCAGTTTTGGGGAGAGAGGGCTGAATGACAATATCAAGGCTAAAATATTACCTTTTCTTGCATTGCAGCAAAGGATGAGACAGGAGCAGTACCACAATTAGTTCTGTTCCTGCAAATCATTAATCACTATGCTTTTTGACACACAAAAGAGCCACTATATATAAAATACTTGTATTCACATGATCAAGATTTTATTCATTTTTCTGTAGGCAGTCCTTGAGCACCTATGGCAGGCCAGTTACTATTCAGGTAGAACTAGGGGGCCAATTCTCCATCCCCCATCTTAGAACCTTTACCCTTAAGATGGTCAAACAGAGAAGACGTGGAAGAGTCCTCTGTAGGTCTGAGGTGACTGAAGCAATATTTGCAGGCTAAGTGCCTCCAGCTTCATGTCAACCACAAAGCCAAATATCTGATAGATTCGATATTCAATAGAGATGTGAAGAAGTGTGGTTGAGCTGGTGGACTTGAATTAAAGTATCACCATCTCCCTTAAAGATGCTCAGAGTTTCAAGTCGGCCATTCTCCATTTTACAACCAGCCCAGGCTGTGAATAAATAGCATTGCAAGCAGCCTGTGAACGCCAGGAAAGCAGAGGCTGTGTCTGTCTTGTTGACCTCTAGACCCCAGTTCCTAGCATAGCACTGCACGCAGGAGGCACTTAGGCAACAGCTTTCGATGACTGAATGCACCAACAAATGCATGCATCATCCCTTCACAACACCTCCAGTTCACTGAATGGCCAGTAATAACAGAGCTCTTTCCTCCTTTGTGATGCCCCTCCCCATGAAATTGATATCATAAATTCTTAAAATCACTAGATTTTAGGTTCTGTGGTATCCCATTTGATTATTAGGTACATAGCAGAAAAAAACAAAAACATGCAGAAGCATTAAAATGTATCCACCCATTAACCCAAGTTGGAAAAGATCAGCTCTCTGTTAGGATGGAAACACGGTTTGAATACTTTTTTAAAAGCAAAACGCCTTTTAACTCTTAAAAAGCTCCTCAGCTTTTTCTTACCTGGTAACCCAGTCGACAGCCAGACTTTCTGTACCCGGTAGATTGTACTTTATGACTGTCTCCCTGTTTGTCTTGTTCAGAAACATTCTCTCAATGACTTTATTCTCTATATCAAGCCAGTACAATCTCTTTTCTACTCGGTCAAAATCCACTGCCACAGCATTACCCAGTCCTTGCAAGATGAGGGAGTATAAATGGCCATCGATAGTTAGATTTCTCAAATAGTAACGGTTGCTAAAAATGAGATCGGGCTCGATGTTGCTGTTCTGCCGGCAGGTCTTTCCATCTGGCTCACGGATGTAGCCTGGGGCACACTTGCAGATGTAAGAGCCCAGTACGTTCTCACACTTCTGGCTACAGACAAAGGGCGTCTCCTTGCATTCATCAATATCAACACAAGTCCGCTTGTCAGACAACAGCTTGTAACCAGGGTTACAAGAACAATAGAAACTGGTTAAAGTGTCTGTGCAATTGTGGTCGCAGCCACTGAGTGAAGGGTCATTGCATTCATTAACACCTGTAGGTAAAAGACAGTTATCAGAGAACCTAAGTTGACAGCAACAGATCCACCATAGTGGTCCAAAGTCAACCTTCCCACTGGACAGACCCAATCCTTTTTGTTTCATTTTGTTTTGCTTCGTTTGGACAGACCCAATTCTTAATGAACCATGCTAAAAGAAGACAGATAAGAAGGGATTTCTAAAGGCCCTACATTATTCAAAAGTTACTCTTACTCAACTTCCTCCCAACTTGATCCTTCACCAGTGGTTTTAACAACTAATACAACCAACAAGTTTGACTTCTAATCCTATACCTGCCAATCTTCTTTTAATCGATAAATTTAGAAGTGAAATAGCAGGAGAGAGAAGAAAGAAGAGCAGAAGAGCCCACACAGTGGTGTGCTGGTAAAACAGGTCTGGGGTGTGGGGTGGGATGGGGGGAGGGGGGAGCTCTAATTTGTAGCCTCTTCCATTTCAATGGTGCCACGACTCACACCATGGCCAATTTCAGGCTCGCAGTGTGACATCCCTGAACATGGAGATGGGAAGAGAAGTGCTCACTTGAGTGAGTCTCACAAATGGGATGAGCCACCCAGCACCCCAGGAGGGTACCTCTGGCTGGTCCTGTGACACATGGCCATTCTCATTCAAAAACTAACTACACAGCGCGGGAGAACACTTCCTTAAGATTCTGTACTTTATAAATTCTAGACGGGTTTACTTGTGGGAGTTTGGTGGGGGGCGGGGGGGAGGGGCTGCCAATGAAACTCTCCCCTTTAGTCACCTGAGGATGAAAATTAAGAACAGGCTAAGGGGACTTCTCTGGTGGCGCAGTGATTAAGAATCCGCCTGCCAATGCAGGAGACACGGGTTCGAGCCCTGGTCCGGGAAGATCCCACATGCCGCAGAGCAACTAAGCCCACGAGTCACAACTACTGAGCCCGCAAGCCACAACTACTGAAGCCCGCGCCCAGAGCCCGTGCTGCACAACAAGAGAAGCCACCGCAATGAGAAGCCCGCGCACCGCAACGAAGAATAGCCCCCGCTCCCCGCAATTAGAGAAAGCCTGCGTGCAGCAACAAAGACCCAATACAGCCAAAAATAAAAATAAATAAAATAAATAAATTTATTAAAAAAAAAGAAAAAACAGGCTAAGGAATCCTAGCAGAGAGGCAGTGAAGGAAACAAGTCATTGCAAGAGGCCAAAGAGAATCAACACTCTGCTGTCAGATACCGTTGGCCTGAATTTGTTCATCTCCTGTTCTCTGTAATGACTGCCTAACTCATGAATTAGTCCACAAAATGTTTGTGACTGACCTTAGATACCAAGAAATCCTTGCTTTCTGCTAGACAAGCAATGGTAATTTTCTGGCAATATTCTACTTAGAGAACCAACTGACAAGTCCTGCTAAGTCATGAAGGGTTGAAAATCCACATTGTCCCCCTGGTTTCCTTTTCCCCGATCTTCTGTTATACTCACCACATCCTTTCTCATCACTGTTGTCTAAACAGTCATCTAGGTGGTTGCAGACTTTCACCATCTCGATGCAGTTCCCATTGTCACACCTGAACTGATGAGGGGGACACGTGGTCTCCGGGGTGTGACACAGGTGTTCCAGCTCATCTGAGTCATCTCCACAGTCATTTTCCCCATCACAGACGAAGGCCTTATAAATGCAGAGCCCATTCTGACAGGTAAAATGGACCTTGTCGCAGGCAGGGTACACGCAGTCCCTCTCATCACTGTAGTCACCACAGTCGTTGCGCCGGTCACACCTGTGTCATGAAACCCAGTACCACTCTTGAGAGGGTTTTTTTAATATGTTTCCAGCATTTAAAATCAGAATATTTCAGGTGAAAATCCAGATTCGCAATTTCCCTCCACACAAATGATGCTGACTAGTGTCTGCGTCTCTTAGCTGGAGCACTTGCCCAAGGTCCACCTCACCTGCCCCTCACTGTTGCCTGGTTGACCCTGAGCCGCAGCGCCCAGACCCATTTATCATCATGCTCACACCGTTATTCTTCTTACAGCAGAGAGAAGAGAACGAAGTATTTCTCGTACCCATGCCTCTACTCCAAGTGGAAAACCAAGAGCCTCAGCTACCTCAAGAAAGAACTTTCTTCTCGCAAGCCCACTTCATTCATCTCTCTGACCCTCCGTGCAAGGTCACGTTATGACCTTCATGGACCCTAGGCACTTTTGCCTTCCTGGGCCCCTTCCTCCATAAAAATATTTATTTATTATTATGACTATTTATTTAGAATAGTCAAATTCATAGAGTCAGAAAGTATATTGGTAGATGCCAGGGGCCAGGGGTTAAGGGGAGTGGGGAGGGCGAATGGGGAGTTAGTGTTTAAAGAGGACAGAGTTTCGGTTTAGGAAGGTGAAAAATTCCAGAGATGGATGATGGTAAGAGTTGCACAGCAATGTGAATATACTTAGTGCCACTGAACTGTACACTTAAATGTGGTTAAAATAGTATGTTTTATATTATGTGACTTTTACCACCATAAAAAACATTTATAATTAAGGACCACATTGGTATAAAGCCAGATATATTAATATTATTTGGTATTAAAATACTTTCTTTGACCTAAAATTTCTCTTTTTTTTTTCTTTTGATTTGAAAAGAAATCCAAACATTTTCATAGACCACTAAAAGTACCATGGGCTCCAGGCCCCAGTCCTGCCTCGTGGAAGTTTAGGTTTGTTGATAGATTGTTTAATCCCCAATTCACCTGAACCAGTCGGGGATACACAGTCCATTACTACAGGTGAACTCCGTTTCAGAGCAGGATCTCCTGGTGCAGTTCTGGTGCTCATCGTAGGCATCAGAGCAATCCGCATCGCCATCACAAACCCAAGATTGAGGGATGCACCTCCTGGATGGAGACACGCTACTTACACAGAGAAACTCAGAACTTGAGCAGCTGTGACTCTCTGAAACCAAAGCACATGAGAATCAGAAATCACATGAGAGCTCATTCTAGAAGTCAAATTCATTCTGAAGCATTATTTATCTTG
Source organism: Aethalodelphis obliquidens (assembly GCF_003676395.1). NCBI lineage: Eukaryota > Metazoa > Chordata > Mammalia > Artiodactyla > Delphinidae > Aethalodelphis > Aethalodelphis obliquidens. Next base: position 62,519,690 of record NW_020837946.1, on the reverse strand, counting down.
CTTGACATTACATAATAGTCTGAGGGATGAAAGGAAATGAAGGGAAAATAGGTAGACAAACTACGCTCCCAAATTTTCATTTTAATTGCTTTGGATCTTTGATTTTTTTTCAGAAGTAAAAAGTAAAGGTAGGGCTTCCCTGGTGGTAGTACGGTGGTTGAGAGTCCGCCTGCCGATGCAGGGGACATGGGTTTGTGCCCCGGTCCGGGAAGATCCCACATGCCGTGGAGCGGCTGGGCCCGTGAGCCATGGCCGCTGAGCCTGCGCGTCCGGAGCCTGTGCTCCGCAACAGGAGAGGCCACAACAGTGAGAGGCCCACGTACCGCAAAAAAAAAAAAACACACACAAAACAAACAAACAAACAAACAAAAAAACTACTCAGACAAACTAGACAGACATTTTATTAATTGGATACCCAAAATCCCTTACATTTGGTAACATTTTTTAGTTTACAAAGTATAATCACTCAAACACAATGTGAGATAGGCATTTTTATGCCAGTTCTACAGATGAGAAAACTGAAGCTCGCAATGGTTGACTAGATAGCTCAAAGTCATAGAATTTTCCAAAAAGCTAGGGCTTCTTTCCTAGGTATATAGGAGCTGTGTATGTCAATAAGAGTTGTCAGAAACCAAGACACTGTTAGGAAAGAGCTAAGATGCTAACATGTAATCATGAAAGCCTGTAGAATAAAATACAGGTATTTTATCCAATCTCACTGAGGGTAAAGAGGAGACAAGAGGAAGGGAGTCTTGGTGAGGAGATATGGGAGAAAAGTATATGCTACAGTCCATGTTTGTGCAGCTGCCAACCACCCATTTCATAGAATATATGTAGAACCATGGACCACCACCAAAGTCATGGACATATGAGGTAACAATCAAATGCAGACATCATGGAGTCATTGTTTTTATTATTCTACCATGGAAAGACACTCTTCCAAGACACCTTAGCTAAGAGTTCTATGCTCTGTTGGTAATGGGAGATGGTGTTCCATAGTTTGTTCCATAATTCACTTAAAAGGAATGACCCCCCCACCCCCTAACAGCACTAGGGTAATGGATAAAACTGGAGGCACAGTTAATTGCAACGCTATTAAAACTGCTATTAAGAGTGGCCAACTGAGTTCTCTTTATCTGCTCTAGAAATGTAGGACATTATTTCCATTACCTAAATGCAACAGAAAAAAAGTAAACATTAAAATCATTTTTCATCATTTTAAAGCATTTAAGTGGATGATATCAAACATTCTTGGGCGTAAAAATAAAGGTAACATTCTATCTGTGTGCATTCAACAAAGAGGAACCTCTCTGACAACCATATACTCCAAACACAGAAAAATAAATCTACTGAGTTTCCCTAGAATGTGACAATGCAGAGGAATTGACTGTTTGCACTTACCACAGTGGTGTCTTTCATCCTCATCACTCATGTCCCCACAGTCATTATCACCATCACAGACCCACTCTACTTGGATGCACCTGTTATTGTCACACCTGAATTCATCACTGAAGCACGTTGGCTCAGAAAACTCTGAAAAAATATAAAAAGCACTCTTGGTGAGAAGAGTGGTTTGCAGTCCAGGAATCTTGAGAGAAGCCTACTACAGCATGGGCTTTCTAGAACACCAATTAGAGTCCTTTAATCATATCCCACATGTCAATGAATCAAGTTGTCATATGCCAGTAAACCCAGAGACCCCTCAAAATTAGCCTAGGGCTAAAGAAAATTTAATTTTAACCACTAAAAATATAGCACAATAATAACAGTAAGGAGAAACATGACCTTTCATAAGCTGGTAAGAAAAGAGTACATATCAATACAGTCTTTGAAAGAAACATATCCCCTTTGACACAGGAATGCTACTCCTAGAGATCTAGCCTATAAGAATCTTCCCACATATGCAGGATGTTCATGCTAGCATTATGTCTTATAGTGAAAAAATGGAAACAACCTAAATATCCATCAGCTGGGAAAGGGATAAAAACACATGGAACACCCATACTTTACAGCAATATTCAGCAGTGCAAAGGAATGAGATAGAGCTGCACTTTCTAAGTGCCAAGCCACTGTTAGGCTAAGAAAAAAAAAGTGGGGGGGAAATTGCAGAAAAAATATAGGTAGTAAGATCCTATTTGTGTTTTAAAAACTACATGTCAGGATATATAGATAAAGATAAGAAGAATTCACACTTAATAGTGATTATGTCTAGGGAGGGAGGGGACTGTAGGAGGGTGAAGGAATGGGATTTTACTCTTTTATATACATCTTATTATCTCTTTAAAATAATATCTGTGTATTGGATGTTCACCAAACTCATTGTGGTAATCATTTCATGATGTATGTAAATCATGCTCTATACCTTAAACTTACACAGTGCTGTATGTCAATTATATCTCAATAAAACTAGAAAAAAAAATCTCTGCATATTATGAGAATGCATTCATATTAGATTGCATGTTTACTTCTATTTAAATATGTCAGACAGTTGGTACTAATTGCTATTACTATGATTTTGGTTCCCATGGAGAAGTCTGGAAACTATATTTATTCTTCATATATTTGAACCAATAGTTCATATATTTAAACCAATCTCTAAGACTATTCTACCCACCTAACAGTTATTAATTATTTCCTTTACAGATCCTCAAAACTCTATGTGCCCTTTGTTTTCTCAAAACTCTTAGTGTTGGGGAAAAAGAAATTGGCAAAGAGCTTCTAATACCACTTTCTATTAGCCACAGAATTTGAACCTGAGGGAAGATAGGAATAGAAAATAGTCTGAATTCAGCTGCAAAACTAGGCTAATGATCTTAAGAAAATACCCCTCCAGGGACTTCCCTGGTGGCGCAGTCGTTGGGAATCTGCCTGCCAATGCAGGGGACACAGGTTCGAGCCCTGGTCCGGGAAGATCCCACATTGCCGTGGAGCAACTAAGCCCGTGCACCACAACTACTGAGCCTGTGTGCCACAACTACTGAAGCCTGCGCGCCCTAGAGCCCGTGCTCTGCAACAAGAGAAGCCACCACTGTGAGAAACCCATGCACCGCAACTAGAGAAAGCCTGCACGCAGCAATGAAGACCCAACGCAGCCAAAAATAAATAAATAAATTTATAAAAAGAAAAAAGAAAATACCACTCCAAAAAAAAGCTTTATATGTGATGGTACTTACTGCAGTGATATTTATAATACAGGAAAAAAATAAAGCAATCTAAATGCTTAAAATAAAGGGAGTTAACTCAATGATCATATAACCACTCAATGGAATATCACACAGCCATTAAACAGCAGTATGAAGACTTTGTAACAGGGGTCAGCAAACTCTCTTAACCAGACAGTATATATTTTAGGCTCACAGGCCATATGTTCTCTGTCGCGCCTACTTGACACTGCCATTGTAGCAAAAGCCATAGCCAGGATGTGACTGCATTCTAATGAAACTTTATTTATAAAGACAAGCAGCTGGCCCATGGCCACAGTTTGCTGACCCCTATACAGCAATATTGACAGACAAAAAAGCAATGTATTAAATTTTACCTTTATATTTTTTTAATTATGTAAAAAAAATTGTGCGTGGATATAGATTAGGACTTGCAAAGGTAAATAGCAGCCTTCAAACACAAGCAACACACAACTGCCTCTAAGAATATGACTAGAAGGTCCTTGGAACATCTCAGGAAGCTCAGATGGCCATGGACCCTACCTCCTCAGCTGGCACACAGAACAGAAAGAAATATGTGCCCCTCCTATGCCCCCTCCACCTATATATGATGATTTCAATCACTCTTGGATCCTCCCACAGTCTTATGGGTCAGAACTCAGCCAAGTTCAGAAATTCCAATTCAGAGTCAATTCCAATTAATTGAGTTCTACAAGCCAGGCAGGTACCAGGTGCATCACCAACATAATCTCTTTTCATCTGCATCGATCAGCAGCCTCCTTATCCTGATCAGCAACCCACCCAGTGCCCTGCATGAGCAGGTTTTTAATGAATGTCTGCTGAGTGGTTTCAGCAAGGAGTGCAAACATCCCGCAGCCAGAATCGTAGCCTATATTTGAAGTAGTCGGAAGAGGGTCTCCAGCCGCATTACAATGCTTTTCATGCTTGCTTACTCTCTTACCACAAGTGTCAGGTTCATCAGAGCCGTCAGAACAATCTCTTTCGTGATCACAAAACCAAAAGCTAGGAATACAGGATCCAGATGTGCAGTGGAACTCATCGCTCTTACACGACTTAGAGACTGCAGGAGGCAAAGAAGATAAAACCCATGAGCAACACACAAGCTTGTTCCTAATAACCTGCCTGTATCTCTGATCTGGACACGAGTTGCCAAGAAAGGAAGGCTGAGGCCTGGGAAATGAGTTTTTGTATAAGTTTTCCATTGGGAGGGAAGAGTATGGGAGAGCAATACCGCTCCAGTTTCCCAGAATTTTTTTCCAAATTCCAGAAGTTCAAAAATGAATTGCATTTGCTAGAAATACCAAAAGACTATTTTTTGACACATGAAATCACAAATTATAGATAAAAGAAAACTTGGTTCTACGTTTTCTGCCATAACATAAAATAAAATAAATGCTACTGAAAGCAAAAACAACAATATAACCAAATCTGAGTTCACCCTACACACAATCTTTTAGTCATCTTAGACCATGATTCTAGAGAGTTATCAAAGTTCTGCTCTTAATCATCCTTATAATTCATTTGAGTAAATGACTCTGCCTACACGTGAACATTGATTCCTTTCTCACATAACCTGAGGTAGTTCTGGTCTAATGTGTTTTCTAGATTTTCTGCAACCTCTTGCTGCTGTTTTTACAACTGACTCCTGCTCTTGGACTGTAATCTGGCCTGGTGACAATCACTAAGTTCTTAAAGGATGCATCTATTTACACCAATAGTCTCAAAATCATCGTGCTTAAGAAAGGCCTTTTAGTTTAATAGATACAGGAAATTATTTGATTAAACCAAATGGCTAAATATGAAATTAAGGTTTCTGAAAGTCAAACATATGAAAAAGAGAGAAAAATCCTTTCAGTTACTAATGGCTACTACAAATGTATTGAGAGCAAATACAAGGGCTCAATGTGCAAATTCTGCCTGGAGTTCCTGAAGACAAAAGGTCTTTAATTGTAGAAAGACAGGCATTACAGCTGGTCTCTGGAAGAAATATTTGGAGTCAGGCATCCAGCCAGGGAACAGAGAGAAGGGGCTTCTTATGCCCCTACAATTACATCCTAAAGTAACTGCCTACTGAATCTACTTACAAGGTCAATTTGAGATGACAAATTGAAAGTAGCCCAAACACCCAGGCGATGTATCTTTGCATTAGCTCAAGACATGCATCCCTGGACCCACAGAAGGAAACGCAGTTTTATCTTACCACAGAAAATGGGGTTTTCATCACTCATATCTCCACAGTCGTTGTCTCCATCACACAAGAAAAGATGAGGAATACAAACAGTTGAATTCATACATTTTACGTATCCAGGCTGGCACGTGCGATCAGCTTGAAAAAGAAAACCAGATAAACATTTGGAACTTACCCACCACATACACATCATACACGTCCACGCTAACAGATCTATTGCAGAATCAAACCACCAGAAGGGAAGGATGTTCAAAGCTATCACAGAGGCATGATCCATGACACTTATGGGATGCCATACATTCTACAGTAAAAAGAGATATTTCCAGCTGATACCGGAGGCCATGGAGGTGAGGGGAGGCTGCTTTATAGTTTTAATTGTCTGTTTTCATTATTTAATAGCATCAGCATGAATCCCCACTCTTGGTTAAATAAATGATGGCATATCCACACAATGGAGTAATATGTAGCTGTAAAAAGGAATGAAGAAGATCTCTGTATATTGATAAGGAATGATGGTATGATCTCCAGGATATATCAACAGTAAGAAAGCAGAGGGCTTCCCTGGTGGCGCAGTGATTGAGAGTCCGCCTGCCAATGCAGGGAACACGGGTTCATGCCCCGGTCCGGGAAGATCCCACATGCCGTGGAGCGGCTGGGCCCGTGAGCCATGGCCGCTGAGTCTGCACGTCCGGAGCCTGTGCTCCACAGCGGGAGAGGCCATAACAGTGAGAGGCCCGCGTACCGAAAAAAAAAAAAAAAAAAAAAAAAGCAGAACACTAGGCTATCTTTTGTGTAAGAAAAATGATGGCAGTGTGTATGTCTAGCAAGAAAGAAATGCTTACACTAAAAACAACAACTATGAAAAGATAAAACTAATGAAAATTGTAACCCCTATGAACAGATTGAGAACAGTATGGAGGGAGCAGGGTGGAGAGGACAAGGAAGAAGGACTTCTGTGAATGCACCTTGTCATATAATTTTGACTATGAAACCATGCACATTATTTTGTATAAATAAACATAATGAAATAAAAATAGATAAAGAAAAGCAATTCCTAAAATTTGGAAACAGTAACAAATGACTGCATATTCCTAGTGGGAAATAATCTAAGAACAAGAAGGACCTAAAATCTTTAATTATATTTGTGTGGTTACGTTGAAATTCTTATAGGCATGTTGAAATTATTATAGAATAAAGCAAATAAGTGACTATGTTAATGTCACTTATTACAAACCAAGATTTTTAAGTAAAACAGACATGATTATAAAATCCAAAAGGTAAAAAACCTGTTATCCCAAATTAAAATGGAAAATACCAATATCATTTTTTTTCCCCTTAAGAATTGCATTTCCTAGCTCTGTCCAATAAAAAGGCCTAGAAGCAATAAAAGCCAAATAGGAATGGGTAATGCAACACTGTGGTAATTTTTAAATACCACAAAAGGAATGAGGCCAATTCCAGGTCTGAGACAGGAAATGTACAAGTCTGAGCTATGGAAGACTGAATGGGGTCAAGTCAAAATAACAGAGAACCCAACTTTACCAGGGTTCCTGCTGGCCGAAGATAGAACAATTAAGCACCGAAACCAGTAACTTACTTCACTGCATTTAAACTCAAAAACGTAAAAATCCATGAGTTTAACACAATAGTAAAAACAAAACAAAGCAAAAACTTAGTGCTCATTGGTCACCAACTCATTACTCTCAAAAATGACAAAGGAAAGGAATCAGACATTTACCCTGCAGAATTTTATTTCAGGATAACAAAATAGTTAATAAGAGAAATTTCTTCTTTATGGAACATCAGCTAATAAATGTGCAAGGAACGATAAAATTTTAAAATGCCTATTTTGTAACCCTTAAAGTAATAATGAATTTATGGAACAACCATCCATGGATGCTAAAACCACTGGGTGAAAGGTTGATGGGAACTTCCTAAGGGAAGATTCAGGCTGACTTCTAAATTCACTAATTAATTTCATCCTCACTTAAAGCGGAACAATCAAGCATTATGTGCTTCATTATGTGATACGACAAGAAATAGCTCCACCTATGAAGTGTTCTTGCCCAAAGAATTGAGTCTAATGTAATCAAATCACTAGGCCTCAATTCCAGCCTAAATCAATGTGTAGCCCTTGCCTGAATCATAATTTGAACAGAGCAACTGTTGACATTTTGGGGACAAGTGATAAAATTTGAATATGGACTGAGTACTAGAGGATATTAAATAAGTATTGTTGATTTTGTTGGGCATGATACTGGCATAGTAGTTGTTTTTCAGAAGGTCTTTATCAGTGATATGTATGTCTGGGAGTTGCATTAAAATACTCAAAATAAAGTTTGGGGGCTTCCCTGGTGGCGCAGTGGTTGAGAGTCCGCCTGCCGATGCAGGGGACACGGGTTCGTGCCCCCGGTCCAGGAGGATCCCACATGCCGCAGAGTGGCTGGGCCCGTGAGCCATGGCCGCTGAGCCTGTGCATCCGGAGCCTATGCTCCACAACGGGAGAGGCCACAGCAGTGAGAGGCCCAAGTACCGCCCAAAAAAAAAAAAAAAAAGTTTGGGGAGATAGATGAAACAGATTGGCCACTTGTTGATTTAAAAAAAAAAAAAAAAAAAGGCACACCCGAATAAATATTGTGTTTAAGTGCCTACAAAAGCAATGGAACATGTAGATATACCCAAACTAAAAATACATTTGTGCTCACGCTCCGCCCTTTTGTTTTCTCAAGATTCTAAAGTGCAAATCCCAGAAATTTTGGAAAACCAATTCACTAAAAAGCAATTTATCAGAAAAACTAAAGAGACAAATCATTTCAGTCAACACTGTACTACATACCTTTTTGCACAACAAACATTAAACACAACACATTAATCAATCATTTTTGTCCGTAACCACTGGTGAAGCTTTAAAACCGTCAGATGTATAAACCAAGGAGAAAATATTGAACGTTAAATAGTCAATGGTTGTACCGATCCATAAATTTAGGTGAATAATTCAAATACTAGGTAGAACAGTTTTAAAAAATCGCTTAGTAGACTGTATTAAAATGAAATGTATGTTTTAGATGAATACGATGGGGTTTTTCCTCAGAAAATGCATTGTCTTTATATAAAAATTTCATCTCCCAAGCTCTAAGACTTCAAGACTCCAAAGCACAAGTACTGAAGATGAACTTACAGCAATTTTTCTCATCTGAAGCATTGTGATCATGGCAGTGGTCCATTCCATCGCAGACTAGGTGAAGCGGGATGCACTTTCCATTACTGCAAGTAAATTCCGTGGTTTCGTTACAAGCCCTGAACAGGCACCCTGCCTCATCACTGTTGTCACCACAGTCATTGTAGTGATCACAACGATAACGATATTGGACACATCGCCCGTTGGCACAGGTGAAGCTTGTCAAAGGGCAGGTGTGATACGCTAAGAGGAGGGAAAAAAAACATTGAAGAAGCTTCTGGATTAAAGCATCATCCCATTTTCTAAAAAAGATACAAGCAAATAAAATAAGACACTTTGGGTTTACCTTCCAAGGCAAAACGCACTGCATGCAAAGTGAGATGACACTTTAAATTAGTTAGATTAAGCAAATATTTTGTATGCTTCTTTTAGCAAATGAAGTATTTTAAGCAAATGGCAAAGTCACTCCATTTCTCTACCATCTCAATGTGTAAGTTTATCTCAATCACATTAAACTTAATCACGTTAAGTTTTCAGACACAATGCTTTAATGTGATCGAGGCTCAGAGAGGTTAAGAAACTTTCCCAGGGCTCTACAGACTGTAAATGGCATCCAGCACCTTTGCTCTTAACCACTATAGAGGTGCTTCCTAATAAAGCATCATACACTACTTCACAGCACATATATCAGCTTATGTGCGATTTAAGCAAAGTGCAAGTCTAGATTCTCAGAGTAAATGTTTTTCACTTCTAAAAGGACCAAACACTTGGCACATTGTGAGTTCTTAACAAAAGTTCCAAGAGTCCAACTCACCACAGAGAGTTTCCAGCTCGTCACTGCTGTCACCACAGTCATCGATGTCGTTACATTTCCACTGCTCTGGGATGCAGTTCCCATTGAGGCAGGTGAACTTGGAACTATGGCACCTTGTACCATTATCCCGGATGCAGTACTTATTGTTGTTGGCCAGGTACCAGTGGCCCTCGTGTGGACACTGGCACTCAGGGCCATTTGGACCTGAAGAAAGGTAGGCCCAGGAAAAGCTAAAGATTTGTGTAGCAAACATTCATATTTTCTCCTCCAGAAGAGCATTGGCCACAGCTTCTATATTAAACATGCTATAAGACAAGCCATGGAAACTCTACTCTGAGTCATTTTTACATCAGTAAGAACCACCACCAATTTCTAATAAATGTGGCTACTTCACCTTAATCTTTAAACCACTATCTCTTGTCTTCACTGAAACGTTAGCAATGATTCTACCTTCCAGCAAAATCTGCAAAGCAACAGTCTCAAAAGGCACGTCTTCCTATGAATTTGTTGTTCTCTATAAAACACACTTCTGAAGCACACACCACACTCTAAAATATCCACTATAAACTGTACCTCCTAAGTGAAAGAATTAAATCCTTTTATAAGGAACGTTAGCTCATTGATGAAATTTCTATTCAAGACATGAGATGCAGCAGCCTAACCTGCATGTTTCTTTCTACCTCCATCAAGCTTGAATTAAAAACGTCTTTGTAAGAAGGCTCCACATGGAATACAAAAGAAACCTTTCAAAGTCTTCTTCTCAACATACAAACCCTGAAATCTATTTTAAAAGTTACTCTGAAAACAAAGAGAATTTTTTCTCCTATTAGAGCTGAATATTCCCTCAGCCTTCCTTACTAGTGGTCATCATTATTATTACTCTCCATGAGTCTATCTTCATGGCCAGTGCCTTACCTGGTGCACAAATATGGCTGCAGCCCCCATTAAACTGATCGCAAGGATTGTGACACTGCTGTTGGTCCTTCACGACAGCACGAATACCCTTAGGCAGGAAGGGAAGAGTCGTGGTCATTGCAGTCTGACTTGACCCATCATATTTGTTTGCTCGGTAAATTTTTTTATTGAACCAGTCAGTCCAGTAAACATACTGGCCATAGACAGCCAAACCAAAAGGATTATTGGCTCTGCTGACAATGACCTCCCGCTCCAGGCCCTGTAGAGTGATGCGCTCAATCTTCTGCCTAAAACGAAGATGGAAAAAAAAAAAAAAAAAGCTGGAATCCAGAAAGAATAAGTTTCTCAACTGGTACCCAATGCCTGAGCCCAACCATGGCTTTACACAAGCCCCCAACTTTCAAGTGCAGCATATGGCAGCAAGAAATGTTTCTTCTGGTAATGGGAGAACTTCATCTGCTTATCAAACAATGGCCTATATAAATCATTGATTTCCACATATTAATATAACCCACAAGTAATCCTACAAAGGGAACCAGACTAACATTTGAAAACGGGAGAGCATTATGAAATAATACATGTAATTGCATGGTACTTGGTGTTTAGTACAAAGTAGTCACTCAATAAAATGTGAATTACATGGGACTTCCCTGGTGGTCCAGTGGCTAAGGCTCCACACTCCTAATGTGGGGGACCCGGGTTCAATCCCTGGTCAGGGAACTAGATCCCACATGCTGCAACTGAAGATTCTCGCATGCTGCAACTAAGACCCGATGCAGCCAAATAAATAAATATTTATTTTTAAAAATGTGAATTACTTTTCCCTTCCCACTCCCTTAATGATTTTTTCCATTTGTCATTTACTTTGAGATATTTACCTAGAATGATCCAAATTTAGACACAAAACATCACTGCTTTGTTTCAAGTGAGAAAATAAAGATGAAGTTGTTAGGTGCTCAGTGGCACAAGACCAGAATCATAAGAAAATAAGCAAGAAAAGTTAAGATTCCCACCATGTAGACACCAGCCATAATAAACAAAATCATCTCATCTCTTCAATCCTTCGGATGATTGGAATGTGAGTAATTTCAGGAGTACTTGGAGAGTTACATATAAAATTAGAGCTGACAGAAGTTTATAAGCAAAACACTATGAAATTGAGAAGAAGCTGGCACAGAAGAAAGAACTTTTTTGAGAAGACAACGAAAAGACAAAGACTGAAGGAAAATGTTTTTACAAGATACTGAATGCTAAAGCCCAGAGAAAACTTACCATCAGTGTGCATTGAAAAGCCATTCATATTTTATGGTACTTACATGGGGCCCGTAAATTATAAATTGAATGACTACATTTGTAATTATAGTTGAAATTAACTTGTCTAGTAATGCATCTTTAGATGCCTTCAGTTCACAATTATTCAATCTCATGATATACATCAATTTTCACAGGTGTATTCACCAATATTTCATCACATTATGCATATCCCTCTTTTTCTGAAGAGGGAGGAAGAAATCTTCTCATCAACACCCGCAGGAATAACCAAAGACACATACAGATTAGCATCTGCCCAGTAGAGAAAGCCTTCTTCATAGTCCAGAGTGAGCCCGTTGGGCCAGACCAGGTCACTGTTCACGATGGATTCCCGGAAGTTTCCTCCCAGTGTGGCTCTCTCAATTTGGGCATTAGTACTCCAATCGGTCCAATACATGTACCTAGTGATCCAAAAGGAGTCATAATTCATCACAAAGAACCTCACTCTTTTTACTTAAGAAAGATGGCAGCATTCTTTAACTGTAAATTGACACCAATATGGCAAAATGAAACCCTACTCCATTTCCATCCATACAACTTGCCCAATGTGGATTTACTGAGTCAGAGCATTAATTCGCTAGTATGCTGCCAATTTTCCTAGCATCAACGGGAGTTCCTTCCCAGGTAGAGTCACTCATGCTCTTTCACCCTTGAATCTGTAGCTACAGTGCTACAAGCCCACAAAACACTGACTCTCTATGAGCATAAAATAATTTCAGACCCCACTCCCTCCAGAAATAAGCAGACCATGGCATACCCTTGGCAAGGATCTAACACAATCGCTCTTGGCTTTGTAACTCGGGCTATCACAGTGTGCTTAGACCCATCCGTGGCAACGGACTTAATTGTCTGGTTGGTGTAGTCACTGTAATAAATTCTTCTATTGATCCAGTCAAAGGCAATGCCCTCAGGATTCCCTATGCCTGGACATACACCAACAAAAACACAAAAAGAAGTTAGAGTCTCAATATGCATTCTAGAACCCCTGGGTTATCCACGTGTGTTGACCCCATCGTGTCTCCTTCCAAGATAAGCTACACTTAGCGTGCACTTACCCGAAACAACAACGGTGGGAGAACTGCTCCTTGAATTCAGGTTGACATAGGAAATCTGGCCTTTTCCAGATTGTAAAATTTGTGTGAAGTAGATTCTGTTATCTATGCTGTCATAGTCTAGGGCCACGGCAATTCTTTCCACGCTTATTGCTGTGAAAGGTTGACTATAGTCCTCAGGGTCAAAGTGTAAGCTCCTCAAGGAATCATCCAAGGCAAAGATGAGGAAATTTTCTGATGAAATGGCACAGCTCTTGCCATCACCTTGCAGGGTCCCAAAGGCACAGCCACATTTTGGGGTGTGCAATTTAGGCAGAGCAAAGCAGAAATGGGTGCATCCTCCATTATCCTCCAAGCAAGGGTTGTTGTCGACCTCTGCTGGTGACCGGGGCTGAGCATTCTGGTCAAAGATGGTCACATCTCTTAGCCAGTCGATATTGTCCCTTATAACTGTTGGTGGATCTGTTTTATATGGCTCCTTGCTAGCTTGGAAGATTTTTTTTAAATTCCTGTCTACCCATATGATGGAATTTCCTAATATAGTGATGGCATACGGAGCAGGGTAACGACTGCCAAAACGAATTACTTCAGATTCCCCTCCATCAATGCTGACCCTTGCAATTAAATCTAAAGCATCATCAACCCAATAAAGGTAGCCATTGCTAAGGTCCAATGCCAAGCCCCGTGGCGTGGCAACGATGTTTGATACAAGCACAGTTCGATTGGTACAGTCAAGAAAAGAACGTTCAATCTTTGGGTTTTGTCCATAGTCAGACCAGAAGAGGTATCTGTTCTTGGGGTCTACAACAATATCCCTGGGCATATCCACTGTGGTTTTAAGGAGAACACGGCGATGGGTGGTATTGATCCTTAGAACTTCTATCAGTGTTTCAGACCTAAAAGCATTGGTGAAATAAAGATTTCCTGCAGAAAAATGAAAGAGCATGCTGATGAATGGAAAAACAAGAAGGAAGAAGAAGATACCGTTTGTAAGATTGAGGTTTGGGTCAGTATATGTTGTCTTTTCCAGGATGATAGATTAATATCTCAGTTTAGACTTAGAAAAATAAATATTTACTCTTAGGAACTAAATAGATTGTTTCTTCACATTTAAAGAGAATGTAACTCTCTTCAGCTTCTAAAGCAGATCCGAATTCATAGCAAACATCATAACCCACTTTCTACTGAAAGGTGTATTTTCCAGAATGTCCTTCCTCTTCTACCTGAATCTTCAAAGACTCATTATCATGACATACCTTCTACTCCAACATGATGAAAGGAGCAAAGAGTGAGAGCCAGCAATATCTCAGGTTGTTACCTATGTCATCAAATGCTCTTTCTGTTTGGCATTAACGCGAGATCTTTTCTTGCCTTTCTAAGTAGTGTAGAGGTTTTCATCCCAAGGACCTTCTAAAGTCACCAAAACAAAAGGCCATTTGCCTTTGGGCATTAAAGAACAATGTAAATGCTAGAATAAAAAGCATGGCAGGAAGATAGTTTAAGGAATAGAGAGGGAGCCCGCATTGATTCCATGTAGTCAGAAGTCTGTTGTACTGCTACTAAGGGTTGGCAAGCTTTTTCTGTAAGGGGCCAAACTAAATATTTTAGGCTTTGCAGAGTATACAGTACACTCTACTCTGCCACAGTAACATGAAAGCAATCATAGACAATACATAAATGAATGGGCATAGCTGTGTTTTATCTATATCCTCAGAAATAATGTAGTAAATTTGTAATCAAGAATGGAATTTAAGAACCAAATTAAAGCTTTACCTAACCATATTACCATGTTTACTATTGGCAATTAATTATTATAGTATCTAGATTTTCATAATATATTTTAATATTTCTAAGTAATATCTATTTGCCAAGCTTGATAACACACAGTGATACCTATTTTGATATAACGGGATTATATTCTAGAAGTACAATACATTTGTTTGTCAGTGTATCATTAAAATTCAGTGGTAATCCAAAATTAAGTACATGAATCAGTATAGCTAAGTTAATGTAATATTGGGTCAGGCATTTCAATTTAACTACAATAAAGTACCTAATAATCAAAACGGTTTTCATACATTAACATGAGGAAGCAATTAAGAATTCGGCAAGTAAAATTGCTAACCTTTAAAGTAAATGTCATATTTCATGGTTTACATTATATTTTGATATCCTTTTCTCTTTGAAAATTTAGACATTTCTAATTTAGAAATTAGATGCTCATCTAAGTGTGAAATAAACCTACATAATTATATATTTCTATCCATTTTGCCTACAGTTTGATCCTGTTAATAATAGAAGCAAATGAGATAATCTCTAATGAATCTGTCAACTGAAACACCTTATCATTAACAGACACAAGTCTGTGACGTTTATTCTAAAAACACAATTCAATCTATTTTAAGTAATCTCAGTAAACATTCAGAAAAACAGATCTGTCGCACTTATGTTAAACTTTATAGCATAAACAAGATGATAAATAAATAAGAAATGCAGACATGAAAAGCCTTTTCAATAAAATCACTATATAGCTTACCCACCTGCTACCCAATCCACTGCGATACCCCGGACTCCATTTTCTCCTATCCCATCTGTAATGATGTCTGTAAAGCTAGACCCATCTGGTCTGATTCTACGGATTGCATTATTAGATGGCACAGAGTTGCTAAAATCACACCAATAAATAAAGCCAGAAGATACGTCCACATCCACGTGCAGTGCATTTCGCCCTAGAATATTTAAGAAAAGATCATTAAACAATACTCTAGCTTGAACTAGAAGTTTTAAAAATGTCTGCCCTTCCTCTCAAACTCTCATTCCCAACCCCCTCTGCTCCAACCATGCCCCCATTATGAAATAAAACCATTTATTTCCCAGTTGCAATGAGCACATTTACCCCCAGATCTTAGTTTCTAAAAACCACTTCCCACAGTAAAGAGCAGTGGCTCCTGGGAGAAATGGCTAATTATAGGTTTGGGAAGGGAAGGTACAAGGTGAGCCTGGAACATATTCATTAGACCAAGAAACAAGGAAGCACTCAAACACTAATGGGATCATGTCGAAAAAATACAGGCAGCCACTTTGAGAGGCTCTCCCCGGCCAAAATGGATTGCCTGGAGCATCAAAAGAATAATTATGGTAAATGATTCTACACTGAATTAAAAAAATAAAAACTTGAGTGCATGTGACAGTAAAAAGGAGAACTCTCCTTTATAGAAGAATGAACGTAGGGACTTCCCTGGTGGTGCAGTGGATAAGAATCCGCCTGCCAATGCTGGAGACACGGGTTCGATCCCTGGTCCGGGAAGATCCCACAAGCCACAGAGCAACTAAGCCTGTGCGCCACGACTACTGAGCCCGTATGCCACGACTACTGAGCCTGCATGCCACAATTACTGAAGCCTGAGCGCCTAGAGCCCGTGCTCCGGAACAAGAGAAGCCACCGCGATGAGAAGCCCACACACCGCAACAAAGAGTAGCCCCTGCTTGCCGCAACTAGAGAAAGTCCGCGCACAGCAGCAAAGACCCAACGCAGACAAAAATTAATTAATTATTTTTTAAAAAGAATGAATGTAGAAGGAATGATAGAACAAGAAAAATCACCATTTTGCAATGCCCAATTAAATAATCATTTCAGACAAGGATCATCAATGGCTCAAACCAATGAATAAAAGGTGCTTAGGGAAAAACATATTCATGGGTACCAAAGTGTGACCCCAAAGATTTCATACAAATTACAAAGGGGGAAAATAAGCAAAGACTTCACGGTGACCACCTTAACCAAGTGATCAAGCTTAAGCATTACTAAGAGAGGGACAAGCTGACATTATGTCCTTTTTAATGAGGTTCTGTATCAGGGACACAACTTCATCTGTGAAGGATTCTTCTCAAGTGTGTTCAACCCCAATCTAATCACGCAATTAGACCTAACTTTCATTTCATGGGAAATCAGGGTATAAATTGAATGACAAGTTAAACGACACTATGAGGAAGTAATCAGACATCCTCAATGTGAGATGCTAAAAAGACAATAGGTTTGTCTCTTCAAAAAAATCACTGTCATAACAAAATACTGGGGTAACTACTACAGATCAAAAGACACAAAACAGACATTCCAAATACGATGCGTGAATCTTGATTAGATCTTGGCTGGAACAAATCCACAGCTATAAAAATATTATGAGGCCAACAGGAAAAAATATGAATTAGATGATAATGCCCTTCAAGCTGCATGCTAAGTAGACAGGGGTGAAGTGTCATGATATCTGCAATATATCTTCGAAAGGTTCATTCAAAATATATGTATATGTATGTATACACACATAAACACAGAGAGATTGAAGGCTCAAATGTGGTGAAATGTTAAGAATGGTTGAATCTAGCGGGTATGAGGATGTTCTCTATACCTTTTTTTCAACTTTTCTGCATTTGATATTTTTCAAAATGAAAAGCTGGTTGAAAAACTTAGTGACTTTATTTACAAGATGGTAACTTAGATCCATGACTTTTTAGAGATAAGAAAACAGAGATGAGTCATGGGGACATGTGAATATGGTTATCAAGCAGGAGAAACAAGCTTCCTTATGTGCCGAATCCAGACGTGGAGAAATGCTTTATGGTACCAAGGACTTCAACATGGCACCCGATGGAGTCAGATGTGACTTATACTGGAGTTGGCATACCTTGGCCTGCCACTGGCACCATGGCTTCTGAATGATCTGACAAGTCCAAGCTAAAGCCCCTGATTGCCCACAGCGTGGAAACAACAATGAAAGAGTGATACGGGGAGCAGGTCCGGTTATCAGGACTGAGTTTAAATCCGGTGGCACAGGCACATGAGAACAGTCTTCCTGGTACAGGCAGGCAAATTTGCTGACAGGCATTCACGTTGTTGCTACAGCCATTTGAGGATTCGGAGCCTAAATGAAATCAAAATTAGTCTGTCACTTTTCACCCCACCTACTTGCCACTCCATGTCAAATTTTTCAACTGAGTCACCAAATAAGTCATTATAAAAGTAAGTAACAACATATGGAATCTGAGTTAACCTAAAAACAATATTGGAGAGCCTACTGCTTATAGAACTAACATGTACAGAGGTTTAAAACAGGACCACACCTATATAATAGTTACATAGCTTATATATTATATAATAATAGAGAATGGAGCACCAATTGTTTTTCTTCCACAAATCATTCAAGAATTAGAGGAATTAGGGAGGTCAGTCAACAAATTCTAATTTTTTTTTTTTTGCCCTCTTGACCTATGTACTGGCATTTTAAATTATATCCGTTTTAATTACATGATCAACACTGTGATGAGCATTTGACTTAAAGTATATTAAATAAGAATATTTAAGGGTTTTTTGAACATGCAATCAAATAATACCAAGTAACAAACCTAGGTTATAGGACAGCAAACAAATCTTTGGCTAGCTATAAAATATTTCAAAATTATAAAAAAATAATCTCCAGAACATAATGTTAATATAAAGGGGCAAATCAGAAGTTAGATTATCTCTGGGAAAAAAATCTATTGAAAAAGGCAACATCTAAGAGTATTCCTTTTAAGATTAAAAAAATTCTATCGTGTTAATCACTTTCCCAGCAGATATCCAACAAATACTTACTGAGCACCTCCAATGCTCCAGCAACTATTCTAGTTACTGGGGAGAGAGTAAGAAACAAGACAGACAAAATACCTGTCCTTATGGAGGTTACCTTCCAATGAAGAACCCAGATGATAAACACATACGTAATATGTCAGGGAGTACGATAAAATAAAAGCAAAGTAAGGAGTTTAAAGTGCCGTGGAAAGAATGGGAGTAAGTTTACTCTGCAGTCAATCTGGCCTTTCAGATGCCAGCTTAGTCTTCGACACTTAGCCATGCTTAAGACATGGTTATAATTTTTTAAATATCTTGGGGTAATTTCAGTTTGCATGCATGTGTATGCACACCGTTTTGTGCGTATGTGGGTCTGTTGTGTGGGCATGTCAGTGTGCAGACACCCATGAATAAATATATATACACCCATGAATATGTATGTTTCAGTGACAAATACTCACCACGTCTTTGATAAATCTGAAGGCCCCTGAGATTTGGGACATTATCTCTCAAGACTATTTTGTTGGCCCCAGTAGCCTTGTCAACCCTTTCAATGACCTCATATTCTTCATCGGTATAATAAAGGAAGGGGCCGTAGACAGCAAGTCCCCAGGGGTAGGAAAGATGGTTTACCAAGATCATTCGATTGGTACCATCCACGTTTCCTCTTTCAATCTGAAAGACCAAAATTTTCATTATTGACTGTTTCATGGTGCAATGAGGAAAATGTTTAAAACCAATATTCTCTTAATAATGTTTCACATGTATATAGCACTCTCTCCTTTCCAGGGATTTCTCACTATATTTCTGACTATATTTGATAGTCACATCTACGTAGGTGAGACAAACGTCATTGTGCCCATTTCACTGACGATGAAGCTGAAATCCAAATAAGCCAATCAACTTTCTCAGATGGCATGGTGACGAATAGGGGACTAATCCCTGCATGTGATCTTCTGGTCAAGGATAATACACATTTAATGTCTAACTGGCCCTGCGTTTAACATCTTCACCAACTATTCCTGCAACGGAGATAGGAAACGTGCTCGACACACTCACAGCAAGACAGCAAGATAGCGCTGTTATATCAGCACAGTAACAACCCAGAGTCAAAATGACTCTGATGAACTAGAAAAGAACTCAAGAATGAAGTTTCTAACGGGAAGTGACAAGCATTCTGCTCTGGAAGAAAAACAAAATGTAGACATAGCTGGTTTGATTTCATTCCAGAAACTTGTCTCAAGTGCCTCCTCTGCACCAGGATCTGAGCTGAGTGCTGGTAACAGAGAAACGGGGTGTGGCTCCTGCCTTCCTGGACAAGGGAACCCAGCAGTTATGAGAGCAGGTTATGCCCTAGAAACAGACAGAGGTTCTGGAAGGGTAGAGAACAGGGGAGATAAGCTCTGAGGGGAGCTGCTGAGGGAGTGACCAGGACCAGATGAGCTGACCACGCTTGGCTGAAGTATCTGGAGCTACTTATCTGGGCCAGGGTTCCAGGGTTCCTTGTGGTTTTATGAAGACCACATGCCTCCATCACTAAAACAGGTTCATTAGTGAGGGTCGTGCTCTCGTCAAGGCTAGAGAGAAGTGGCCCAGAATGGTGGAAGTGGCAGAAAAAGGCTGGACCTGAGAGAAGAGGCATGGGGACAAGCTGCCAGGATTTTGTGATGATTAAATAAGGATGTGGTTATTAGAGTGAAGGAGGAACATGTGGGTTCTAGCCTAGGAGAAAGGATGCAGAGTCATACCACCAACCAGCTCACAGATTCCAGAGAGTGGAGCAGATGTGGAAACAGGAAGGGGAGGGGCCTGGGGAGTCTGGTCTGGGACACACTAATTTGTAAGCAGAAGCCACACCATGTGGCACGAGCTTCTGCAAAGTGCTTTCACACACATCACCTACTTCTTTTTCAACATTATAAACACATATCAGGAGTGAAATGAGTACTCAGCGAGCTGTCATGAACTGAAAACCAAACCTACCGGACAATTTTATGGAGAGCACCCATGTCAAAGACAGCTCTGAAATCACTCCTGTTCTTTAAAGCAAGGAAGAGACTAGCGCACACTCAACATGCAAAACAACATTTTAGTTGAGCAATCATTATTACTGAGCACCTTCTATGTGCCCAGTCCCAGCTCAGCTGCATAAGCACAGTAGTGAAGATCAAATGTTATTTCTGTCAGTGAATGGAATTTATAGTTCCTGCTTCTTATGGCAGAATGTAATGAACTCCACCTTCGAGTTTAAAATTACCAGGAAAGGGAGTTTTCACACATCCATCTACCATGTTAGGACATTAGAGCGTCATATGTAGCTGTGAGGGGACACTGAGCTCAGAAGCTTGCTATTTTTTTTTTTTTTCTTAGTCTCTGCAATCGGAGAGCCTTTGAGAACTTGCAAAGAAAAGCACTGAAATCACTGAAACATGAAAGAAAGGGCTCTTAAAGGACAAACACAAAATGAGAAATGGAATTATTTTATCTTGAAGAAAAAGAAAGAATGAGGGAAAAAATAAACATTCTGTAAGGAACCATGCACACACTATAAAGAACTGGACTTCAGGGAAAGAAGGTATTGAGAGAAAGGGCAATAAAACACTGGTACAAACGGCCAAGTGAGATTTCTTGAGAACCACTGCCAGACAACTCAGAACAATCAACGTCAGCTGTGCAAGCTCGGCAACAAAGAACAGCAGACTAGAAAGTGTGCTCATACCACTCCCGTGCTGCTGACTGCCCAGTAGAGTTTCTGCTCCTCAATATCGAGGGTGATAAACGCCACATTATCAAGGCTCCCAGTAAAGAGAGTTTTTCGAGATGTGCCGTCCATGTTAGCGCTGGCAATCTTGGGGGGAATGCCACTGTCGGTTCCTCGGTCTGACCAGTACAGTTTCCTACAACCAGGAAAAACAAAGGCATTAGTGAAACAGATGCTTTCACTACATATTGAAATGAAAAACATGTCTTTCTTGTCCTCAAGATGCACACCATTCAAGGCAGGAAGTCTGAAACGTTAATATCTTGTTACATCCAATGTGGAGGAGTCCTTAATCAGTGTTCTCTAATGTCTGTATACTTCTTAGTTATTACTGGGGGAGAGGCCATTTAAAATGGTATCTGATACAGGATACCATTTTCCATTGGTGGGCAATCCTTTAGCTTGGTCACACAGGAAGTTCACGGACTAAGAAGAGCCTGTATCAACAGTCGATCCTTTTCAAAGACTCAGTATGCCCAGCACACTAGGAAGGACAAAGCTAATGTAAATGTGGTCAAGTACCTCCCTGATCACCTCTCAGCCCTCTTATTTAATTCTTTTCCACATCATCTACCACAAGACCAGCTACTTTATTTTCTGATTTTCGTGATGGAAAATGCAATGTGTACACATGAACCCTAATCAGCACACAGAATTACCAAATCTGTGATCCATGAAACTTCATTAAAATATATGAGGGTTGCTTTCCATTTACAGTGAGGACATAACTTCTAGACTCGAATCCAAGTTTTCATTCCTTTCTATCTCACCTCCTGCTATAGCCTCAACAGACAACCCTCTCACACTCTTTCCCTATAAGTCCTCGAAACACTTAATTCCCATCATCTTTATATACATACCTCTTTCACCACCAATCCAAGATACCCATCGCATGAACCTCCTCTTCAATTCTAAACTTCTCTACCTCTAAGTTCTCAGACTCTAAAATTCCCTGCTTCAACCCAACTCTTCCATCTCTTCCTTGCTCCTATTTTATTTCTTCCATTGAACCTGTTCTTTGCTCTTAAAACTTGTCTGAGCTCTCAATCCTTCAGGCCCTCTATGCCTGGACCTCATACCATTGTAGCCATTTTAACAATATTCTGATTTATTCTCATGATCTCCCATTGTGCCTACCTTGCTAACTACTAACCCTGAGTTCCTGTCATTCTTTTCTTTCTCCTTTCCCATGCCAGGCTGCCAAAAGTTTTCTGGACAGAGTCACAAAACTTGTGAATTCTGAGTTCACTAAAAATTTAAGCTACCGAAACTTAGCTAAGAACTCTCATCCCTGACTGAACATTTTCTTCCTTCCCCTGACCCTTTCCACTCCAGTTCTGATCAATCTTTCTAAAATACAGATTAGGTTCTATCATTCCCTTCCTCCAAATTCCCTGCTGGCTCCTTATTTCTCAAAAAAAATACAGTGCAACTCCTTAGCATGACATTAAAGTCCTTCCCTAGACTTCCCTGGTGGTCCAGTGGCTAAGACTCCACACTCCCAATGCAGGGGGCCCGGATTCGACCCCTGGTCAGGGAACTAGATCCCACATGCCACAGCTAAGAGTTCGCATGCCACAACTAAAAGATCCCTCATACCACAACTAAAGATCCCGCACAAGGCAAGAAGATCCCATGTGCTGCAACTAAGACCCGGTGCAGCCAAATAAATAAATAAATATTTAAAAAATAAATAAAGACCCTCTCTGATTTGTCCCCAAATGACTTTACCTGCTGTATCTCCCATCTAGTCAATTGCCCCCTACTCGAAGTCTCTGGTTCCAGCCCTCTACACAATCATGTTAAATGCCACCATGTCTCTGGGCCTTCACTGCTCTTTGGCCTCAAGTACCACTTCTCAGCTGCAACCCATCCTGCACCTGCTGGAAGCCTTCTCATCCTTCAAGGTCCATTTCAAGTGTTTATCCACCCCCTTAAAACTTTCCACATTCATTCAAAGTCAAAATGCATTATTGTTCATTCTTATAATTCTATTTTAAAACGCCTGAAATTTTTATTTGTTTGGAATTCATTTTAAGTTCAATGTTATTAATTTGAAAAACAGAACACAATACACATTAAATATAACTTAGAGTTATTTCTTTCTTACTGAGATCTATATTTTTCAAATGTCAGCATATAAAATCAGAAAAGGCCCTACGTTTGAAATCTTCCATTTTATTAGACCATACTATTAACAAGGGTGGTGCTGTATAGAAGACAGACACTAATTATGAATGAATTCTCACCCATTAACAGGATCAATAGTTATGCCAACCGGAAAACCAACTCCAAGATTCGTCCCATCATTGGTAATCAGTGTTTTTCCGTATCTGACATCTCCTCGGAGTGTCAAAACCTATATAAGGGGAAAATAAAGAAAGCTATGAGGAAGGAGAACTTAAACACACAACGAATTCAAAGCATGATTGTGGTGAATGGGAGGGTTTGCGTGATATTCAGATAATCCCTAATTGCATTTCAGGCCTATGAGAAAATCAGCTCAATAGAAAATGGGAGTAAGAAAACAAAAATCACCTCTCAAATTTCTATTTTCAATTCACCTAAAGTTCCAGGAGAGGATATTTATACGGATAAAAGAAAGATTCAAATGAGTGAACATACAGAATCATTGCCTGAGCAAAACTACAGAAAAAGATGAGAAAACTCTGGAAGACCAGTGAGAACCCCCCCAGGTCTCCTGTACCCCAGTGACTGGGCCATAGCACGCAGTGGCCCATCACTGCAAACACAGTTGATCAAACAGTCCAAATTTACACAGAGTTAAAGTGAATTCTGTGCCAAGTTAACAGCCTGAGTGCAAATCCTGACCCGGCCAGATCTGACTATAGGACCTGAGGTAAGTAAGTCCACCTCTCTGAACTTTATCAGTAAATGTGGATGACAAATTCCCTTCTGCATAGAGGTGCCAGGAACGTGAGACAATGCATGTAAAGTGCTTCGCACAGCACCCAGCACAACTGTATTCAATTTTTTTTATTGATCCATTTATTGGGGCCTCACTATGTAGCAGACCTTATACTAAGCATTATCGGATTTAATCCTCACAGTAATTTTGTGAGATAGGTGGCATTATTATGCTCATATAATGTGATGAAAAAGGGGCCTAGAGAGGATTTGTGTTTTCCCAATGTTATGTTTTTAAGTCATCTTGCTAGAATTGTTATAACCACAGTGTTATAACACTGTGAAACACCACAGAGGGGTATGGATTACTGGACTGGACGCAGTTTCTTATAGAAACAAGCCTATTTTGGTATGCACTTGAGACAGTCTGAGATGAGAAAAACTCGTAAGAAATAAGAAAATACCTTTTGATTTGCATGAAGGCTTTTCTATAAAATTACATTTCAACACAAACTGATGATTTGTGTTTGTTTCTATCTCTGCCTCTCTATCTACATACACCTCTCTCTCTCTCTCTCTCTCTCTCACACACACACACACACACACACACACACACACATACACACACACACACACACACACCACACACACACACACCCTTCTCTCCCTCACTCTTCTCTCTATATTTTCTCTCTCCTGTGTGGTACGTTTCTCTCCTATTTGGACTAAAATAATTTTTCTCTTTTCAATTTGCCTCTTCCTGCTGCAATTTCTCTCCTTTCCCTAAGGATGGCTTTGGTTCAAAGGGAAGTCCGTCTCCTTGTGGTTTTTTTTTTTTCTCTCATTTTTTTTTTAAATTTTACATCTTTATTGGAGTATAATTGCTTTACAATGGTGTCTTAGTTTCTGCTTTATAACAAAGTGAATCAGTTATACATATACATATGTCCCCATATCTCTTCCCTCTTGCGTCTCCCTCCCTCCCACCCTCCCTATCCCACCCCTCTAGGTGGTCACAAAGCACCGAGCTGATCTCCCTGTGCTATACGGCTGCTTCCCACTAGCTATCTGTTTTACATTTGGTAGCGTATATATGTCCACGCCACTCTCTCACTTTGTCCCAGCTCACCCTTCCCCCTCCCCATATCCTCAAGTCTCCTTGTGTTTTGGCACAGATGGAGCTCTCTCACACACGGCCATGCTGTAGGGTTCACTCTTCAGCTACAGAATCGCTTTTAGTGAGTGAGCACACAGCTACCCCTAGCGGAGGAGCTGGAATTAAATGTGAGTTTCTCCTACTCTGGAACGGATATCATACAGGAAAACAGTACTTGGACACAATTTCTGTTTCTTTAATCAATCTAACATTCATCTGGAAGAGTCACAATTGATACCACCAAAGGAAAAAACCGATAAAAACACTAAAGGGGCAATTTACCTTTATGGATAGTCTAAATATATTGATGATTTGAGGGAGACAGGGCTCTGTATTCGCAGGATACCTTAGCGTCAAGTACTTTTACTTACTGAACTATTAACCCCATTTTATGGATAAGGAAGCACAGACTCAGAGAAGTTATATAATTTGTCCAAGATCAAACAGCCTGTGAGTAAACACCGTGCTTAGTCACAAAATGCATTTTCATATCTCAGGGTCTTTATTCAAGTGTTTTTTTTTTTTCTCCCTACTTCTTCATTATGCAGAAATAAAGGATGGTCATCCTTCAAGACTTAGCTCTCAAGTAACCTCTTGGGGGAAGCCCACCGTTCTCTCCCCACACACTTACTTCTGTCCTTAAGCACTCTCTTTATATTCAATGCACATGTCACACTTACACTGGAGCAAAGATATTTGTTTAGGTGTCTAGCCCTCAGATGTGTGAACTACTTTAAAGCAGGAAAAACAAATGTTTGATTCATCCTTGACTATCCAGGACTAACCATGGCACCAATCCATGGAAAGCATTTCCTAGTGCTTATTGAATGAATGCATAAAGGAGCAAGCAAGCCAGACTCGAAGCCAGGACTCCAAAGCAAGTTCTCTCTCCTCTGGACCTCACTGCATTTGGAGCACAATTACCAACTTCAGGTTTCCGTGGTTCGAGTGGCCTCACCAATACACACACGTGCACACGCACATACTCAGTTCTTCAACTGGTGCTTTTCTGTTGTATCTAACCCTGATGGAGGAGACACGTGCCCTGCTCTTGGAAGAGTATCAGTCCAAAAGAGAAGACCCGGGAGACGCAAGAGGGAAGACATGTGGGAACATATGTATATGTATAACTGATTCACTTTGTTATAAAGCAGAAACTAACACACCATTGTAAAGCAATTATACCCCAATAAAGATGTTAAAAAAAAAAAAAAACAGAAGAGAAGACCCCACTTACAAAGCAGGAGCAGATTAACTGCCATTTGGAATGAAGACAGTTTTCTACTGAGTGGACTCTAGAGAGATGTGAGTTTGGTATTAAAGGTCTTGGGCAGTAAATACTGCCTGTGTTTTGATGGGTCAGTGATATTTTTCGTTGAGGTTGTGCAAAATACCTTCTGTCACTGTCAAAGGGGGTTGAAGCAGGCTAGACTGCCGAACTTGTGGTTTACAACAAGGCAAAGTTAGACCACCCACCTCCCCCAGAATCAGGGCAGTGAAGCTGACTGTTTAAGCCAGTTTCTTAGCTTCTGGGGGCTTCAGATTTTCATCTAACAAAGAGCTTGAACCAGATGAGGCTCCAAGGTTCTCTTCATGTTAGGAGCTGCTGATTCTACCCAGCTTGAGATGAGCATACTGCATGCGTACTGCAAATGTTCCCGTCACTGTGACCGTTTCCTACACTTGCCTGCCCTCCGGAATGCTGTAAGGATTGGATGAGATGATGTTTGTGGAAGACCTTTATAAACTGTAAAGCACTGTTCTGACTATCGAATAATCACTCCTCCTAGCAAATCTGCTCTAAATTAGCCACTTAGCTGCTGTGTGTCTTCCTCATCTTTAGCATTAATCTTTCTGAACGCCCCAAAGAGAACCAACTTACTAACTGGTGCCTCATCCTGAGCAGTGGACTGTCACCCTACTGTCGCTCTCCCAAGACCACCCCTTTGCATTAGGAATTCTCACTCTCAAAATTACTCTGAATGAATAATCCATGACATGTTTTAACCTTGTCCCAGAGTGGAGCAAACCAGTACTAGTCAAGTTACCTCTGATTTACTTCATGTGATTTCATATCTGTGCCCCTATAGAATTTCTTCTGGGAATTAGAGTAAAAAAAAACACTTATCTCAAAAAAGGAAAGCATCAAAGGAATCAGAATCAAGTTTCTACTTTCTGTTTCACTGTTGGAGCCATAGAAAGATTTCCATCTAAGAACAGAGGTAACCTATAAATTTGGTTTAGAACTGAAATAGTATTGAATACTTGATGAGGAAAGATAATGAAAATGCCTTGCCTACTATAAGCTTCCCTTTATGTTGAACTCCTTACATAATTTTTTATTTACCTTTGTATATATCTTAATAAACTATCTAACATCCTTTTATATGAACAAGTTACCCTTTATACTTAGGAGGAGACAAAGTAGGGCAGTAGAAAGTTCCAATTTTTAGGTTTCTCCTTGGCTTCAGAGACTTTGATAGTTAATATTAATATCCCTTGTGCTTCCTCCATATGACAGCATTTCCTGAGAACAGATTTTATGTGACTAAGAAACCAGTGTTTGTGTCAATAGTATTATGGAATCATTACCTTAATTGACTGAGTTCCACGATTGGTATAATAAAGGTTTCTTGATAGCCAATCTAAGGCCAGGCTCGTAGAAGCCCCCAAACTTGATAGAGGAACAAACACTGTCCTGTTGGTGCCATCTGTCTTCACTCTGTGAATTTCACCCTGGTGAGAAAGACGAGGAGGGGTGAGCTGTTTCAAGGCCACGGCTTCACTGCAGCTACTGCCAGCTACTGTGTTTCTTTAACACGTGGAAGAAAGGCAAAGTTTCAGGGCCACTGGCTGGGGTTACCGTGTATAACGCTAACGCCAGCAACACTGAAAACACTGATTTTCAAGTGCATCACAGGAATATACAAGGCTTACCATTCAGGCTCCCTCTGATATCGGCTACAGAAATTTATTCCTTAACCACCACAGGCCAAAGAGTCATAAAAATAATCCAAGTTACAGGTGTGAATCAGGAGGCCAGGAGTATATCTTTCCACAGAGGTGACAAGCATCAACTACAAAGGTCTTCCCTCTCTTCCTCATTTGTATTTTTCTTGCCCCTTCCCCATCCTCACAGGTTTCGTCCCTAAAGGGTGAGGAAAGGGTCCCAGTGGGAAGGAAATTGGAGGAGTGTTTTTTTTATCCTAGAGGCAAAGATTCTGAGTGAAGCCCACAGCGGCCACATCAGATGCTTTCCTGGAATTCCCTTAGGGAACTATTGCTTTTGGTCTTGAGCGATGATCATTTTTATGTTAGTCTAATATACTCATTTGTATGTTCGTCTAATAGACTAAAGCTCCT
Source organism: Aethalodelphis obliquidens (assembly GCF_003676395.1). NCBI lineage: Eukaryota > Metazoa > Chordata > Mammalia > Artiodactyla > Delphinidae > Aethalodelphis > Aethalodelphis obliquidens. The sequence continues at coordinate 62,491,297 of NW_020837946.1, read as the reverse complement.
TAGGAGCAAGCTTTGTTACTGCTTCCTCTTGGCATGTACTCTGCAGTTGGAAGCAGTGAGTTCAGTGCAGGGAGAAGAGTAGTCACTTAATACTTGTTGAATGGATAAATATACCCAATAGCTTAAACGTGCTTATTATCGGGTCTTTGCTCCAGGCCAACTTCCCATTGACATCCCTCACTAAATTAAAAAATGCTTAGTGGTAAATCTATTTATGTCTGGGCCACTTGACACCCAGCAAAAATATAAGAAGGCCTCAGTGCAGGTAGGCTCTTCAAGAACAAGTTGCATACTTTGAATGTTATTTGAAACTTACTGGATTTTCAAGCCAATAGATGAATTGCTCTGAGTAATCAACTGCAACGTCATAACCATTCTGTATCCCTGATATGGGCACCATAGCATCAAAGGTCTTCACCTCAGGGTTAAGGGAGATTCCAAAAATTATACTGTGTCTTACAACTATTAGGAACGCTTCATCACCTGTGAAAATAACAGAATATCTCTCAAAATTATATCCCAGACATTTAGAGTAACAGAAGGTAGTGGATTGGTACCATCTGATGGGACAAAATGCCACTGCAGAACTGCTGCAATAACTATAATGCATGATAGATATTTCACCAGATAATCCAGGGCCTTCCATTGGGTTTCAATGGGTTGCTGCATCACCAGACCATCAACTTCACACATAAGACCTCTGGAATTACCCAAAGTAGATCAGCATTTATCATACTCTTCATTAATTCCTTACTCATGCTGCTAAACTATCCAAGTTTGCTAAGAGTCACAGACAAGAAGTTCTTCCATTTCTATACACAGAATAACTCAGAGAAAGGAGAGTTGGATTTTGCCCCAAAATGTGAAAGAAAATTTATAGACTCTTCTTGGTGAATGGCAGTTCATTTGTTTTAATTATGTTCAGAAAATAACACCATACGGTGTTGCCTAGTGTCTATGAGAGACTTTAATTACTGAGTAAATCTAATTTATAATCCCACCAATTGTTGTTTAATGTCGACCTTCCACATTAGATTCTAACTCCCAAAGGGCAGTGACCCTGTCTGATTTACTCACTATTATGTCCCCAGAGCTTGGTTTATAATAGTTGTCTAATAAATATTTGCTAACTGAATGACCCCATAAATGAATAAATGGATGGATACATAAGTAAATATGTAAAGAGTACCTTCTAAAGTTCTCAAAAGTATCTGTACATTGCAACTTGAACATCTTCATAATGCCTAATTTAAGCTACCAGTTCAAGTAGGCTCTTTAATAGATAATGAGGTCCATTTTAAAAGATGACCTTCATCCAAATTATAGTCCCTTTATCAAAAAATTAATGAAGTTCACGAGTAGGGTTTTATTATCATTCCTCTGTGAGAAAAGGAAAACTTTGGAATGTGAGTTTTGTGTTATTAAGATATATAAGATATAGCACCTATTAAGACACTATATAAAATGATTAATCATTGCATACTCTTCATGGGCTAAAAATGGTGTTTGCATTATTTTGATCATCAGGGAAGCTTTACATCTTCAGCAGGATTATTTTGACAATTTTTTCTTTACTTACTTTCATGTCCGATTAGTTTTTCCTTGTTCCTGGCATTTCCACTACGGAGAAATGACTCAATTTATTAACCTGGTACAAATCTAAAATAAAATTTGCAACTCTTCATGCTTAATACTTTCCAAAGTATTACAATATATAGCATTTAGTCTTTCACAGCAACCCTGCAAAGTTGTTTTCAGAAACAACTGAGGCCAAGGAGCTTCCCACAGCTTTGCAGCTTCCACAGGAAACAAGGCAATGAGATTAACTCCCAAGTCTTGACTCTCTCAGCTGCTCCACTATGCCCCTCTTCTGAACAACTGCAATAACCATAATAATCGTCGCCACTTATTGAGAAGACATGCTACACAGCATGCAGCAAATAAGTACTACTTCATTTAATTTCTCTTCCTGAAGCCTCATAACCCTGCTTGTTAGATAGTTATCTCCCTCCCCCAAATTTCAAATGAGGCACAAAGAAATTAGCATATCTAACCCAGGTCACAGCAAGGTTGCTTGAACTCTCCAAAACCTATGTTCTTAATCACTCCTCTGCAAAAAGTGCAGGCCGGGTACTACTTATCGAATATCAGATCACCACTCAATTCATTTGATTTAACTGCAGAAATTAAACATTATGAGTTTAAGATGTACCCTGAATATGCTGAGATGATATTTAATGATGTATTAATTATATGTTATAAATGTTCATTGGTTCAGAGAAACAAGAAATATTTCCCAGTTTCACAGGGGAACTATTACTTACTCAAAACCTGATTCTGTTCTTCTTAATGGGTAATTTTTCTTTTGCTTAATTGGAAGAATTTCAACCAAAGCACTGTTTAAGGCCTAAAAAACTGCATTTCTCATCCATCAAACATGGACCTTCCTGATTCCTCTAACAAGCTCTTCCCTTGAGAGCACCCAGCACTACTCCTTCAGCCATTACTCTTCCCTGGGGATGGGTCTCAGGACCTCCATCATCAGATCACTGCAGGTGTGTTTGAAAGGGTTTACAGCCAGTGAACATTTGTGGGCCACAGACCAGAGATGGGGTATCATTTAATGCTGCACTGGCAGAAGTGACCACTGAGTCAGCAGGTGGCATAGGAAGGTGCATGAAAAGTGCTCCATGGGAAAGAAAACAGGAGTGATTTGATGACTATACACATCTATAAACGAATGAGCAGGTGAAAAACAGGAATGGAGAAGAAGCAAAAAGGGATATTGGAGGGTTTGTCATTCACTCAACATCTACTGAGTGCCACGGGCAAAAAGCATACAGCAAGGAATCAGGTAGAGGATTTATTCCCAAGGAACTTAGAGTCGGGAGGGCCAGACAAAGTATATGGACCATGACAATGAAAGAGTAGGCACAGCCGCACTTAGGGTTGGCTGGAACGGAGTTCAGGAGGTCTTAGTCTTTTGAAATGACAGAACATTTCTTCATTTTCTATCTTTCATGTCATGATCCTATTAAGATTAGTGTTAGCAGAGCAAAGAAGTGAAAAACAACAGTCAGGAATGGGAAATTTATGTTGTCATTAAGAGGTGACATTTATGACTCCCAAGCCTAGCTCCTCCCAAAGTATGACCTTGAACAGCCCTGGATTTGCAGTTGTTCATTTTAGGGGGTGCTGGGAAGATGTTCTGGTTTGAGTTTTGGGGGTTTCTTTGGCATTGTGGGGAACATATTTTCTAAACAATAAAAAACTATTTCATACAGAGAAAGCTCTCCCTTTAAAATTTTATAGCATAAAATTAGGAAAAAATAGAAATATCCCATAATCCCCCTTCCCAACTGTAAGCATTATTGGCACTTGTGTATCTTGTCCTCCAGATTTTTTTAATGCATGATTTTACATAGCCAATATTAAACCATCTCTGCTTTTTCACTTGATCTTATCACATAAGCACTTCCAAAGATATTTTAGACACTTTGCAGACAAAATTTTAGAGGCAATCGGACATTTAAATCAAGTAAAATGTTTTCATCTATGAATGTTAACAGTCTTCTAAGCTTCCTGCTGGAAAAAAAAATGCAACGTTTTTTTAGTTCACATATATTAGTACTCAGTTACCCAGCTGGTGCTCAGAAGCCGGCTGGAAACTATTGAAAAGGTTCCACCTCAGTAAAGTCAGTCCATGGGAAAACCACTAGTGGAATTATTTGTGAAACAACAAAAGGTACTATTTAGAGTTTACACTTATCAATCACCATCAGATAGTAATACAGATTACACCAATCCCCAATGCACAGTTCAACAATCTTTGTGTGGTGAAAGAATGCTTTGTATGCAGAATGTCTATAGCCCAGTTTAATCTTCTGCTGAAAGACTCTGAGGACACACTAAATTAAACAATGTCAACAAGGATTAGGTTTATAATAAAGCTCTGAAGAAAAATGGCAAATGCCAATCCCTTTGTAGGCATTACCAATAATTAAAATCTTTCATCACAAAAGTATCATTGCAAAATATCACATGTCGATGGAATTTGATTTTCAGTAACCTTACATCCTCATAACCTGTAAACACCATAAATTTCCTGGATTCAGGAATATACTTTCCATTTGAAAACTAAATTTCCCTCTAGATTGACTCTACTTTTCTCTTAATTTAGCAATTTTTTCCCATTAACCATTTCATTTTAACTGGTCTATAGCCATTTTTTATCAGTATCAAAACACAATTACTCCTCTTCACCGAGTAATGAAAGAAACTTGAGTTTAGACTACCTCTTTAGATTTTTAAGCAAAGGCAAATGATTTCTTAGAAATCTCCTTTGTGGACTGACTACATCTTGTCCTTCCTTTCTTGCTCACTAAAGTACTTAGTATAGCTCTCCACATACTCTTCAATCAACCCAGTAAGATATCTAGAATGAGATGAAGAATAAATTATTCAAATAATCCCTTTAAATATTTCATACAGAGAAAACTTTCATTTTTAAAGTACCATACAGTAATAGTAAAGGTACTGAAACTGGAGTCAGAAGACCCAGACTATAACACTCATTATTGACTATTGGTTATGAGAATAAAGATGAGATCAGGAACCTACAAAATGAAGCTATCCACAAATATCAAGGATTTTTACTTCTAAATGCAGAAACTGGAACTTCCCATTATCCTAGCTTGCCTGACTATAACCAGGTAAGAGAAAATGTGAGGTTAAAGATTGTTGAATTACATGCACACATAATATTAGCTGCATGTACAGAAACTACATTACAATTACAACTCAGTTGTAATACAGTTTCTGCATATGGTCAATTGGAATACAGTTTCTGTAAATGGTGCTCAGTTAACACCCCATATAGCACACACTCTACAGATACCTGCTGATCAGAGGGAACACAGCACACACTCCATCACCAAGTGGTTTAGAGCTCACACAGCTTTGTACAAACTGTGGCAAGCTCCACCTTCAGGGCATACTTAAAGGACATACTGTACCTCTCACGCAAGTCACAGAATCACGAGAGAGACGCCACCCTGAAGGACAAGCACAGGAGTAAAGCCTCTCTGAGGAAAGCAAGCACAGATGGCTGCATTGGGCATGGACGCATGGATTTGTGGCTGTAATACAAAGAGAAGAGAAGAAAACATTGGTGAATGGAAAACCGCCCACTTTTAAGTGCACGGGATGAATGGATACAGACATGGTATGTATATATACACATATAATCGAATATTATTCGGCCCGCAGAAAAGGAAATCCTCCATTTGCAACACACGGATGGACCTGGAGGGTATTATGCTAAGTGAAATAAGTCAGACAGAGAAAGACAGATACTATATGATATCACTTTTAATCATCTAAATTTTAAATCTAAATTTAAAAAATAATGAACTGAGAGAACAGACTGGTGCTTGTCAGAAGCAGAGAATGCGGGGAGGCAAAATGTGTGAAGGTGGTCAACAGGTACAGACTTCCAGTTACAAGGTAAATAAGTCTTGGGGATGTAATGTACAGCATGATGACTATAGTAAAGGGTCAATCTTAAAAGTTTTCAGCACGGAAAAAAAAATGTGTGGTAATAGATGTTCACTGAACTTATTATAGTGATCGTTTCACAATACATACATATATCAAATCATTATGTTGTACACCTAACACTAATACAATGTTATGTGTCAATTATATCTCAATTAATAAATTGTCCTTCCAGAAGCCCCCAATATTTGGAGACACAATACATTAAGTTACTTTGGCTGGTTTGGTATTTGCCCTAAACTACTTTACCCTTCCCCAACATCAGTCTTTCAACATAGAATTCATAAGAGGCATAAGAGGGAGGAGTGACTTTCCCAAGGTCACAGATCAATCCAGTCTATAAACAGAACAAACAGCCGCTGAGTAATCCAGAGCTCAGTAATAGAAATTTGATGCTACATAAGATGTGTCTCCTTGGCTGACCCCAAAGAGATCTTTTCACATTAAACGAAACCAAGTTGTGTGTTCCCTATGTGACCTTGACATTTACCCACTGTTGTCCAAGTTTTGGTTAGATAATAATCTTTTATTTTCCTATTGATGACATCTTTGTGTGTTTCTGCTCCTTGAAGTAGAGGGATCCTGTGCACATCCTGTGCTCATAGGATGTTCTCTAGGTCCTATACATTCTTATTACATGCACCTTGTTAGATGCAGTAATCCATTTGTTCACTCAAAAACCAGCAAGCCTTCACTATGTACCAAACACCACTCTAAGCACTGGGAATACTGTAAACATGAGGCAGATAGTCTAACAAAGGGAGATAAAACTAAACTCATAAGTTGTGTGACTTTAGAACGTGAGAGTAAAGAGCAAAAGAATTATGAGAGGCGGTGCCATTTTCGATAGGATGGTCGAGGCCCACAAGGAGCACCTAAGAGAATTCTAAATAACGTGAAGCAGCAACTCAGGCAGACATCTGGACGAGGGGCGTCCCAGGGCAGAAGGAAGGGCCAGTGCAGACGTTCAGAGATGGTAAGTAGCCTCATGTGCTTCTGTACCAAAATGAAGTCCAGTGAAGTCCAGTGTGGCAAAAGAAAGTGGGAGAAAAGACCAGGGAGACTTGAGTATGTAAAGACATACGAGATTTGACTTTTCCATGGTAAACAGAGGTCATGGAAGTGTACTGTCCAAACAAACGGGTCTGCAACGTTATACATTTTATATTCCCCAGATCAATGTTTTCCAAGCTATACCATGCAGGATATCTCTATCACTTACAAGCTGGTTGTTTTGCAGGATGAACCACAACAATTCCAAGGGGCTGGTGAAGAGACAGTACTACTGATTGGTTCCCCCCATGCCACTTGTTGGCTTTCATAACCTCATGAGTAGCACGGTCACTCCAGTACACGGAATCTTCAAAGAGACTTAGGGAGTAGGGATGCCGCAGAGTCTGTGAAGCAGAAGAGAACAATGAGACCTAGAAACAAAAATGAAGATGGACAAAGTAGAAAAGGATACCTCCCCGAGAAGACGGTTTCCTTTAGCATTTAACTTAATAAAGACATAGTGAAATCATTGGTCAAGAGACAGAAAAAATATATACTTCTTGACCTATATCCCACTTACCAACCAAAATACTTTCATGTACCTGTGTCACTTAGCCTTCACTTTTACTCTGGTAATTACACTGGGCATCCATCTTATAAACAAAAGCAAAACGGAAGTGCAGAAAGTAGGGTGGCTTATGTAGATCACCTGTCTAGTTACAGGAGAGATCTCCCAGGGCCTCTTCAAGCCACAGAACTATAAGCAATCACAATCTTAAACAGAAGTCAATAACAGTTTTTTGGTAAACTACATATTTTCTCATTTAACTTGTGACAATAAATTCACCAGAATTTCCTGAATAGAAATATATAACAGGTTATGATTTCATGGAGGGAATCTACATATAATTAAATCATTATTTACATGGACTTAGAGAAGCAACGGATTAGCATCCACAGATCAACTAAGTCACACGAGCTATTAATCCTTCCTGGACGCGGCACAATCTGACCATGAACTAGAATATTGATTTTCTGTCAGAAATAAAAGATAGGTTGACCCTTCCTCCTGTTGATATTTCCTCGATGGACCTTGTAATGTCTACGACACAACAGTGAATTTCTTAGCTTTCTTGTTACTCTATCTGCTTCCTACTAAACCATTATTGTCTTAGTTTCCTTTCCTCACTACCAACTTACCAAATCACTGGCTATCACCTGCCGCCGATTGCTTCCATCATATTCACAATAGTCTATGTAATCAAGATAGCCATCCACGAAGTACAGCAGCCTGTTGGGGTAGTCAATAGCTAAGCCATTGGGCCAGAAAACCTTCTCCTGGATAATGACGGTGCGCAGACTGCCATCCATGCTAGCTCGCTCAATGCGAGGGTGATGGCCCCAGTCAGACCAGAACATCACAGAGGCACTGTGAAAAGAAACTAGTTACCGATTGGATGGGACATATTTCAAAATGGGAAATAACTGTCATTTTAAGTGACAGAATATCATGTTTAAGCTCTGCTTAAAATAACTCATATCCAGGTCAGAATATATGCACAGAGATTACTATCTCCTCTGAGAGTCACAAAGTAAAACCGTAATCATAATTCAATCACAAGCCATCTGGGTGTTTTTATAATGTTCAGAAAACATGCAGTATACTGTGACACTGAAATGTCTCAAGGCCGATTCATGTTTCTGTACAATCCACAAATAGTTGATCTAGAAAAGTTCATCTGTTCCTGTTTATCTACCCTGTCGTTTTTAAGATAAGTCAATTTATTCATCATCAGAGATTTATCATGAATTTCACGGGCGTGAAATTTCCTTTACAATATCTAGGAAGTCTGCATTGCATTGAACATAATTTGCCTAAGTCATCTTCCTGCAGAAAAGAATCTAAGAGAATCTAAGGAAATTCGAGGCAAGAAGCCTTCAAAGTTTTCTAAGCACATGGGAGAATTTCTTCTTCTTCCCTTTAGGGCCAGCAGGCAAAAACTTCCTTACATGACATAAAAGGAAGTTCTAGTAAACAATATGAAACTGAAGCAGGAAAATCTGGCTGTTTTGTTGCATAACCATGAGGTACACGTGGCACAAATACCATGGCCCGTCTATGGAATATTACTGCATGCATTCATTAGACTTAATCATATATTGCCAAGCTAATAAATCAATGTGTACATTTTGTGATATGAATATTAGCCACAGCATGTCATGTTATTTTTCCCTCATACAATGTTAAGGCAACATCACTTAAAAAAAAAAAAAAAGAAGTCTTACGTAGTTCTGGGATCTAACACTAGTCCCCTTGGATTTGTTATGTTTTCACTAAGCAGCACAGTCCTGTGACTCCCATCCAGTTTAGAGACTTCAATTGTTTGCAGAGAAAAGTCTGTCCAGTAAAGATTGCGTCCTACCCAATCTACTGCAATACTTTCAGTCATGGTGATACCACTGTCAAGCGTCTAAAGACAAAAGTGAATAACGAGTGAATTCTAAAGGGAATAAATGAATGCAAACATGGAAATTATATGAAAATTGAGAATAAGGCATCTAATTTGTCCTATGATTGCTTATGAAGATTAGAAAACTTTGTCTTCCCATGTAGAAACAGTAGGGTTTTCTGGAAAAATATACAAGACTGTGTAGAACTGAATACTCTATTGTTGGATTAGTATGTAGTTTCATTTTGGTTTCAGAATTTTTTCAGTTAAACAAAAGCTGTATCCGTTTGCTAAGCTGGCAACCCTATGAAACTTTACAGTGTTCACATGGCAAAAGTAATACCTTTATTGATTGAGTGCCAACAATTACAAAATAAATTTCTAAGGGGCAGAGGAAACATAACCATCAAGGATCAAGAAACTGAAACTCCGGGAGATTGATCAAGAAACATAACTGAATTAAAGCTAAGAAAAGCAACCTCAACAGTAAGGTCCTACTGTATAGCACGGGGAACTATATTCAGTATCCGGTAATAAACCATAACGGCAAAGAAAAGGATAAATTTTAAAAACATTTTTAAAAGACAAAAGAAAGAAAAGCAACCTCCCCTGTGTTTCCCTTATCTCTCATCTACTAGGAAAAAAATTTGCAGAAGGGACCTCCAAGATGCTGTGAGGTCTCTGCATCATATGACCTGCAATTCAGAGCCATGCATCTCCCTTCAGATCCCATCAAGTAGGAGTTAGGAACATCGGGGTCCCTTGGGTGTGATGTGGCCCAGAGGAAAACATGAGAACCACCTAAGATGAGGTAGGGCCTTCTCTCACTGGTGAGTAACAACAGCAAATAGACCCAAGGCACGGGAACTAGTCAGGTCAAAGGCCAGTAGACATGTACTTACTAGTTTTCTATCTGTTCCATTTTGAAACGCACTCCAGATTTTACCCTGAGTTCCATCCGACCAAAAGATATGACCACTGACTGAATCAAAATCAACAGCCACAATGTGAGAACCATCCTGGACAAGGGCGTGGATAGAGTGCTCCTGCCTGGAGATGTTGTCAGCAACAAGCTGGTTCTGACTCGCCACAAGTAACAGCAGACTTTCAGATGCTGTCCAAGAAGAAAATACAAGTGTCAATGATTCTGGGAGAAAAAACACTCAATATTTGATGTAATACCTTTGGTAACAGAAAGAAGATGTCATTCCACACTAGAGAAATGGGAAAAACAAACAAAAATTCCTATAAGAATGATGTTACCTTAACAGTTAGCTGGTTTTCATGAGCGTTGAAAGTAAGCTTTTTCGAAATATCTTTCTTCCTTGAATTACACTTTAGTGTTTATCTAAATATCAACCTGGAGTGAACCCTACTTGCATTCTTCCTGTTACTATAGTTACCTTTGTACTTGCTTATTTTGTACTTTGCATTCAGCTGTGGCAGAGACTTCTAATCATCCCCATGTCCCTCTCCTCTTCTTCCTTTCTAGTAATAAATTATGCCACTTTTTAGCACAGCACAGGGCCTACCAGCTAGAGACATTTCCCCATTTCCATTTCAGTTTGGAGTGACCATATGACTAAGTTTTGAACAATAAAATGTGAACAGAAACGACGTGTCAAATTCTAGGTGCCATCCTTAAAAGGAAGCTACTCGCCCCTTTCCTACTTTCTGGGAGCAGGCAAAGACTGGAGCAAAAGCAATGGATCCCAAGATGGAAGCCACACCAGCTTTTACCCCCTGAACCGTCTACCCTCCAGACTCCTGCCCGAAAAAGAAAGAAACTGCCTACTTTGTTTTAGCATTCTCTATCTGGTCACTTTTATTTATTTTTTTTAACATCTTTATTGGAGTATAATTGCTTTACAATGTTGAGTTAGTTTCTGCTGTATAACAAAGTGAATCAGCTATACATATACATATATATCTCATCTCCGTATCCCCACCCTCTTGTGTCTCCCTCCCACCCTCCCTATCCCACCCCTCTAGGTGGTCACTATCTGGTCACTTTTAAAGCAGCCAAAGCAATACCCAACACATAGTACAAATACTTTCACGTAGTAGAAACTGAATTAATACTGGTTGGATTGAATTCATTAAGCATTATATAAAGATGGTGAAATTTGTTAAACGTGACATTTAATCTTAAGCTCTGGAGTGTGCTTGGTAAACTGGCTGGAGTTAGTTCACTTTCATTACCTGTAGCTTTGCAGGTCCTCTGGTCAGCGTCTAACCTGTATTCCGGATCACACCAGCACCGAAAAGAACCTCTCGTATTGTAACAGTGCTGGCTACAAAAGCCTGGAATACGACATTCATCTATGTCTTCACAGGTCTTAGAGTCATTGGCAAGCAGGTATCCCAATGGACACTGGCATTGAGCCCCATAGGGCCCTTGAATACACTGGTGAGTACAACCACCATTGGAATCTGAGCAGCTCTCCTGGTCTAGAATAAAGAAAAAGAATCACAGAGTGGAAAAGTCAGGAATCTTTGCTTCTTTGGTTCACTCAGTTGTATTATGTGTCATACAGTCTCAGGTCACCTTCAACACAATACCCAGGTAAGAGCTATGAGCAGAATCCACCTGGATGAGGTCCACAGGCTGTTCAGTGCTCCGATTTACCTGAGGATTTACCATCTTTCACGTCCACTGGACTTGGACCACTTTCTTCACTACAGCCTTCTATTATAACTCCATTTAGTGCAATGAGAGAAACTTGGGGAAATATGGTGGACATCAAGAAACACAACTATCATTGGTAAAGCATGCAAAGAGACCTAAATTACTTGCCATTTGCTTCCTGTCATTCTTCTACCTACACAGAAATGGAAGATAAGACTTTGACACTGAAGAGCAGAGCTGGAAGGTCTATAAAGGAGAAAGGCAATTGGAAGACTACAGGGCACAGGTGCACTGATATGCCATCATCCTTACTTTCAGGGCTAAAATGGCAACGCCTGAAGCACCCAAAGATAGTTCATCTACCTGAGGATGCAAATGCCCTCTATTTCCATGTGTACTCTTATTTATAAGAGTCATGATATGAAACATGCACTAGAAGGGGAAGTAAGTCAAAATGATTAGGACATTTTCAGCACAAACGCAATGCGTTTAAAATCATAAGAATCTAAAATACTTTGCAATCATACCTGGCTGGGTATCATCTGAGAGTGAGCATTGATTAAAGAAGAAATAAAGAAAGGACAGTAATTAGGATTACATGCCAATCACAGGATTTTAATCATAGCAAACACTAATCCCCAGACTTCATTTGTTTTGTGGCAAGTTCTGATTGAAATCAGAAAATATTAAAGTTAGAAAAACTTATGAGCGCATTACCAACAGAACCAAATTTAATTTGACGATCTAATGAAGCAAAAACACAGAACCAGGTGCAAAGGATTTAATGAGAAATATTATCCAGTGATGATTTATTTGAATTCCATGGTGGCTATCCGGATCTACACAGATCTAAATTCAGAGAGGAACTGAGATCCCTTCCTCAAAAGCTACATGGTGACTGTGACAATGATGATGTACAGCCGGCCACTGCTCAGGATGAATTTATGGCAGTAAACTGTGGTCAGGAAACTTACTGCAAAGTGGGGACTCATCTGTCCCACTGGGGCAGTCAGGGTTGCCATCACATACTGCACTCAGATTCACACAGATGCTATAACTGGGGCATTGCCATTGCCAACTGGGACACTGAAAGGCCTGCGTGGGGCAGTCCTTCTCATCGCTCATGTCCCTGCAGTCATTATCCCCATCACAGAGCCACTCTCTGTAGATGCAGTTTCCATTGTCACAGAGGAAATGAGATGAAGGGCAGGTCTTGGGGGCACAGCCATTGTGCTCATCAGATCCATGGAGGCAGTCTGGGTGGCCATCACACTCCCAGATCTTCGGAATGCAGATACCATCTGCTTGGCACTGAAATTCATCTTGGTGGCACATACCAGGAGGCCTGGTTGCTGAGAGAACGAAATGGGGAAAATGGGCTTGTGAAGGCAATCCATAATCCCTTTTATATAATTCCTAGATTCAGAGGAAATGATTTTGGATCAATGGTAGGTTTATAATAATGACTATGACAAATGTAATATTAAAATCTAAAATGACACGAGTCTTCTCTGACATTGTGGCACGTAGAGATCTTTATGCATCAGATTAGTGGATCTGACCACAAAGGATGTACAACTCTTGGATAGAAGATAAGTCCCTGGGTCAAAAGAAAATTCTATTTCCTGTGTTTCTAATTATGGATTAAATAATAAAGAATCACCAGAGCATTTAAATAGAGCTTAAATAGCTACGGTGAATTGGAATTCATGGGTTTAATGTCATATATTTGGATGTTATCATTTTCCCTCAAGTGAATTATATCAGATGAAACCAGCACACATTAAGTAAACAAAAGATGACTGTAAATCCTCAGTTCTTTGCAAACTTTCCACTATTCACCAAGCAATCCTTACAAGATAAGTAAGAATTGCTTGCCTATTTCACAGGAGTAAACCCAAACTCCCGCCTAGGAACTTTTTAAGGCAATAGCAAATCAGGGGCAATGGAACTTTAACCTCAGATCACCACAGAAGAATTCCACGTTTTCAATGTGAGACAGGAAATTCAGTGATTAAGAATTTCTGGGTGTTGTACACACCTATACAGTAAGCAAGCATTTAACTTTTCTTTTTGATCCATAGATTTAAACACTTCTTTTCTGATTAGGGAGGAGAATTGATAGAAACCTACTATTTGTGGTTCAAAATACCATTATTCAAACAAATGACCACCTCACCTCATTTAATATAAAACGTGGGGAATAACAAATCCTGTCGATTATAGGTCTACAGCTTGTGGAGATTATAGGCCCAACAGATTTATAGTCCGTGAAGTCCTCCTTGAATCCTCTGAAAAAATTTCTTTGCTCTGAACCTTCATAGAATTTTTATCTGTATCGTTTCTATAAGGCCCTTGTAACTATCTACCTTACTTTGTTTCTTACTTTCGATAATTTCTCTTACCAGACTCTCAGGACAAAGACCATATGTAACATGTTAGCAGATACTAAACAAGTGATTTGCTTGATTTCACCTCCCTATTGAGATTTAAAAGAAACCATTAAAATATCTTTATAAATAGTAAACCTCAAAAATTTGAAACCCACTAATTTGGTATGCCCTAGGAAAAATTAATAGTGAGAACAAAAATATCTGAGAAATATTTAACCTACTCAGGAGACAATCTGAAAGTGCCCATTTACAACCCCTCGATTCACAAATTATAAGTCGCTGTTTGGTAATGTCAAGTCGATTTTATTATATGTTCAATACTGTGTTCCTTTGACAATGCTTTGTAATTCAGGCTGCCTTCTCTCTAGTTTGTCTAAGAGAAAATCTGTGGTAATATCAATACTGGTAAACATGAAATGACCCCTTCACCTGAAACATGCTAGGTATATGGTACTTACGACAATCTGTCTCATCAGAGTGGTCATTGCAGTCAAAAACACCATCACAGCGATATGTGTTGCTAATACAATTACCATTACTGACACATTTGAATTGAGAAGCAGTGCAATTAATTACTGAAAATGAGAGAGAAAAGTATTAGAAATTAAGCCAAGGAGCAAACAACTAAACATTGAGATTTTTCTAAACATCATGAATAAAAATAAAGCATTATTTACAATAGCCAAGATATGTAAGCAACCTAAGTGCCCATCAACAGATGAATGGATAAAAAAGATGTGGCATATATATATAATGGAGTACTACTCAGTCATAAAAAAGAATGAAATTTTGCCACTTGCAACAACATAGATGGACATGGAGGGTATTATGCTTAATGAAATAAGTCAGAGAAAGACAAATACCGTATAATATCACTTACATGTGGAATCTAAAAAATAAAACAAATTAGTGAAAGTAACCAAAAAGAAACAGACTCACAGATATAGAGAACACACTAGTGGTTAACAATCGGCAGAAGGAAGGGGGCAGGGCAAGATAGGGATAAGCTACAGGAATATATTATACAACAAAGGAATATAGCCAATATTTTATAATTATAAATGGAGTTAACCTTTAAAATTGTGAATCAGTATGTTATCCACCTGAAACATATAATATTGTAAATCAACTAGACTTCAATGGATTGATTAATTAATTAATTTAAAAATAAAGCAATGTACTTACTACAAGCACTCTCATCAGACCCATCAGCACAGTCGTCGGTCCCATCACAGACAAAAGATAGGTCAATACATCGATGATTGGGGCAATGAAACTGACTAGGTGAGCATGTCTCTGTATGATCTAATGTCATCCAAAAACAAAACCAAGTTACAGTTTATTTCTTGTTCAGTGTGTACCAGAGCCAAACTGTAAAACGCTATGGAAATACGTAAGTTATCTCAGTTGTATGTGTGCTCAAAATTCCTTCAAGTCAGCCAGATTGCCAAAGTCAGCCCATCCAGAGCCCAGCTAGGACACTTTTTGGAAAGAGGAAGAAAAATATTACAGGGCAGAGTCAGAAACTGTGATCACACCTTGAAAAACAGACCACACTTAGAAAGTAAGCATCATGGCCTTGGACTGGCCTACACCTCCTGAATGCTATGAAGTCCAAGACTGCACCAAAGCTAAGCAATGGAGCCCAGCAAGGCAACATGGTCCGCATGACCACAATGCCCAGTAGCAACAGTGTAGAGACAGATCATGATAACTGGATTTAATCCAATATCTAAGCAGAACGATCCTCAAAACCAGGGTCCTAGCTGGCTGAAGAGACACAGCCTTAGAGTCAGATGCGCTGCCTCCCCCTACCCGAAACGTGAAGTCATAGTAAATATAGTCTCACAGAATGTGAAAGCTGGAGGGGATCTTAAAGCTCATCTAGTCCTGAGAAAAAGCGAATTGCCTAATCATGCAACCAAGACAGGAATTTAGTCCAGGGAACTTTGCTCCACCTTAAACTATGACTGCTGATATGAAAACAAACGACGACCTAGAGGAAATCAGAACTTGCAAGATGAAAAGCAGGTGGGTGAGATTAATGAAATTTAAATGTCCTGTGCCTCTTTATTCTGTTGCCTTTTTGCCTGTATAAATGAAAAGGAAAACCAATAGCCAAATGTCTGGATGTGTTTATATGATTTATAAAGAAAAATTGTTTTAAATAACTGAATAGTTAGTTGAGGGATTTTATTTTCCAGTTTCTATCTGGGTTTAGACATCAGAGACAGTCCTTGTTTTGCTTGCATAGGAAATATTTAGGAAGACTTCCCACGTCTTTGCTCCTATAGCCTATTAATACAGGGATTGACAGATGAAGAGAAGTAGCTAAGATACAAGGAAAATTATGTAAGCCTTCAAGGAAAGTGCACAAGGCCTACTGACTGTTCAAATCTATTCACTAGGCTGACCAACCAAGAGAAATCAGTTCAAAACTTACCGCATGACTTTTCATCAGATCCATCCCCGCAATCATTATCTGTGTCACAGACCCAGCTCTTTGGGATACACAAGCTATTATCACAGGTGAAGAAGTCTGCACGACAGGAAGTGGGTGCTCGGGTGGGGCAGTTCTGCTCATCACTGCCATCCACACAGTCATTTTGGTTGTCACAGCGCCAGTATGAAGGAATGCACTGTCCTCCGTGGCCACACGCAAACGCTGAAGGTGCACAGGAAGTATCTACAACAGAAACGAATTGGTCATAAAGACATCTGTTTTTACCGCCTTTTAAATGAGATCTTACCTTGTAAAGGCCCATTTCTTCTCCTTTTTCAATGGGAGCGTTATACAAAATGTGCAAGTTTATTCAGCAACTATCATATGCCAGGCACTTTTCTAAGTGTTTACATTTTTTTGTCTCTCTTAATCCTCACAAGAATACTGTCAGGTACATGTAATTATCTGCATTTTATAGATGAGGAAATTGAGGCTTTGAGAGCTTAGGAATCTGCCCAAGACCAAAACTCTAGTTGGTGTGACTCTAAGGCCCGTCCTTTACTTCTAAGCTATGCTTCCTCTGATCACATGGGTCATTGGAAATTGATAAAACATTCATGTAAAATCTACACTTTTAAAAACAAAAAGATATACACAAAATAAAACTTTAGAAATTTCAAAAATGTACAAATGAGCACTTTCATTTTTAAATGTCACTTTTCTTTCTATTAATGTTTCCTTGATAGAAATTTCTGAGATTTCAACTGTCCTCTATCTTTTTGTCTTCTGCAATAGCATTTATTATAAACTGGATTACCATCAAAAGAAGAATGTAAAGGTTAAAACCACCATTTCACCCATAATTCATTTTACACCAACAGGAGGAAAAAGGAATATTATAGCACATGAGATTTTCAAAAGCTATTATTGCAAGCACCTATTCTGTGATATTGTTCTCTCCAATACTAAAGATTAGATCCAGTTTGTTTTGTTGACTTTTTGAGGAGTATGCCAAGATGCAATGACTCTGCATTGATCCAAACAGCCAATGTCAGAAAGAAATTTTGTTGAAGATAGCCCAAATCAATGCTAGAAATCACCTGCAACATTATCTATGAATGATATTCATCGCCTAGCTTCCTAAAAGCCTTTGGAGTACATATTAACAATCCGAAAGGAATATTCTTTCCTATAGAGATAACCCAAGCCTTTTTTTTTAAGCCCCCTCTCTCTGTTCTATTCATCCTAGGAAGTATTGCTAGTGTATAGCTACTTACTAAATGTGCCACATTGAACCTCATCACTGTTATCATGACAGTCATCAATTCCATCACAGCGGTAGTGAATGGGCACACATCTGCCATTGTTACAGGGGAAGGAAAAGGCACCACACTGCTCCAACGGTGGCTCACGGGATGGGTCTTCCACGCATGTCAAACGATCGGAAGTCAGACTCATTCCATAGGGGCAACCACACACCCGCTGGAAATTTGGCACTGGGAAGCAGAAGTGGCTGCAGTCACCGTTCGGATTGGTGGGTCGGTTACAGGCGTTAGACCCTGAAAAAGCAACGCCCCTAGATAAGTGAGTCAAGCACATTTCCTTTAGGTTGATTGATCACAGGTTTGGTTGTCAGACCCAATATTAAAAACTCGATTCCTCTTGGAAATCAACGTGCCAAATAGCACATTCAATATAAATACAGGAAAGTGCTGAAACGTGTTTTTCTCAAACACAGGTTTAAAGTTAGCCGAGTCGAACAGAAATTCTAAATCTTACACTTTAAAACTATCTGAGTGACAGGAAGATAAAACTATCAGGAGTTATATTAAATAATAAGGTACTTAAAGAGAAAAGGAGCCACTATATTAAACACATCCCTATGAAAGAAGCTGGCAACATCACTCACCGGTCTGGATTCTGGTATCATATACCTTCACACGCATTACAACACCAACGCCACTTCGGAGGACCACCAGTTGTCCACCATCTGTTTTCCTGACTCGAACAATACCACGCAGTCTCCAGTCAGTAAAATACACGTAGTCTAAGAAGGAACACGGTGATTAGTATTCTCGCCACAGTTCACTTACAAATCACTTGGGAAAATGCAATATGTTTGTAATGCTTCTTCCAAATGTGGGAAGCTTCCTCCATAAATATCTGTAATATGTTTCTGTTATCATTTTCCATGACTTGTTCGTCTCTAGAAATGATTCTTTAGAAGCCCATATATATATTTTTTTTCTTAAATAAAACATTTATTTATTGACTTTTGAGCTTCTGAAGCTAAGGACCCCGTATAAAACAACAGAGTTGCAAGAATACTTCCTGATACAAATTTTTCCTGCACCAGTAGAGGTGAAAATTCTATGACTTGGAGAGAAAGGGAAGAGCTCTAGAGGAGTGTAATATAACCAGGGAATAAAAACAATAGGAGTTGATGGTATGGATCTCTGAGAGAGACCCTACCTCTTAGAAGCCTTTTTTTTAAATTTATTTATTTATTTATTTTCTCAAACAAAATTTCTCAAACAAAAAATAAAAGTTAAATAGTCAACTAACCAAATGTTTTATTTATACATAAAAGCACCATTTCAATTAAAAAAGTGACCAGCTTTTCTGGAATTGTGAGATTGCCAAATGAGGATGAGTTTTATACAACTTGTACAGTATAAATAAGACACACTTCTTTTGCTTCAAAACGTACCTTCAAAGACGGCAAGTCCAAACGGATGTGTTATCTGCTGTATACTGGCCAGGACTTTTCTATCTAACCCATCAAAGGTACTGTGCTCAATTTTATCAAAAAAGGCATCTACCCAGTACAATCGTGAAGAGCTAAAATAATAAAATACTTGGTTATTGGTTATCCAGAAACTAGCAAAGCACACTTTATACTAAGGGCATTCAAAAATAGCACGTTCAGTTGACACATTTATTAAGCAAAGTTTAATAGTTTCATGCTCTCCAGAAAGACAAAACAACTTTTATGAAGTGATTTCCAATTGTCTTAGAAAACTTGAAATGTTATTATCTTCAAGCTAGGAATTTTACTTTTCTCCTTATTAAATCCACAAGTTAGGAAAAATATTCGTAGTAACTGATGTTTAAAAGGTTAAACACGTTTCTTCCTTTTTTCTCTCCTATAAACTGCTTTTGCATTTGAGGTCTGCAAGCTTATCTACCCTGTTACCTTTTCCTATACTCCTTGACAGATTAATTTCTTAAAATTTAAATCTCATATTCCAAAAATCCTCCCACGGTGTATATAGGCAAATACACATTTGTTGACACAATTTCCTATCCTCAAGATGCCCCCTGTAAAAACTGCACATGACCTGTACTTCATCAAATCCCTGTTCTACTTCTAGTGGGGTTTAGGTCTTGCCCTATTCTGCTTCCTCTAGCAATTTCCTCAGAATATTCATTACTACATATGTTTTCATCCCAGCAGAAGCTGGCCAACTATGTATATGTCTTCCATAGTAAGTGGGAACTCAGCAATTTGGGATGATTCCTACTTACCTCCAATCAATGGCCAACCCGTTGGGCCACCCAAGAGTAGTGTTTACTATAGGCAAAAGGTTAGATCCATCACTCCATGCTCGCAGAATTTTAGCGGGACGGTACCAATCAGTGAAGAATATATACCTAGAAAAGGAGGTAATAAATCAAAGATGTTAACACTGGGACAAACTACATGACTTAGAGAGGTTTAGCACAAACATAGATTCTCCAGAGACTTGCTGCAAATTAATTTCATTTTCTGTATGCTATTGGGTTTATATAGAAAAATATATCGAAAATACAAGTGGTATTAAAATGGGCATCCAAAGCAGAGAACCACTGTGCTAGACTTCAGGACCTAAAACTATTGTCACCAAGTAGATTCTTTAAAAAGACACAGTTCAGGTTACATTTTAAATACTTCATGCTCTTGAAATAAACTATGAGCAAGAAAACAGATTTTAATCTCTCACTTTCTTTCTGGATTAAACATCCAGGATCCACTAGATCACTCTTTAGTCATCTTCCACAAGGAATTAAATTTGCAGGAAAGCATTTCATCCCTGATGAAAAATGCATCCAAATAAACGTGACTCTTAAATGATCTTACCCAAGAGGTCTTTTTTTAACCCGAGGAGTGGCAAAAAGATAAGTGTAGGGAAAAAATCTTTTCTCTTTCATATGAGCCTTAAAAACTAAAATTAGTCTTTCCAAAAGGTAACTTTCTGAAACGTGACTTCATATTGTTTTAAATTAAGGACAGGGACTTCCCTGGTGGCACAGTGGTTAAGAATCCGCCTGCCAATGCAGGGGACACGGGTTCGAGCCTTGGTCCGGGAAGATCCCACATGCCACGGAGGAACTAAGCCTGTGTGCCACAACTACTGAGTCTGTGCCACAACTACTGAGCCCGCATGGCACAACTACTGAAGCCCGCGTGCCTACAGCCCGTGATCTGCAACAAGACAAGCAACCGCAATGGGAAGCCCGTGCACTGCAACAAAGAGCAGCCCCCTCTTGCCACAACTAGAGAAAGCCCACGCGCAGCAACAAAGACCCAACACAGCCAAAAATAAAAATAAATACATTTATAAAAATAAATATATGAAGAATAAATATATGAAGGATACATCAGGAAAGGAATTTAACGCCTTTTCAAAACCCAACGCCAAAGATTTAGCTTAAGATAAATTCACTAGAAAATCAACTGTTTAACTGTCTATTGGGCAATAAAATTTCTTATCAATAACATCATCAGTTTTAAAATATGTTAGACACACAGGCTTTGCAGTCAGACAGGCCTGGAATTTGAATACTAACTATTGCTTAATAGCTGTGGGTCCTTGAGCAAGTTACTTTATCTCTCTGAGCCTCAGATTCTTTTTTTTATTTTATAAATTTATTTATTTATTTTTGGCTGTGTTGGGTCTTCGTTGCTGTGTGAGGGCTTTCTCCAGTTGCAGCAAGCGGGGGCCACTCTTCATCACGGTGCGCGGGCCTCTCACTGTCGCGGCCTCTCGTTGCAGAGCACGGCTCCAGACGCGCAGGCTCAGCAGTTGTGGCTCACGGGCCCAGTCTCTCCGCGGCATGTGGGATCCTCCCAGACCAGAGCTCGAACCCGTGTCCCCTGCATTAGCAGGCGGATTCTCAACCACTGCGCCACCAGGGAAGCCCATGCGCCACCAGGGAAGCCCCTCAGATTCTTTATCTCCAAAACAGGTCTTGTATATACCTCACTCACAAACCAGCTTTTGGATTAGATGAGATTATGTACTACGTAAAGTGTTTGCTATGTACCCTCAATCAGGCTTTAGTGAATTACCAGTCATCTTTTTTTTTTAACTACTCTATTGAAACACAACTGCCTATCTCAGACTTTATGTTAGCTATCAAGCATATTTAAATAAGAAAGGTAAGAACAAAAAGGCATGGCGTGAAATGCTCTGTCTCTTCTTGTCTGACTCCACCAATAATGCAATGGTTAAACATGAAACTTTGTCTGTGGTCTGAAAGACTTTTTATTCTGAAAACTACTGAATGATTAAGCAAGTTTTGGTAAGCTTTATATGAATACATTAAAGCAGGGAAAGAACTTGAGCCTTTCCTGATAATTCTGCTGCATATTCATTCCTTCTCCACAGAATCTGTGTCTCATTGTTTGGTCCTCCGCGACTGTGAAAAAAAAACCACACTCCAGTGAAGACTGAAAAGCCAAAGCTTAGGAGAAAGTTTTTGGAAGGAGATAAAGTGATCACTTCAGCATATGCTAAAAGGACACAATCTAAGGTGATTTCAATTTACATGGTTCAATCTTGTATTTACTGAATTTGCCAAATACCTATGGCATCACTTTGCAATGACTGTACAAGACATAAGTTTCAAGCTCTTAGGAAAACATGAACACACTTACCCAGCAATAGGATGAACTACGATTGATCGTGGGTTATTTAAATTCTGGACTATTGTGCGCCTCGATTTATCAGCTAGCCTTATGACACTGACACTCCTATAAGAAGCATCTGTCCAATAAAGATTCTTTGAAATCCAGTCAAAACTCAAACTTTCAACACTTGGCACTCTGTTAGCTGTGATAATTTCTCTTCCTGTAAATTAAAATATGGACGTGGTTTAAAGTAAGCATATTTTACATGACATACATTTTCCTACCACTGCATATTTAAACTTTGTGTGAGAACTAGAGAATATTTCAGTAATGTGGAATTCTTTAAAAAATAAAGCAACGGTAAAGCAACTGCAAAGCAACACATGAGATAAACCTAGAATCTATCCATCTCCAAAAGTTTGGATCTCAAAGAATAGATATGACTCTGATAAATAGAACCAGGAGAGGTATGGCCTGGATTTACCCCCTTGTTCAATCTTCCAGAAAAAATTTCTCAGTACAGAACATCTGAAGAAGAGATACCTGAGTTCACATACTCACAACCACCACCCACAGACAGCGCTGATAAGCTGACACCGCCAGGTACGACTGGGGGTATCTATGAGATATTCCCGCCCAACTTTCTCATCAACAGTCTTTCATAGCCACAGAGTTGCCAAGTTTGGAAAAGACCAGGAACCAGAAAGGAAATCAGAACTGGGTACAAGAAGAAAAAAGACCACTTTCTTCTTGTGAATTTTTTATGACTTTTCCCCTCCTTTTTCTTTTTTTACTAAAGAAAATGTGAATCACAGGAAACTCTGCTCAACCTAAATGTAACAACCTAAATGGGAAAATGTATAACTGAATCACTTTGCTGTACACCTGAAACTATCACAACAAAATATTCTTTAAAAAAAAAAAGTGAATCAGAGTAAACAATCACAGCTCTTTCCTTTGAAGGAAGAAAAACAATCCTGGTGCTTTTTCCATTCATTCATTCAGCAAATTGTAAAAAGAAAGTCCTCTGTGTGCTAGACACCATATTAGACATTGAAGAAACATGATATTGCTAATAGTATTAATCATAATAGCTTATACTGAGCACTTGCTATGAGCCTGGAACTGGCCCAAGTACTTTACATGAATTCATCCATCCTCACAACAGCTCAACAGTAGGAATTATTATTATCCCTATTTTGCACATGAGGAAACTGAGTCATAGAAAAGTGAAGCATTTTGAAAGAAATGTGGACGCTGTCTTCAAGGTATCTTCAAGGTAATGAAGTGGGAGAGGTGGGGGGAGGCAATTAGGCCAAGAGGGAAAACAACAGAAGAGTAACAGGTGCTGTGATGGAGGTATGCACAGGATGGTATGGAAACCGAGGCAAAGTGCAGGTGTGGAGAGGTTTCCCAAAGGAAGTGGTGAACGGGGGGCTGCAGGAAAGCAAAGACGTGGAAGTGGGAGGGAGAGAGACAGGATTCCACACGCTCCAAAGCATGGCTGGAGGTTAATAAGTTAATGGTAGAGGCTGAAAGAAAGGAAGAAGTTTGGGTGACCACCAGATTTGGTGGGCAGGGGGAGAGGTGGTGCCCTTCCCCTAAGGCAGGGGTCTGGAGAAGTGGAATAAAGGTAGACATTTAGACATATTGGTTTGGAGGTGGTTTGTGGGATATCCAGGTGAGACATCCAAAAGGCAGTTGGCTCTATGGGTCTAAACCCCAGAGAGAGAGTTTGGATGGAGATTTTCATCACCTCCTGTAAGAAGCCTTACCTGACCTTTCCCCTCATTCTCCAGGTGAGGAGGAAAAACATTCAGGAAATGGCCTATTATAAGTCTCCTCACACTGATTTATAACTACTACATAGATGGTAACGAAAGATACGGAAGGCGCAAAATTATGCAGAAGAAAATGCAGAATAATAAAAGACCGGACTTCGCTGGTGGCGCAGTGGTTAAGGATCTGCCTGCCAATGCAGGGGACACGGGTTCAAGCCCTGGTCCGGGAAGATCCCACATGCCACGGAGCAGCTAAGCCCGTGCGCCACAACTACTGAGCCTGCACCCTAGAGCCCGTGAGCCACAACTACTGAAGCCCGCGCGCCTAGAGTCCGTGCTCCACAACAAAGACAAGCCACCACAGTGAGAAGCCCGTGCACCACAACGAAGAGTAGCCCCCACTCCCCGCAACTAGAGAAAGCCCGCACGCAGCAACGAAGACCCAACGCAGCCAAAAATAAATACACAAATTAAAAAATAAAAATAAATTAAAAAATAAAAGGAGGACCAATGTTGAACACTAGAGATCACAGTTGTGTACAGGACAGGCAAAGAAGAAAAGACGTGTAAGGAACACTAGAAAGAATGGTCAAGAAATAGAAGGAAATTCATGAGTGTGTTGTCAAGGGGGAAAAAGCATTTTAAAGAAGACGACTAAGGCGCCAAAGATAAGGATAAAGTTTATAACAAAGGGACTGGAGGTGACCAGGATAAGGGGTCTCAAGTGACATAGTGTGAAGAGGTGACAAATGTGAAAGTAGGGCCAGGAAAGTGTAGACCAAACTTTTAAGGTGCTTGTTCATGAACTTGAGGAGAGAGGGCTGCAACTAGAGAGGAACGTGGAGTGAAGGGTGGGTTGAAGGTTTTTTAGTATGGGAGAGACTTGAGCATATCTGATGGGGAAAAGTCAGTAGAACAAGAGAAGTTGGAGGAGAGAAGGGATCATTGATGGAGCAAGTTCCCTGAGGGCTTCATTCAGCCCATCTTGACTTCAATTTGATTTCTGACCATTCAGTTTTTGCATATAAACTCATTGACACTTAACCTGCTCACTCGGAAAAACAGGGCAATGTACAAAAATACATCCTTCACCGGAGCACAAGCAGTTTAACCACTAACTATAAGAAACTTTGTAAAGGCAATTTGCTCAGCATGTGGACTTGAAATTGATTTAAAAAAACAAAAAAACCCATGATGAGAATTGCAGTTGCCAAAGCAGAAGGAAGCTGACCTGTGGAAGCATCTACAGGAGACTTAGCCTGTGTGTAGCTCAGCAGACCTAATTCTAGGCCTCAGAAAAGATGCATTCTGGTTCAAAATAACAGATTGACCACTGTGTTTAACTCCTCTTCCTTCCAAACTCCTTTTAATAATGACAGTGAAAGAACAGCAGATGAAAGATTTCCACAGAGTTTGGAAGAGAAAGAGACTTCTCCAAAGTAACTCACTAAGTGAAAGGAGAGACGTGCCGGCAGTGGGGAGCACCAACACCCACACACACAGAGCCTCAGCGTGTCTGCACGCAGAAGCACCGGCTCTGAAAAAGGTAGGGGCAGGACGCTAAGGGGCCTAGTTAAAAGTTGGCATCGGAAGCGACTGGACCCAGAGGTTCCTCTCAGACCCTGAGCATGTATGACACTCCTCTCCGTCTACCTCCTCTAACAGACCAGAGATTTTCTTCTCTGGGGGACCTCAAGCAGAGAGGCTGTGGGCTGAGGACACATTGCACAATGGAGGGCTGGGATCGGCACAGACTGAGCACAGGAGGGTTATATATGTGAACACTGAACTGAACGGGCCTCAGCTCCCTGTCCTCCGTACTGCTCCCCAAACAGAGACTAGCTTCCCCCCTCTTACTCCTCTCACTCCAACAGGGAGAATGGAAGCAGCTACTAAGGAGAAACTGACTATCTCCAGAGAGGATTTTCTGATACTGACATTTGGAAGCTTCCCAACAAAACAGCTGCCTTATCACCAGCTGATGAGGCCTATTCATACCAACAGCCTTCTGATCAGTGTTTCATAGCTTTGCTCTTAATATCAAACAAGGCTCAGAGAAATTTGAAGAAAGCTTCCTTCATGAAGGAGAAAGTTGAAACAAACCAAAAGGAAAAAGGAACCCGAGGAAAATTAATTTTTTAATGTAATTAATATCTTCATAGAATAAGAAAAGATTGAACTTATGAAGCAAGAACAGGCTTTATTTTTAAAAAAGGAATAATCAGAGAGCAAGAAGGGGATCTTCAACATTGAAAATATAAGAGAAATTAAATATTCGATAGAAAGGCTAAAACTAAAATGCCAAAAAGTCTCACAGAAAGTAGAACAAAATGATAGAGATGAAAACCAGGAAAGAAAAGATAAGAAAAAAATAGATGATTAATCTAACATTCTCAAATAGAAAAAGCAGAGGCAAGAAAATTCCCAGAATAGGACAGAAATCTCAAGATGAATGGGATAACCAAAAGATTCTAAAAGTTTCCAGAAAGGAACAAAAACAACCTCCCCCCAAAAAGGTTGTACACACTGAAATGCTACTCTGGATGGCATAGGACTCTCAACACTGGCTACTAGAAGAGAGTGCAGCAATGTCTTCAAATTTCTGAGGTAAAATTGCTTTCATCCTACACCTAGTCAAATGATCAAGTTGGAGGGCAAAATGAAAACACCTTTAGACTCGAAATATGTACCACCAGCTCATTCTTCTTAAGAAGCTACTATAGAATGTGTTTCAGCAAAATAAGGAAATCAGTCTGGAAAGAGAAACAAGTGGCTTGCCAGTAACAGGAAAACCAGCACAGGAAAGTGGCCGAGGGAAATCGGAAGACGAGAGTTGTGTACCAGATCCAATTGAACAGCAGAGGGGGAAAAAATTATAGATTGTTCACATTTGATAGATACATAGATACACAGACAAGCATTTGATAGATCTGTTGGAGCATTTGGGGAAAATATAATAGCTACATAGAAAACTAAGTAAATGAAGATGGAGCAATTGTTAACTGCAGGAAAAAAAAATCAAAATTTGTTCAAGAAATGTTATCATGGAATACTACTTGACTTAGCAGCGAACAAAAATTACAATCTAGCTTTTTAGGGAGAACAGGGGGAGAGGGAGGTTGGTAGAGGGGAATGTAAGAGCTAAATCCCTATCTATAACAATGAAATTAAATGTCTAATATGCAAGTCAAGAAGTAGTACTGCAACAGAGAAGAACAAACCTGACTCCATATTGAATCTATTCCTTTAGCTCTAACCTTTGTGCTCTGTTGCCTGTGCTTAGTCATGCTGGCTGTGCACCTTTTGTAAAGGAACGTTGCCTATGGCCTGAAATACACAGGAGAGCCCATTCTCAAGGCTCTGACCTTTAAAGGTGTATGACTTTTCCATTCACATAGAGATAAAAAGTTGCAGAACAGAGAATAACATTTGTCTTGTTAGTGGTTTATAAGAACACAGTGACCAGATGTACATGGACAGCTGCAAGAACAAAGGATTCCAGCACCAAGAAGTTTGCAACAACCAACCACACCCTCTCCCCTCTTAGTATAAAAGAGGCCTGAATTCTAACTCGGGTAAGATGGTTCTTTGGGACGCTAATGCACCATCTTCTCAGTCTGCTGGCTTTCCGAATAAAGTCGCTATTCCCTGCCCCAACACCTCATCTCTAGATTTACTGGCCTGTCATGCAGCGAGCAGTACAAACTTGGACTCAGTAACAGTATAAGCAAAATATTTAGAAACACGGAGACAAATAATAGAACAAACAGGTAAAAGAATGGTAAGGAATTACCTCTAGCGAGCAGGTCTGAGTTGGGGGCAGGGTGGGGCAGAGCAATAGAGTTTTTCATTGAGAACAGCTTCAATAATAGCTAATATTTACTGAATTTTTACTATTTTCCAGGTATTATTCTAGGTGTTTTACATGTATTAGCCTAAAATTCTCTCAACAACTTTATGAGCTATGTAGTACCTCTATTATTATTATTATTATTATTATTATTATTATTCCTATTTCACAGATTTAGGAAACTGAGGTACAAAGAAAGTAACTTCCCCAAGATTACATAACTAGGAAATGTGAGGAGCCAGGATTCAAAACTAGGCACTTTAGCTCCTGAGCTGGCCCCTCTTAGTTGCTATGTTATACTGGCTACTGATTTGTTTTTCAAACTTCAGGTTTCAACCCATTAGTGGATTCTAAAATCAAAGTACTGGATCAGGCCAACATCCAATAAAGTACCCAAATGGTAAGGTATGACTGACTATAATTTATCTTTCTGTGAGGATTATGAAGATTTTAACAGAATTCCAATCAACTGAAAACTGACAATAAATCCATATTTACATATAATTCATGTCTTTTAAAAATAAATATTATTATTCCAAGCCCAGCATTTACGTGTGCAGCATTCCTATAGGGAGGTCATTCCATTGGCTCAGTCTGGCTGCTTGAATATAGGGAACAGCCTCTAGTTAATTAACCCATTAACAGCTTTCATACATATGACACTCCTATTATGGAGTGTCCATAGGTTAGTATTTGTCAATATTGATATTCTTAATTGTCCAATTACAACAATATTTGTTTTAAAATGCTCTCTCATTTGTAAGTTATTTTGAAAATAAAGGAATTGTTCACTTAAACTTAATTCAAAAGAAAAGCAATAGATTTCTTTTCCCAATCTAAAAGTATTTAGCAAGTTTAGTAAAAGACCCTGCTTAAGAAGTGAATGCAAAGTTTTAGTGAAAAAATTATTAGTATTATTATTGAAGACAGACAAAATATGCAAAAACAAACCCTTTAAACCCCTTCTCACCTGTGCCATCGATCTTTTGCTTACAAATCATGTCTTTTGTTGTATCTGAAAAAAAGATAGCCTTCTCTTGGGCATCAAAATCAATCCCAACAAAGACGGAAGCACCTCCTGTCACTGGAAGGATGACATCTGCCTGGTGAGAGAGGGTGAGCGGGATGCCACGAACAGCCACGTCAGATGAAAAGAACAGAAATCGCTCAGCAGCTGTAGAAAGAGGGACACACACAGTAAGCCACAGCATAGTTCTTGCGTTCTCCCAATTCCAGAGAAATTACTTACACACCCATAAAGTACATGTTATAATTCTGAAAGAAACATAAAAATAAATAAATCTGTAGAAAACATAGTTGGAAATAATGGAAAGAAGGGAAGAAGAAAATACTGTGAAGGCAAAACAATCTTGAATTGAAGTATTACAATCTTACTTTTCCCTGAGAAATTTATCCTTAAGATTTATTTATATAAAACATGGTGTCCCAGCAAGATCCTTTCTGACCCACCTCCTAGAGAAATGGAAATAAAAACAAAAACAAATGGGACCTAATGAAACTTAAAAGCTTTTGCACAGCAAAGGAAACCATAAACAAGAGGAAAAGACAACCCTCAGAATAGGAAAAGATATTTGCAAATGAATCAACTGACAAAGGATTAATATCCAAAATATACAAGCAGCTCATGCAGCTAACTATCAAAAACATAAACAACCCAACCAAAAATGGGCAGAAGACCTAAACAGACATTTCTCCAAAGAAGATATACAGATTGCCAACAAACACATGAAAGGATGCTCAACATCACTAATTATTAGAGAAATGCAAGTCAAAACTACAATGAGGTATCACCTCACACCAGTCAGAATGGCCATCATCAAAAAATCTAGAAACAATAAATGCTGGAGAGCGTGTGGAGAAAAGGGAACCCTCTAGCACTGTTGGTGGGAATGTAAATTGATACAGCCACTATGGAGAACAGTATGGAGATTCCTTAAAAAACTAAAAACAGACCTACCATATGACCCAG
This sequence comes from Aethalodelphis obliquidens, assembly GCF_003676395.1. Lineage (NCBI taxonomy): Eukaryota > Metazoa > Chordata > Mammalia > Artiodactyla > Delphinidae > Aethalodelphis > Aethalodelphis obliquidens. The sequence goes on along the minus strand of NW_020837946.1, from coordinate 62,461,319 downwards.
CAATCCCACTACTGGGCATATACCCTAAGAAAACCATAATTCAGAAAGAGTCATGTACCACAATGTTCATTGCAGCACTATTTACAATAGCCAGGACATGGAAGCAACCTAAGAGTCCATCAACAGATGAATGGATAAAGAAGATGTGGCACATATATACAATGGAATATTACTCAGCCATAAAAAGAAACAAAATTGAGTTATTTGTAGTGAGGTGGATGGACCTAGAATCTGTCATACAGAGTGAAGTAAGTCAGAAAGAGAAAAACAAATACCGTATGCTAAAAAATGGTTCTGAAGAACCTAGGGGCAGGATAGGAATAAAGATGCAGACATAGAGAATGGACTTAAGGAAACGGGGAGGGGGAAGGGTAAGCTGGAATGAAGTGAGAGAGTGTCATTGACATATATACACTACCAAACGTAAAATAGATAGCTAGTGGGAAGCAGCCGCATAGCACAGGGAGATCAGCTCGGTGCTTTGTGACCGCCTAGAGGGGTGGGATAGGGAGGGTGGGAGGGAGACGTAAGAGGGAAGGGATATGCGGATATATATATACGTATAGCTGATTCACTTTGTTATACAACAGCAACTAACACAACAATGTAAAGCAATTATACTCCAATAAAGATGTTAAAAAAAACCCATAGTGTCCACATGCTTAATTTCTAAATTGGTATTAACTGCATAATAATCCCACCAAAATTCTCGAGTTACATTAACTTTTGTATAGAGATCTATATCAAAAATCCTATTGCAGTTTGGGGGATATTAAGACCAGCAAAAAAGAAGTTTGACAGCCACCAGGTAAGTTCTTTAGAAAGAAATAAAGGAAGGAAAGAAGAAGGGGAGTGGAGGAATGGAGGAAACAGGAAGAAGGAGTGATGTGTAAGATCAAAGAAGGAGACAGTGACAGTATCCCAGGAAATCAAAAAGAAGCACATGGTTTTTTAAACAAGGGTGATTTTTATCTGAATCTAGGGTTACCTACAAAGTGAACAAATTTGTTTGAGTTAAAATAAGAGAATTTACATACTAAGCCAGAAAGAAGCAGCACCATCTAGGGAGTAAGAATTTGCCACAGGCATTAAAAAGGATAGTTATCAAAGGGAACATAAGAGAAACAAATATTGTAGGAGTGCATTTCATCAGCAGCTGAAGCCAAGGCAGTAGCCTATTTTAATTATGAGTAGATGTGCAGGTGACCAAAGAGGAGGACAGGAAGCATTTAGGGTAAGAATGAAACCCAGAGCATAGAGGCAGAAATAAAGAGAAAATCTGAATTGAGGAGTAAACACTAGATGAAGAAATGAGCCACCCAACACTTAGGAGTTTAGTTTGGAATACAGCAGTAAAGCCAGGTGGGATCAAGATGTGATTACTTGACTTAGGCAAAATTGCTGAGCTATGAGAGGTCAATAAAAGTGATGGGAAGTGCTCCCCATTAGAGTTAAGACTAACATCTAAAGTGGAAAAGATATACACATGGTAGAGAAAAGAACTCAAAATTAAATCCTACAGAATTTCAAGAGCATAGTTTGAAAAAGAGACAGAGCTGGTACTTTGAAAATATAAACAAAATTGATAAACCATTAGCCAGACTCATCAAGAAAAAAAGGGAGAAGACTCAAATTAATAGAATAAGAAATGAAAAAGGAGAAGTAACAACTGACACTACAGAAATACAAAGGATCATGAGACATTACTACAAGCAACTATATGCCAATAAAATGGACAACCTGGAAGAAATGGACAAATTTTTAGATATGCACAACCTTCTGAGACTGAATCAGGAAGAAATAGAAAATATGAACAGACCAATCACAAGCACTGAAATTGAGACTGTGATTTAAAATCTTCCAACAAACAAAGCCCAGGACCCGATGGCTTCACAGGCGAATTCTATCAAATATTTAGAGAAGAGCTAACACCTATCCTTCTCAAACTCTTCCAAAATATAGCAGAGGCAGGAACACTCCCAAACTCATTCTACGAGGCCACCATCACCCTGATACCAACACCAGACAAAAATGTCACAAAGAAAGAAAACTACAGGCCAATATCACTGATGAACATAGATGCAAAGATCCTCAACAAAATACTAGCAAACAGAATCCAACAGCACATTAAACGGATCATACACCATGGTCAAGTGGGGTTTATCCCAGGAATGCAAGGATTCTTCAATATATGCAAATCAATCAATGTGATACACCATATTAACAAACTGAAGAATAAAAACCATATGATCATCTCAATAGATGCAGAAAAAGCTTTTGACAAAATTCAACACCCATTTATGATTAAAACCCTCCAGAAAGTAGGCATAGACTACTTTATTATGTTGAGGAACTTACCTCAACATAATAAAGGCCATATATGACAAATCCACAGCCAACATCCTCCTCAATGGTGAAAAACTGAAACCATTTCCTCTAAGATCAGGAAGAAGACAAGGTTGTCCACTCTCACCACTATTATTCAACATAGTTTTGGAAGTTTTAGCCACAGCAATCAGAGAAGAAAAAGAAATAAAAGGAATCCAAATCAGAAAAGAAGAAGTAAAGCTGTCACTGTTTGCAGATGACATGATACTATACATAGAGAATCCTAAAGAGGCTACCAGAAAACTACTAGAGCTAATCAATGAATTTGGTAAAGTAGTAGGATACAAAATTAATGCACAGAAATCTCTGGCATTCCTATACACTAATGATGAAAAATCTGAAAGTGAAATCAAGAAAACACTCCCATTTACCACTGCAACAAAAAGAATAAAATATCTAGGAATAAACCTACATAAGGAGACAAAAGACCTGTATGCAGAAAACTATCAGACATTGATGAAAGAAATTAAAGATGATACAAATAGATGGAGAGATATACCATGTTCTTGGATTGGAAGAATCAACATTGTGAAAATGACTCTGCTACCGAAAGCAATCTACAGATTCAATGCAATCCCTATCAAACCACCACTGGCATTTTTCACAGAACTAGAACAAAAAATTTCACAATTTGTATGAAACACAAAAGACCCTGAATAGCCAAATCAATCTAGAGAACAAAAAACGGAGCTGGAGGAATCAGGCTCCCTGACTTCAGACTATACTACAAGGTACAGTAATCAAGACAGTATGGGGCTTCCCTGGTGGCTCAGTGGTTAAGAATCTGCCTGCCAATGCCGGAGACACGGGTTCGAGCCCTGGTCTGGGAAGATCCCACATGCCACGGAGCAACTAAGCCTGTGCACCACAACTACTGAGCCTGTGCTCTAGAGCCCGTGAGCCACAACTACTGAGCCTGTGTGCCACAACTACTGAACCCCATGCGGCTAGAGCCTGTGATCTGCAACAAGAGAAGCCACCACAATGAGAAGCCTGTGCACCACAATGAAGAGTAGCCCCTGCTCGCTGCATCCAGAGAAAAGCCCACGTGCAGCAATGAAGACACAACACAGCCAAAAATAAAAAATAAATTAATTAATTTAAAAAAAGATGGTATGGTACTGGCACAAAAACAGAAATATAGATCAATGCAACCGGATAGAAAGCCCAGCGATAAACCCATGCACATATGGTCACCTTATCTTTGATAAAGGAGGCAAGAATATACAGTGGAGAAAAGACAGCCTCTTCAATAAGTGGTGCTGGGAAAACTGGACAGCTACATGTAAAAGAATGAAATTAGAACACTCCCTAACACCATACACAAAAATAAACTCAAAATGGATTAAAGACCTAAATGTAAGGGCAGACACCATCCAACTCTTAGAGGAAAACATAGGCAGAACACTCTATGACATACATCACAGCAAGATCCTTTTTGACCCACCTCCTAGAGAAATGGAAATAAAAACAAAAATAAACAAATGGGACCTAATGAAACTTCAAAGCTTTTGCACAGCAAAGGAAACCATAAACAAGAGGAAAAGACAACCCTCAGAATGGGAGAAAATATTTGCAAATGAAGCAACTGGCAAAGGATTATCTCCAAATTTATAAGCAGCTCATGCAGCTCAATATCAAAAAAACAAACAACCCAATCCAAAAATGGGCAGAAGACCTAAATAGACGTTTCCCCAAAGAAGATATACAGTTGCCAATAAACACACGAAAGAATGCTCAACGTCATTAATCATTAGAGAAATGCAAATCAAAACTACAGTGAGATATCATCTCACACCAGTCAGAATGGCCATCATCAAAAACTCTAGAAACAATAAATGCTGGAGAGCGTGTGGAGAAAAGGGAACCCTCTAGCACTGTTGGGAATTTAAAGTGATACAGCCACTATGGAGAATAGTATGGAGGTTCCTTAAGCAACTGAAAATAGAACTATCATACGACCCAGCAATCCCACTACTGGGCATATACCCTAAGAAAACCATAATTCAGAAAGAGTCATGTACCACAATGTTCACTGCAGCTCTATTTACAATAGCCAGGACATGGAAGCAACCTAAGTGTCCATCAACAGATGAATGGATAAAGAAGATGTGGCACATATATACAATGGAATATTACTCAGCCATAAGAAGAAACGAAATTGAGTTATTTGTAGTGAGGTAGATGGACCTAGAGTCTGTCATACAGAGTGATGTAAGTCAGAAAGAGAAAAACAAATACCGTATGCTAACACATATATATGGAATCTAAAAAAAAAAAAAAATGGTCATGAAGAACCTAGGGGCAGGACGGGAATAAAGACGCAGACCTACTAGAGAATGGACTTGGGGATATAGTGAGGGGGAAGGGTAAGCTGGGACAAAGTGAGAGAGTGGCATGGACATATATACACTACCAAATGTAAAATAGATAGCTAGCGGGAAGCAGCCACATAGCACAGGGAGATCAACTCGGTGCTCTGTGACCACCTAGCGGGGTGGGATAGGCTGGGTGGGAGGGAGGGAAACACCAGAGGGAGGAGATATGGGGATATATGTATATGTATAGCTGATTTACTTTGTTATAAAGCAGAAACCAACATACCATTGTAAAGCAGTTATACTCCAATAAAGATGTTAAAAAAAATTAAAAAGAGACAGAGATTTCAGGAAGGAAATAAAGGGAAAGGGGAGCCCAAAGAAACCCTAGATGTGTCCCAAAGGACAGAAATTTACATCTTCAAACACAGCTCTTTGTACAAAGGGAAAGGTGCCTACCAAGGAAGATGCCCGTGGGCTACCAAAAGCTTATTTCCTGTGAAGAAGTGCTACAGGGAGCTGGCCCAGTCCAAGAGCAGCACATACCCCTGTGCTGACCGTCAGAAAGACAGTCCAAAAGTGATTTCTTACCAACGCAGTGGTAGTCATCCATATCCGGAATGTAGCCGAGCCTGCACTTGCAACGGTAGCCCAAACCACCATTAAATGTTCTGTGGCTGAGGACACAGATGTGTTGACAGCCCCCATTGTTATCTGCACATGGATTGCTAGCTGGAGGGGAAAATGCACATGGTTAAATCTCAATTAGAAATGCATATGTATCCAAGACATGCGAAGCCATTTTGAGACCTGTGGTGAAATGGGTTTGAAACTCCTTGGAGACATCATTACTGGTTGCTACTGAATACATCCACATTTAGCTGCTCCCAATGTCATCGTTGCTCTCGAATCTACTCTCAAACTGATGGTGGCAAAAAAAAAAAAGACAAGATTCCTGCAACTGGATAACCTTGGGGGATCTTTTCCCCCCATAACTGTAACATACTCTGTCTGCTAGCCTCAGTGACTAAAATATAACTGCCCCCCAAATAACCTTAGTATTATTTTTTACCATTCAAAAAATAGAGTAAATAACTATAACTCACTGGATGCTTATTTTGTAGGACAACTTAACAATCAATGCCTCTACGAGGTAAATATTATCGCAATTTTACAAAAAAGGAAACCAAAGTTCCAAAAGGTGAGACAACTTGCTCAAGATTATTCGGTGGTTAAATAGCTAAACTAGAATTCAAATCCAGATCTCATTCCAAAACCCTGCATGTCCGAAACACAAACCAGTTTATACTTCCAAAAACCATTCTCAAAGCAGTGACATCAGGAAGTTCACTGTACACAAGGCTGTCAGAGCTAAAAATGTCTGCTTTTGAAATTGTCTTCTTAGCCTTTGAGTTATTCTTTAAAATAGTCTCTTCACCTTCTCGGGTAGATTAATTTTGAGAAACACAGGCAGGTATAATTCTGAAGCAAATAATAGAAATAATTTAGATAATAAAACTGGGTAATATTTTTGGTCAAGGGCAGATGTGAATTTAGTAGCTCATGAACTGATTATTCCAAATAGGTATTTTCTAATACAGTATATACTTTCAGGTACAGTATATATTTTCCAATGAAGTATTTGTTTCCTAGGATGACGACATTGAAGGGTAGTCATCTGAATCTATCAGTTTAGTGGTTGGTTGGTTTGAGTTTTTTTAATCAACCTAATTACTTTATAGTCTCTCTCCATCCTAGCCAGACCTATCACTTAGCATTACAGTTTTAAAGTGAAATCTGTCTTTCTCTGAATTACTGTTCACTGATATTAAGCTTTCTTCCAATGTAGTCTATTTTATTGTGTTTCTTTTCTTTGATGCATGAGCAAATACAGAAGGGAGCTGTGTACACAGTCTAAACAGTCACGTCAATTTAAAACCTTGAAACAAACAAAACTTACTGTAAAACAACATAAGTAAAACGTAAGTACTATAAAATAACATTCAGTGTCTGAATCAAAATATTTCTTTTCTTTGATAAGTGACCAGCCTGAGAGATAACCAAACCCAGCTGACCTATGACAGAAACAATGCAAACCAAACAACAGGTGTCATAAATATACAACAGAGAAGAAGGGAAAAAAAAGCTCTGACACTACCTAAAATGACCATTTAGTCAAGTTTCCTCGACTGCAGTATTAGAAGTTTGAATTGGGAGATTCCTCCCGTAGAATAAGGATGGGTATTTTAGTTTGCTTTGTTTGCTGCTCTTTCTCCAGCCTGTAGACAGGATCTGGTATACTGCAGGTGCGAATAAATATCTGTTAAATACACCTCTAAGTTCTTTGTAGATTGGGCATTTTAACTCTGAAATACATCAAGTTCTCCAGAATGCCAACAATCTGCAAAGCCAATTTCAGAGGGTTGAACTCTCTAGATAACCCATCATATATCTCAGAATGCCACCCAAATCTCATGAGAACCTTGAGAAAACCTTTCTACCAAGGCCAGTACCAAGCATGGTTTCCCACTGCTGAGGGGCCTACCATAGGGCTGCCTGAGGGCATGGTAAACAGTCACTCCAAAAGGCCTCAGGGAAGACCGGTAGTACAGTTGTGGGTCAGTCTCCGTGAACTTGTTTGCCTTCATTACAGCCATCTTTGTCCAATCGGTAAAGAACACATGATCTTCAAACAAACTTATTGCAAAGGGATGAGGAATGTTTGAGCCTCCATGAATTACTGTCTTCCTGTTACAAAAGATATATAGCATACAATTTTGATTAAAGGTGGAATTAGTTCCAAAAAAACAAAAGGTGGAATTAGTTCACGTAAATGCTTAAAAAGCTAAAAACTTTCTTGCTACAAATATAGAAATATATAGTCAAGATACATTTTAAGATGCAGGTGTATTTCTGTCTATAACATTTTAAGACGCAGGTGTATTTCTGTCTATACTCGCTAGAAGGATTTTCCTATTGTCTCTTCGAAAAGAGCCTTGGCACTTAAATTCCAGTCTCCGCCTTTGCTTGTTCTAGATCTTTTGAAAAATTACTGTTTTCCCACCTGCTCTTCATTCTTTTAAGGTTGCTCCACATATAAAAGGTCTAAGATGTGAAATATCATTTTGACATTTGTAGGGGAAAGAGTGTAACAAGGGACTGGAAGTCTGGTAGACAACTTCAACACTTACTCCACGCTGCACCACTGACCATTTCTCAGCAATTAGGGAGCAAGACAGTGAGCTGGAGAATTCAACCCACAGCAAACACACAGACTCATTCCTGATGTCACTCCAGGGAGGGGAAAAAGCAGGGCTACCACTGGTATGCCTCTGCCTGACGAAACCGTCAGCTGAGCATATTTGTAGTGGAGGCAGAGTGCCCAGAGCCACTAAAATGGAAGACAACACAGGTAAGAGGTGCTAGGCAAGGGGAAGAAATCAATACTGCTGCCATGACTGCATCTACAGAAACAGTAATTCACTGAGGCCACATAAGTAAAGTGAGGTAGAGGACGGTACGTGAACAAACCTCTTTTCTTTTGGCATAGGAGAAAGACCTCAAAGAAAAATCTCAGCAGCCCTGAAAAACTAAAGAGCACAATAGAGCTTTAAGAAAAGACTTGAAGATACTAACCCTGGGAATCACACTGCACGTGAAAAAAACAAAGAAACCCAAGATGGCAAGTGAGTGCAAACTTTGAAACACTCAATAGTGACATGGTACATTAAAATTAATGGGCTTTTTTTTTTCATTTAGCAAATTCCAGAAGTCTAGAAGACTTCCCTGGTGGCACAGTGGTTAAGAATCCGCCTGCCAATGCAGGGGACACGGGTTTGATCCCTGGTGCAGGAAGATCCCACATGCCGCGGAGCAACTGAGCCCATGTGCCACAACTGCTGAGCCTGTGTGCCACGACTACTGAAGCCCGCAAGCCTAGAGCCCGTGCTCTGCAACAAGAGAAGCCACCGCAATGAGAAGCCCACGAACCACAACAAAGAAGTAGCCCCCGCTCGCCACAACTAGAGAAAGCCCGCACACAGCAATGAAGACACAAAGCAGCCAAAAAAAAATAATAATAATAATAAATTCCATAAATCTAAATGCCACCTGCTGGTAAAGCAAGAGGCAATGACTTTATGATTTTAGCTGTACTCGTGAGTTCTAGTACCTCCTCCATGTTTCTCCAAGCCAGCAAACCACTCGAATCTTTCTGAAATTCCATTGATTTTTATGTTTTACTTTAACCATAGCATAAAAATATTTAGACTATAAAATTAATGCCAAAACAACCGTGAAAGTGAAAAAAAATTAGGCAATTTCTCAATTGTTTTTATGACTTATATGATTATTTTTTCATTAAATTAATTCCTATCCTCACTATGGGAACCAGTTTCAGTGACAATACGTCATAGCCTTAATACCCAATCACTTCATTTAACCAAGTAGAGATTGTTCTAAGACTATAAAATCCAGTGGCAAACTGTGATACCATCCTTACAAAATAGAGACAAAGGAGAAACCAAAACTAGAATATTCTTTTCATTGAGAAAACAATAAAATCACATCATTTGGAAAAATCAAATTGGCTAGAGTAATTTTTCTTGGTCAAAATTTAAAGACCATGTTTTAACCAGTTTTTGAAAATACCAAAAGAAGAGGATCTAAAATAGGTAACAATTTAATTAATTTACGGTGAGCTCTAATCCGACTAAGATGAAGGAAAAAGGCATGCCATACTCTGTGTTCAAATATTGTTTAAATGTCTTTGAAGTGTATCAGGTAAAGTCAGAATTTCTCATTAAGATTTGAAATATATATAAGAGCAGTATAAAACCCAATTAATTCCCACCAGATAATGTTAAAAAAAACTTATTTACTGGAGGGAAGATAGAAAGCTAAAAGATAAAGTGATCTTTGGAAACAAACCATAAGGGACCCAAACAAATAAATGGACTCGGAAGTTAATGAAAATAATGTGCTTCATCTGGGAGTGAGAGAGGGCTTGGAGAAGAGAAATCAAAGAACAAATGCTGTAGGTAATATTTAATGAGTGTTAATATGGAACACAAGCTAAAACTCAGAGCAGGTCACAACGTGCAATGTCAACACAAAGATCATTCAAGTTACGTCAACCAACAAAGCAATCTTTTAATTCTAGTCCTTCAGTTTCTCTCTCCATAAATTTTATATATTTCCCCAAAACTTATAAAGATATAAAAAAAATACTTCTTACCTTTGAATTCCATCATAAGTTACAGTCTCAATGTAATCAAACCGGGAGTCAACCCAGTAAACACGCTTTGATACCAAATCCAGGGTTATCCCAGCAGGCCATCCCAGCTTTCTTGTCACCAAGTCTTTACGGTTAGAGCCATCCATGAAAGCCCTTTCTATCTTAGGTGTCCCAGAAAAGCTCTGCCAGTCTGAGAAAAATAAATAACTACAAAAGAAAACCAAAAGATGAAAGAAATCAGTTATTTTACAAGTTTACCTAGAAAATATTTTTTGAGATTGTATGTTTGGATCAATGGCAATTTCCTCTAGCTGATTAGAGAACCATGGGGGTTTAAAACAATAGAGAAATTTTAAAGTATTAAAAATCAGAAATTGTGAGGGCCAATCAGGAGAGTCAACAACTCCAAATAGCAACTATTAAAAGGCACTAACTGTCAGGCAAAAAAAAAAAAAAAAAAAAAATGCATATCTACCTTCTTAACTTCTTAATATTCTCCCCTGATCCCTGGCTCCATCCTTCACTTCTCTTTTTTACAGCCAGCAAAAAGGCTGTAAAAAAGAAAAAACTATCAAGCCATTTCCCTCCTTAATATCTCATTCTAAGGCATAGTCTAGAGAACATATACATCATTTTCAAGGAAGGACAGCTGAAATCATGAAATAGAAATGAATAATCACCATTCACCAACACTTAAGTAGCCTCAAGTTCATCCAAGGCTCCTAAGACCCAACTGTGAAAATCTAGGAGAAAGCTAGTCTCCCATAACTGGCCTCAAATGTGAAGATCAGGAAAATTTTAATTTACACCTGGAGAAAAGTAAGCATTATCACTCTTGCTGGACTGATTCACAGTTGAACAACTTGTGATGAGGTGTTAACACTGACATCTCAACCCCAGTCTCTAACAAGAAATCACTAAAAGGGATAGATCTGATAGGGGATAGAGTAGGGTAATCAAATAGTTAGCTTAGAAACCACATTAGGGGATTGCAGATAGAGAGGGAACTTTAGGGGGCTTTGGGAGACCACAGTAAGTTAATGATCACTCAAGAAAGTAATGGAAAAGTCCTGAAACAATGTGGGCTTGCTTGACTCATAAAGCAGAGCAAGTCACTTAGCATCAAAGCCAGGCTGGCTTGCTTAACAACAAAACCGAGTCAACTTGCTTACCAACAAAACCATGCAACAGAAGCATGAGACACGCCCCAAAACAATAAAACAACAGTGGAAAATAAGATCTACAATCTGCCCAGTGATGTCAACAAGTTAATGACCCCTAGGACATTCTCTTTGCACACATGCAAAAACAATAACTTATGGAAAGGTGATATTTCAAAGTGAAAGACCCTCATTGTACTGAGACCTGAAATAATTTCTCCATAGTGCTGTGACAGTCCCAGAGACACCATGTAGGTTCAAAAACTCCCCCGCCCAACGTATAGGAGGAGTTAATGATGGAAGACTCAAAGAATGAAAAAGAAGGTGGTCTTCTCCCCCTCCCCTCTCTTCCTTTGATTATAAAAATGTAACCCGCTAAGTGCTCGGGGCAACACAACACTCGCCTGCCCGCTTGTAAGCCTCACAAGCATCCTATTCTGATAAATCACTTCTTACGTATCATTTTGCCTCTCGCTGAATTCTCTCTGCGCTGAGACGTAAAGAATATTCAGAGTCCCTCGCAACGCCACCTAGTGGTTTCAGATCTATCCCCTCTTTAAAACAACTTTACAACTTACGTTAGAGTGATCATGTTAATAATGGTTTAGCTGTGACAATACTATTCAAGTCAGAAAACAGAATCCAATTTCTCAGCCAGGAGAATGTGGCAAACACTAAGAATAAAACTCATACCCCCAAAATATCACATATTTTTAGGACACCAGTAGGTGTGTTTGGACTGCATATCCTCAAATTGGATTATATCTAGCCAACTCCTTTAAAGCTTCTATGAAAAGAGATATGAAATAAACATGGATTCTAGAGTACAGAACCTAAAAGAAGTCAGGATTAACCTTCAATTATGCCAATGGATGTTTTGTGTACAGGGGGAGAAATAAAACTCCAAAAATGCTGGAATCAGTATGTTTTCACATAACTTACCCAACAGTTGGGTCCACGGCAATTCCTCTAGGATGTCCCAAATGTTCACTTATAATGGTAATCCGTTGGCTTCCATCCAAATTTACCATATCTATGCAGTTGACATTGGTCTCTACAACATAAAGTTTATTATTTACCCAGTCCACAGCCAGATTCTCTGGGTCTTCAACAGAAACATTGAGAACTTCTTGGATATCTAAACCATTAATGTCAACTGAAAAAACCTGAAAGAAAAACCAAAATTATTACACTTCTTAAGCATAATTCACTGGGAGCAGTTTTCCTATACTTCATTCCAGGGACCTATCTTTGTTGCACAAATCAGTCATTTGGATTTAAAAAAAAAAGAATTCATATATGGCCTTTCTTATGTTGAGGTAGTTTCCCTCTATGCCCATTTTCTGGAGAGTTTTTATCATAAATGGGTGTTGAATTTTGTCAAAAGCTTTCTCTGCACCTGTTGAGGTGATCATATGGTTTTTCTTCTTCAATTTGTTAATATGGTGTATCACATGGATTCATTTGCGTATATTGAAGAATCCTTGCATTCCTGGAATAAACCCCACTTGATCACGGTGTACAATCCTTTTAATGTGCTGTTGGATTCTGTTTGCTAGTATTTTGTTCAGGATTTTTGCATCTATGTTCATCAGTGATATTGGTCTATAATTTTCTTTTTTTGTGATGTCTTTTTCTGGTTTTGGTATCAGGGTGATCATGGCTTCATACAATGAATTTGGGAGTGTTTCTCCCTCTGCAATTTTTTGGAAGAGTTTGAGATGGATCAGTGTTAGCTCTTCTCTAAATGTTTGATAGAATTCTCCTGTGAAGCCATGTGGTCCTGGACTTTTGTTTGTTGGAAGATTTTTAATTATGGTTTCAATTTCATTACCTGTGATAGGTCTGTTTATTTATTTTGTGATTCTTCCTGGCTCAGTCTTGGAAAATTGCACCTTTCCAAGAATTTGTCCATTTCTTTGTGGTTGTCCATTTTATTGGCATATAGTTGTTTGTAGTAGTCTCATAATCTTTTGTATTTCTGCGGTGTCAGTTGTGATTTCTCCTTTTTCATTTCTAATTTTATTGATGTGCATCCTCTCCCTTTCTTCCTTGATGAGTCTGGCTAAGGGTTTATCAATTTTGTTTATCTTCTCAAAGAACCAGCTTTTAGTTTTATTGATCTTTGCTATTGTTTTCTTCGTTTCTATTTATTTCTGCTCTGATCTTTATGATTTCTTTCCTTCTACTGACTTTGGGTTTTGTTTGTTCTTCTTTCTCTAGTTGTTTTAAGTGTAGGGTCAGATTGTTTATTTGAGATTTTTCTTGTTTCTTGAGGTGAGATTAAATTGCTGTAAGCTTCCTCCTTAGAACTGCTTTTGCTGCGTCCCATAGGTTTTGGGTCGTCGTGTTTTCATTGTCATTTGTTTCTATTTATTTTTTTATTTCTTCTTTGATTTCTTCAGTGATCTCTTGGTGATTTAGTAGCACACTGTTTAGCCTCCACGTGTTTGTGTTTTTTACAGTTTTTTTCCTGTAACTGATTTCCAATCTCATAGCGTTGTGGTCAGAGAAGATGCTTGATACAATTTCAATTTTCTTAAATTTTCCGAGGCTTGATTTGTGACCCAAGATGGAATCTATCCTGGAGAATGTTCCGTGTGCACTTGAGAAGAAAGTGTATTCTTCCACTTTTGGGTGGAATGTTCTAAAAATATCAGTTAAGTCTATCTGGTCTATTGTGTCATTTAAAGCTTGTGTTTCCTTATTTACTTTCTGTTTGGATGATCTGTCCATTGGTGTAAGTGGGGTGTTAAAGTCCCCTACTATTATTGTGTTACTGTCAATTTTCCCTTTCACAGTTGTTAGCATTTGCCTTATGTATTGAGGTGTTCCTATGTTGGGTGCATAAACATTTATAATTGTTATATCTTCTTCTTGGATTGATCCCTTGATCATTATGTAGTGTCCCTCCTTATCTCTTGTAACAGTCTTTATTTTAAAGTCTATTTTATCTGATACGAGTATTGCTACTCCAGCTTTCTTTTGATTTCCATTTTCATGGAATATTTTTTTCCATCCCTTCACTTTCAGTCTGTATGTGTCCCTAGGTCTGAAGTCGGTCTGTTGTAGACAGCATACATATGGGTCTTGTTTTTGTATCCATTCAGCCAGTCTGTGGAGCTCAATATCAAAAAAACAAACAATCCAATTTAAAAATGGGTGGAAGAGGGCTTCCCTGGTGGTGCAGTGGTTGAGAGTCCGCCTGCCGATGCAGGGGACACGGGTTTGTGCCCCGGTCCGGGAGGATCCCACGTGCCACGGAGCGGTTGGGCCCGTGAGCCATGGCCGCTGAGCCTGTGCGTCCGGAGCCTGTGCTCCGCAACGGGAGAGGCCACAACGGTGAGAGGCCCGCGTACCGCAAAAAAAAAAAAAAAAATGGGTGGAAGAACTAAATAGACATTTCACCAAGGAAGACATACAGATGGCCAAGAGGCACATGAAAAGATGCACAACATCACTAATTATTAGAGAAATGCAAATCAAAACTGCAATGAGGTATCACCTCATGCCAGTCAGAATGGCCATTATCAAAAAAGCTAGAAACAGTAAATGCTGGAAAGGGTGTGGTGAAAAGGGAACCCTCCTGCACTGCTGGTGGGAATGTAAATTGATACAACCACTATGGAAAAGAGTACGGAGGTTCCTTAGAAAACTAAAAATAGAACTACCATATGACCCAGCAATCCCACTACTGGGCATATACCCTGAGAAAACCATAATTCAAAACGAGACATGTATCACAATGTTCATTGCAGCTCTATTTACAATAGCCAGGACATGGAAGCAACCTAAGTGTCCATCGACAGATGAATGGATAAAGAAGATGTGGCTCATATATACAATGGAATATTACTCAGCCATAAAAAGAAACGTAATTGAGTTATTTGTAGTGAGGTGGATGGACCTAGAGTCTGTCATGCAGAGTGAAGTAAGTCAAAAAGAGAAAAACAAATACTCTATGCTAACACATATATATGGAATCCAAAAAAAAAAACTAAAAAATGGTACTGATGAACCTAGTTGCATGGCAGGAGTAAAGATGTAGACATAGAGAATGGACTTGAGGACACGGGGTGGGAGGGGGAAGCTGGGGCGAAGTGAGAGTGGCATGGACATATATACACTACCGAATATAAAATAGTTAGCTAGTGGGAAGCAGCAGCATAGCACAGGGAGATCAGCTCGGTGCTTTGCGATGACCTAGAGGGGTGGGATAGGGAGGATGGGAGGGAAACTCAGGAGGGAGGGGATATGGGGACATATGTATGCATATGGCTGATTCACTTTGATGTACAACAGAAACTAACACAGTATTGTGAAGCAATTATACTCCAATAAAGATCTATTAAAAAAAAAAAAAGAATTCACTGGAGACTTGTTATTTTACATCACGGGTTACTGGGGGCAGGGAGTTTCTTTGAAAGCATATGAGGCATATATAAAAAGTTGGGTTTACAAAAAAAAGCCTGCATTTCTAATTCTTCGTAGTTAGAGAAAGTTTAATTCAATGTGGATTTCTTGGTGGAGAAGGTGGTAGTGGTTTGTTTTGATTTCTAGCTGTCATTAAATCAGATCTGCTTATAATCCGAAGTCTCAACTTTAGAAATTTTATGCAAATTATCAGTTAATTGAATTAAAATTTTATTAATGGTACAAGGAAATGTAAGGGAAGAAATAAAACTCCATAACTCTTTAGGAGTCTCTAAAATTTATGTTTTAACAATCTCCGTTGCATTACTCAAAGTTGAAATCAGATCCATCACACTTTCCAAATAAGAGAGCATAATGAAATTTTGGCTGTTAAACAAAATACTGTCAATATTTGTTACCCAATCCTCAATTACTGTTCCATTTAGAAGATGCAGGTAAAAATCTGATTTTTATCATACAGGAAAGCAGAATACTTTTTACATTTTAAATGATCAAGTTTCAAAAATTACTACCAAATATCTACCCAGTTTTGAAAGAATGTCTACTATTTCTTTTAATTAGGCTTTTGGACTCCATTTCGAATAAAATTAAAAGTTGCTCAAGGCTAATCCATATAATAGAGTGCTTTGTTTAATAGGTCACATGTAATACTATAGCTGTAAAAGGTGCTGATTAACATAAAATATCTCAAGGGCCTTTTTTGTTAGAAAACAAAGGAACTTTCCCCTCTACTCCCCTAAAAATGAAAAGCTATCAACACTTTGTGCTTGGAGTTCTATCAGCGCCCAAGCTACACTCCAGAAATTTCTATTTACCTTATCTTGCACAATGTCAGTCCAAAAGACTCTGTGTAGGTGATAGTGAAAATCCACACCCACAGCCGATCCACGATGTTGAGATTCTACCAGGATCTCAAAGGTGTTTCCATGAATATCACCCCTTAGCAAATCCCGACCATTGGAGAAGATCACAGAGGCCTCACCAACTAAATGTGAAGAAGGAAGGCATTATCAGTCTTTCAAGTGAACAAAGATGATGAAGCAACTTACAACTATGTTTTCTTATTTGGTTTTAAACCTTCTGAGGCACACATATGTCATTCTATCCATTTTCCAGATGGGCAAATTGAGGCACAAAGAGGCTTAATGAAATGTCCAAAATCACAGTAAGTTAGGAACAGAGTCTGCCAAGAACTCGAATGTCCTGATTGCTAGTTCAATGACACTGAGGTATCATCGAGAATCTTTGATGATGTGGGCACCTTACCCCAGGTGCAACCTTAGATTGTGTAAAACACAAAACACATTTTAAGGATTAGTGGGAAACCACTCTGTGAAAAACATGGCAATGGTGGATCCAAATTTGCTATACTCGTATACTCACAAGAATGCAAAATGAATAAGGTTATTCACTGAAGTCTTGTTTGCAATATCAGAGGGTAAGAAATAATATAAAAGTCCATAAGTAAAGGACTAGTTAAATAAATTATATACAACCAAAAAAATGGATTTTGCCACTATTAAAAAAATACTGTACACCTGAAACACTGGAAATCAACTATAATGCAATTTAAAAATACAACAAAATTTTTTAAAAAATGAAAAAAAGCTGTCTGTGTTGATATGGAAAGCCATTGAAAATATAGTATGCAACATTAGGAAGATGAAGAACTGTATGTATAGTTTACCACCATATATGTAAAAATAGGGTTGTGTCTATATTTGTATATTCTTATTTATGCATTTAACAATCTCTAGGATTAAAATAAACAGTGATTATCCATAGGAGAGGAGAAGTGGGAAACTAGGCAGAGGGGAACAGAGATGGTGGGGGGATGTCATATATCTTCTAAATAATTTTAGATTTTTGAAAATGAGTAAAATATCTATTCAAAAATAAATAAATGGTAAAAATCAGTTGTAAAAATCTAAAAGTTCGTCCACAGCATATCAGTATTTCAACACAAAAACAACTAGAAAATGGTCAATTCATAGATCATGTGTGCAGATAAGTTTCAGAAGGCCCCCAAAGGCACCTTAAACAGGTGTGAAAAAAACAATTGGAAAAAAAGAGTAAAGATCTTATTACCCAGAAATCCATGGTGACAAAAATGCTTTGGGAGGCCCAGTTTTTTAAAACAAATTTTCATGACTTTTCTCTGCCACAGTACTGTTAGAATGAGGGCATTTTCACAAACTAATCCAAATTTAGCAGGTCCATTATGAACCACTTCTAAATTTTGCACAAACAATACCTATTGGTACTCGTCACCATATGGTAGTACAGTAATTAAAAGTAGGTCAAATGTACTCATAAAATTTATGTGATAGATGACATAATATTCCAGTCCCAAAGTGAACGAGCAACCAATAAAAATTTTAAAAAAACAAAAAAAACCTGTTAATCCACAAGTTGGTCCCTAATAACCAAAGTATGAAATTAATGTTGACCTATTCTTCCAACAGCAGGAGCCACTCCTGATTTGTGGTAATAAAACCTTGCCATCCGCATCAATGCTGATATTTTTTTTGTCATCTGCTATGGAAAGAGGATAGTCATCAGAAGTTTACTGTTCAGAAACACAAGTGTCTTTAATTTACTCACAAGAAGAATTAGCTTTACAGCGCTGCTGGTGCTCCAAGATATACCCCTCTACACAGTGGCACTGGTGATGGCCAATTCGGTCTTCACATATCTGGTCACAAACTCCCCACATCTGGCAATCATCAAAATCTACCATATAGGAAATAACCGTTTGTAATCATGTTTAACAGCATTTCTGAAAAAAATCTTGGACACGCTATACAGCAATATGGTGATGCCCCTGCCTGAGTAAGTACCCTCTAGGGGGAAAAAAATAGGCATCATCATACTAGGGAAAACCCAAGGTTTTTTCAAATCTATGTAAAGGATAACTTTGCAGGTGATGCACAACACCGCTTGGACACATTGCCTTTGCATTTCATTTGTTAATGTTGGTTTACAAAATATCTGACTTTTAGTGTAAATGCATCCCTTTAAAACTGTGCTTTCCAATATGGGAGCCACTGCCCTCTGCAGCTTCTCAAATTTATATTTAGATTAACTAAAATAAAATAAATTTAATGATTCAATTTCCAAGTCACACTTGCCACCTTTCAAATGCTACATATGATTAGTGTTTACCATACTGGAAGACACAGACATTTCCATCACTGCAGAAAGAACTGCCTTATATCCAGTGGCTCAGTAAGACACAAATCTGTGCCTGCAATAAAGTATCTGCAAAGGTCTGTTTACCCAGCTGCCTTTTCTCTGATGTCAAAAATCGTAACCAAAATTAAAATCATTTTTAAGACATGAAAAATATATTCTCTTCTGATTATTCATTAGCATTATTCATTCATTTAATAAGCGCTTATTGAAAATCCATAACACAATAGAGCTCTGTTCAATGCCGTAACAGTCTCAGTTCTACCGTGTAAAAAGAGTTTCAATATAATTGACATATAAACAATACAGTATGCGGGGGAAAGAAAGTGTCTTTCTCAAAGATTATAAAGCTTAAGGGGCACAGAAATTGTCTGTCTTTGGTCCACCAGTGCCAAATATTTCATTTGACCCCCCAAGTTCACATCCACTCTTCACCCTCCTTCACCCTGCTCTCTTCCCTTGGAGAATGACCTCCACAGCCTAAACCAACAATGTTCCCACCCCCCAGGGCTTCAGGAAATTCTCAAGTAAATTATAATTTCTGAGACCCTCAGGTCTAGGATTCTCCAGAATTTCTAGGATCCGATCACAGTTGCAGAGTTGTGAGTTGAGTTCTACCACACCTGCTAGATGGCCCACCATCTTGTGACTCCCCAGCAAGAAAGACCAAGAAAGTCCTGGGATCAAGTTCCCATTTACCCTCCAGACCAAGTATAACAAAACATTGACCAGCGTATCTTTCATTCCAAGGACCGTGACGAAGAAAAAATTAATCCAATTTGGACATGACAAGATAAAAGGCCATGTGGGTAAAAATAAAAGGCCCACATTTGATCTATGTCTCCTGTGCCCTCGCCTCAGCCCTAAGAAAGCACCACGTGAGGCTTCGCTTCAGCAGGAATAAAAGTACAGGACATTCGCCCTCAAACTCCCAGGGTGTCATGACCTCATTCTGAATGCAAGACACTATGACTATGTCTAAGGGTCTGGAGTCACCCTGGGAGCAGTTCTCATGTCAAAAAGAGGGTGAAGTCATAACTAGGAATTCTTGGGTGCAAATGCCCTTCCTATCACCTGGGCTACAAATACTTTACAGGTTTAAATAAGTGTATAAACACTGTCAATTTTAATGACTGAATAAGATTCTACTCTCCATTATGAAGAAGAATGAAGCCTAATTAATATCCATTGTCAGCCAAAGGGAAGACAAGAAAAATGAAAGGAGACCTGAGGTTTTCAAGAGACTAGAAAAGGTAGTAGAAACTGTAAAAAACACTAAAATGCTGCTTTACAATACTCCAGCCCATTACCTTAATCTACTTTCCTTTTTATTCTTTGTCCCCGCCTACCAACAAATACTGCTTTGAAAGTAATTCAAAAAAATGTTTTTTAGCATAGACCCCCTTGGACACCCTCTGATCCACCTGGCGGTGTGAAATCCCATCATGCTGAATGACCTTCCTGCTCTAACTCTGCACCACGATGTCATTCCCTCAACAAACAGCATGTCCTGTCAATAAGAAGCAATCACCCCGGTAAACTGCTCCGGCAGCATGCCTCAGAGGCTCCGCTGCCAGGGCAAGGCTACCAGGAGCAGATGAACGGAAGGACAAAAAAATTTCTTGTCAGGATTATTCCATTTTATTCTTGATGACCACTGAGGCATTCACTGGGGAGCCAGATCTAAGATGGTAAATGTTGTATAGGTTTCCAACACCTGAAGCCTCTGTGATGAGTCAGCCATGCAGAGGATTACAGCCATAAAGAGAGTATTTGCTGAACTTGAAAGACTTGAAACGCTTGAAAGAGCAGACCTAAACATTTCCCCTAAAAGCTCAGCTGAAACAAGTGTAACTGGTTTCGTCGTGTCATGTATTGAAACTGATGAGTTCTCTTTACAAAGAGGGCAAAATATAGTCTTCTTTGAAAGAAATGTGAAATCACTGTTAACCAAGCTTCAAAACTCAGAGGCAAAGGGTGCATTTGCCTAACTCCTCTTTGGGGCTGTGAGGAAAAACAGAAAAGCTAGTGTAATACTGAGAACATGGCTTCTGGTATCTCTACTGGAATTCCTTTTCTACTAAGAGAAAGCAGAGAGGCCTAGAAAACTAAGAGACTGGAAATCGGATTGGCAGCTGGGTGGCAGTAAAGGGGGTAGAGAAGCCTGACATTTGGCAAAAACACACGAGCAGCCTTATACCTACAGATGAGCACCACTCCGAGAAAAAAGGGATGCAGCCCTCGCAGTGATGCCAGGAAGCATAAGCAAGAGTTCCAAAGTCAGAAAACCACCTAACAAATGAGGACATTTGTGTGAAAAGTCTTTTTAAGTGACTTGAATGGATCTGCAGTGTTACGATAATGATAATGATAATAATAAAACACAAAAAGTGTCCTATAATATCACTTAATGGTCGCTGCAGATCATAAATGTTTTATTTATAAAAGTTTTGAGATGATTAGAAATTTGGGGGCTTTCTTCAATAGTTCAAAGTTCTCCCCGAGTCTTCAGGATCTCTCAGGCTGATTTGCATAAAGCATTTAATCTTAACATGTCTTGTCGAATAGAGTTACTTAAGAGGAGCAATCAGATCCAGGGCAAACTTTGGGACACGGTCCTGATATTAGAAATCTAAAATTACCTACTTTGAACACCACAAGAACAACCTCAACTGGATTGCTTTACCGGATATAAAAATCTTGGCATACAACAGGTAAATGAGCGAGCCCCATTACAATAGTTCTCAGTAACACTGAGGAATAGACTTTCTCAAGAGTTTGTAAACCAGAGTCTTTCTTTTTTTTCTTTTTTCTTTTCTTTTCTTTTTTGGCCGTGCCACATGGCTTGTGGGATCTTAGTTCCCTGACCAGGGATCGAACCCAGGCCCTCAGCAGTGAAACAGAGACCTAACCACTGGACCACCAGGGAACCCCCCAGAGTCTTTCTGACATTAAAATTTTTTCTGACTATGAGGAAATTATTAAGATCCACCATAATTAAGTTGGAAGCCATGAGCTGAGACTAAAGACTGAATAACTTCATTAAGTTTATCCAAATTCAATATTTTGGGCCAAATTATATTAATATTTTAGAAATTATTTCAGAAGAAATACTTTTCTAAAAGTATTTCATACGTGTGCCATGTTTGTTTTCATCCAAAAAACCCTAAAGAATCTCAAATTTCTACGGAGTATCAAAAGAACACAGATATCGTGGTAAAATTCTGAATCATCTATCTTTTGAAGATCCATAGATGAATACTTCGTAGTAATGAATTGTTTCAGTTGCCTTCCAGATGCCTTTTCCCAACACCAGTAAAAACCCCTGTGGTCACTTTCTGCTAGTATGTCTGTTGTTCACATAACGAAAGTTAGAAAGAAGGAAAAAGAAATCAGAGCATTAAAAATTCATTGTTCAAACCCTAAAAAACTGAAAATTGATGATACTTGGCCATGTCTAATTCTCCCATCATAAGAATCCCTTCCTAATCACAGTGGGGTGCAAAGCTGGCTTACATCAAAATCAAAACTTTCCCAGTAGGAGAAATCATTCTTATCTTTCAGATAGGAAAGATGTCAGAAATATTTAGTGCACTGGTGTCTAATTCAATGCCAGCCACTGGATGGAAATAACATGATAGAGTTTGTTCTTCTTTAGTATTAGCTTCGAAAATCAATGGGATTAACAACCAGCACAGCATGGGCACTGACTGGCCAGTGTGGTCAGTGGATCAGTGACCTGGTGACCCTCTGTTGTGTTGGGTGACCACTCTTTAGTTCCTGGAACCTGGGAAGGTTTGGACATCCTGGGAAGAGGCCAGAGGAGCAGGAAGAGGCCAGAGGAGCAGGTACTTGATGGATTCAAGACAGCAGCTATTTACCAACTACATGGAAGTATTTCAGTACAGTCAACCCTTGGCATTCTACAGGGGTCGGTTCCAGGACCCCCCAGGATACCAAAATCCAAAGATGGTCAAGTCCCTTATATTAAATGGTGTAGTGTTTACATATAACCTAGGCACATCCTCCTATATACTTTAAATCATCCCTAGATTACTTATAATGCCTAATATCAATACAATGTAAATGCTATGTAAATAGTTATAAATACAATTTCAGTGCTATATAAATAGTTGCCTGCACACAGAAAGTTCAAGTTTTGCTTTTTGGAACTTTCTGCCCTTTTTTTTTTTTTTTTTTAATCCCCAGTTGATTTGAATCCGAAGTTGTGGAATTCACAGATAGGGAGGGCTAACTGTATTTAATAAGTATGGCCATATCATTTCTGCTTCCAAGTACATAAAACACAAATACACAAAACACCAAAAGACTACCTCCATCATCGGGTGGTAGAAAGATATACACATCGCTAGTCAACTCACTCATCACACAACCACTCTTTCGCCTTGGGTGCCTCACAAAAGCTTCTCAGAGTTAAAACTTCATACTGTCATGTTTTCGGTGAGGACTGTGTGGCTCTTTGTTAATAGACATTCCTATCCACAAGTACAAACTCCGTGATGTTAGAGGGCATGGATCCTACCAATGGCGCAAGCACCGTGATGAAAGACCAGGCCCTCCCACCTGTCACTTACCGACACAGTTATGGGTGCTATTTTCGTTGACAATAAAACCTGAGGGACAGTAACACATCCCTCCAGCTGGTGACTTGTGGCATTGGTACTCACAGCCTAAGAACGGACACAAATCCACATCTAGACAGAGAAAAACACTTGGTGAAATGAACGGTGACCTCTGGACAAGGCTGATTTACAAGAAGTAAGAAAAAGCTCGGGAGGAGATATGGAGATATAGGTGTACGTATAGCTGATTCACTTTGTTATGAAGTAGAAACTAACATACCATTGTAAAGCAATTATACTCCAATAAAGATGTTAAAAAAATTAATAATAATAATTTTAAAAAGCTCAGCACATATTTTTAAAAAGTTGTAACTAAGTGTAAGCGCAAGCCATCAGAAGTGCTGTTTATGGAAAAATCTGGTCATAAGTCTATCTTTGTGTCAACATCATAGAAGGAAATTCCCAAGAATTCCCAAGTCACTGGACACTAAATACTAAACTCTTAACTTTTAACACTAAAAAGTTAATTAATCATGGCTAGCTTCAAGTGGTGGAATTTCAGGTGACTATATTTTTCTGTTAATTTTAGTTTTCTAACTTTTGTACTATGACTATTTAAAAGGGTCCCCAAATGAAATGCCAAAAAGAAGCCATAGAAGTCTCTTTTTTTCCAGGGAAAAAAAATCCCCAAAACTTTAGGGTTATAGTTAATGGCCACTGCTAGGCAACTACTAGATAATTTAGAGAGAGTGCTATTGATAAAATCAAGGTCATGAATTATATTTTCTTACAGGAAAGTCAGTTGTCCACAGAATTGATGGTTGATGGTGGGGGAATATTCTACAGCCACAGGAGGAAAAAAGAAACACTGACTCAAAAGTACATATCCCTGAAACCAGAAGCTTCTTGGAGTATATCCAGACAACACTTTTTCCATAGGTATAAGCCAGGGAATAAAATCTCCAGAACACTTTAGAGTCATCACAATTACCATTAAATCCATTCTTCCTGGGAAGGGGGAGAGGGGAGTCACAAATATTTTTAAGCTCCTCCCATCAAGAGATGGAGTCTATTTCTTCAATCCATCGAATCTGGGCTTGCTGTGACTTGTTTTGGCCAATAGAACACTAGGCAAACATGACATAAGCAGAGGCTTAGAAGAGTTTGTAGGGCTTCCCTGGTGGCGCAGTGGTTGAGAGTCTGCCTGCCGATGCAGGGGACACGTGTTCGTGCCCCGGTCCGGGAAGAACCCACATGCCGCGGAACGGCTGCGCCCGTGAGCCATGGCCGCTGAGCCTGCGCGTCCGGAGCCTGTGCTCCGCAACGGGAGAGGCCACAACAGTGAGGGGCCCGCGTACCGCAAAAAAAAAAAAAAAAAAAAAAGAGCTTGTACACTGGGGTTTGCCCTTTCCACCACCATGCAAACAACCCTGGACTAGCCATGCTTTTACTGCAGCATCCTGAGATGTGAGTGAGCTAGCCAACCCACAGAACTGTGAGAAATAATAAATGTTCGCTGGTTAAAGCCACTAAGTCGTGGGACTGTTCGTTCTGCAAACACCAACTGACAGTCTCTGTATTTGGCAATCTGTTATAGAGAAACAGACACACCTTTACCTGAAAGATGCCCAGATACATTTCCATACTCACCACAGTGTTGTCCTACAGTGATATTGCTTTCATCTTCTCCTTCCGGACAATCTGAAGTCCCATCACAAACTTTAGTAATTGGGATGCATTTTCCAGACTTTGGACAAGCCCATTCATTTGGGTAACATTCATAAGTACGGTTAATTCTGCTTTCTGTGGGGAAAAAAGAGAGTTACTACAGGCCACATTAGAGGCAGAGCCAACTCTTTTTCAATACATGGTTAAGAGAGGATAGAGATCAGGTAGACAAGAAGTCTACAAATGACCTATATTTCACAGTAAACTAGTAGTTTCTAACTCTACAACTGACCTTTTATTGAGATTCTAAGGAGTGGCAAATGGCATTAAGTTCCACTCTTTCTAGGGGAAGCAACTCCCAGCCAGATAAGAGGAGGAAGCAGAAATGGGCCTGAATTATCAACAAACTAGATGAATAATCCATAGGAGAACACTTAGTTAATTAAATCATGAACAATAGAACTATAGGGCTATCAAGGTAATGCCAGGATTCCTATGTTTGTTTTTATGTGTGTGTGTGTGTGTCATTTTGAGTTGTTCAGTTTTTGTTTCGTTTCTTTAGTGAAATGTCAACAGTGTAAGAAACACCCAAATGTAGGAAAACAACTTCTTGGATCACTGAAACATGAAACAAATGGATGTTCCCAGAACAAGCATCATTCTTAATATAAAAATCTTACAGAAAAAGCTGAACGAACTTTTTGGCCAACCCAATACCTGGGGCTAGACCCACAAAGGTGACATGCTTTATTCATGGTGTCAGCAACTTCTGAACTCTTGGAGGTACTACTGCTGATGATAACAGCATGGTGAAGGGGGCAAATATCACTGACAATCTCCTTCTCACTTCCCTGGAGAGTGGCCTTTCCCACAACTAACAATCTCCAGCTCTAAGTCATTTTTCAAGGTTATAAGGTCTTGAGACAAATCACATTTTCCCTCCTTCCCCAGCCTACTTATTTTTATATAGATACATCTAATTAAAATAAGAGTCTTAAAGGGAAAACCTTGGATAGGGCTATAGACAGGGGAGAGACTGTCCTACCTATTTGGCCTTAGTATTGGCAGGAAAGGATTATAATTTATGTTATATTTGAGTTTGGGGTCTTTTTAGGAAAAGCTAGTGGAATCACCTCTTTCCTCCCCATCCACTAATTCCCCTTAAGCCCAGCCAATCCAGAAACTTGCATGTCACACAGATAATTTGTAACAAGGAAAGGAGGAAAAACAAGTTCTGGAAAACACTTTAAGAAAACACTTTCCAATCAGAAGCTCTTCCCCTCCTTACCGCATCCGTCTTCATCGGCATTATCTACACAGTCACCTTCTCCATCACAAACCCAATTTTGATTAATGCAGAAGCCGTTGGGGCAAGTGAATTCGTTACCTTTGCAGGTCTGATAAGAACCTGGAAGAAAATGACAGCTGCACTCCAAAGATACAAACCACTCAGGAAAAATCAAAGTGCTCATCTTGCCACCTAAACTGAGCTCTTAGAAACTGAAATTTCTGTGCCCGTTTAGTTCCTTAACTATCTTGACAAAAATGAAAAAGAGGAGGAAGAGAAGGAGAAAGAAGAGGAGAAGGAGGAGAAGAAAACAGCAGCTTTGGGTCCAGGACATGAACTCAGGTGCATCAAGATTAAAAACAAGACAGTTATGTTATATGTTGTCACAGAACAGAGAACACAGACTGACAAAGATGCTATAGACACGCCAATGGCCAACATTCTCTTACTTGACCACAAGCACAGTCATTGCTATCTAGGACCTAATGATTCTGAGTAACTCCTTCCATGATGTCACATTCTTCTCAATACAGTCCCTGAAACAAGCACAGGCGCCAGAAAAGAAATCAGGCATGGCTCACAGAAAATTAGAGTGATACTGAAAATATTTAACAACTTCTAAGGCATGGTTACCCACCAATCAAAATGGGTGTGTAGAAAATCCTTCATTCTGGTAAATAAGTGACCACCAGAAAAAAAAAAAAAAAAAAAAAACCTGTCAATTTATTGGAATTTATAAAACTCTCTCATGGAGATTTCATATTCTAATAAAATGAGTCCGGAGGTGGCAACAATGAGAGCGTTCGTGTGCATTGCAGGCAATATCATGGAAAGAAAAGGAGGGTCAGAGTGAAAATGTGGAGGTAACAAAAGCCACCTGCGGGGCTTCCCTGGTGGCGCAGTGGTTGAGAGTCCGCCTGCCGATGCAGGGGACACGGGTTCGTGCCCCGGTCTGGGAAGATCCCACATGCCGTGGAGCGGCTGGGCCCGTGAGCCATGGCCGCTGAGCCTGCGCGTCCGGAGCCTGTGCTCCGCAACAGGAGAGGCCACAACAGTGAGAGGCCCGCACACCGCAAAAAAAAAAAAAAAAAAGCCACCTGCAACCATACTGAAACTTTCCCGACTCGTGATTTTAATGTGGTAAGAATTTCAAAGTAAAGAGGAGAGTTAGGGCCGTTACTATTAGGGACCTTGTCTCCCTTTCTAAGCCCTTCTCTCACTCTGTGAAGGTTATTAGACCCATTCCTGAGATATGAGTAATTTGAGAGTCCAGTGATACAATACACTCTGTATCTTTGTAGCCTAAGGAAAGAATGCAAACTGTCCATCAGCAACCCTTCAACTCTACACAGATCCTTGGAAATTAAAGAAGTCCAAGTTCAGCAACACTGCTGAAGCTCATGCCATGGGCCCTAAATGACAGTCTGGCTCCCTTTGCCATCAGACATAGTGACTCTGTGATTTAAAAAAAGTAGCACATTGGTAGGGAGAAAAAAGAAAAAACACAAAAACACTCCTAACAGCATGACCCAACGTAAGGAAATCACCGTACTGCAAGAACGTTCATCACTGCCATCTTCACAGTCAAGGTCATGGTCGCAGACGTAGGTTTTATAAATGCACTCCCCACTGTCACACTGAAACTCACTGCGCAAGCATCGGTGAGCTGGGACACAAGGTTAAGAAGGGAAAGAAAAGAGAGAATTTCAATTCCACTGTAGCCACTTAATTTCATAGGAAGATTCTGTCTCAAGTTTAAAGAGAGATTCTTACTATGCAGTAGTGTTCTGGTAAATGTTTAATAACCAGTTCTCCAGGAACATAAAAGTCCTCACCTGTAGTATCTGCCAATTTCCATGGTATAAATACTCCACCGTGGCTGACTTCAAGCTACCAACATGAATTCACTGAACATAAACTTGGAAATGTGCATAACTGGCCAGTATAAACCAGCTTCACCATATTACTTACTGCAGTTGAGTTCATCAGAGGCGTCTCTGCAATCCGTTTCCCCATCACACTTCTGACTGGTGTTATAGCAGGCTCCATTGGCACAAGTTTTCTGCTCACATATTGGGTATCCTGAAAGAACAGAAAGAGCACGCAAACCTTAAATGAAGACGTTGCTTTAGCAATCACTTCTTGAGTGACTACTATATTCTAGACACTAACTGCTAAGCATACATTGGTAAACAAAAGATACATTCTCTGGATAACCTAAGAATGACACAAACAGCAAATTACAAACTGGATTACATGCTTAATGTGGGAAGTACAGAGTGCCGAAAGAGTGCATAGTAGGAGGGAATGGGAGCCCAGGGAAGTCTCCTCTGAAGTGACTTGCGAGCTTCAAGCTGAAGAATGAGAAGAAATTCAACTTATTTCAAAATGGAACCTTCGTTTACATAATACAAATAACATCCCAGGAAAGTAATGTACCACCACATATGCTTTGGGAAACGAAGGGCCAGTTCTTTGGCTGGAGGGTCATAGAAAGAAAACAGGCCTAGAAGCCAGGAAACCTGGGACCTGGGGTACCGCTCAGTATCTATTTACTCTTACTCAAGTTGTTCATCCTCTTTGTGTCACCACTTCCCCATCCACACATTTGGATAAGTTCCTTCACAGGGTACAGGGACCTCAAAGGACAATGTCTAGTAAAGCTTTTCGAAAAGCCTGAATAACTGCTACCACATTATGCACATATGGTCACTTCACTGCTATTAACCAGATGCTTAACTCTGGTTTTTGAGATCTCACTGGAAAAATCAGCATGCCCCTTGAAGAAAAAAGGTACTGTCAGTCTCTCCCCTGTGCTTCCCCACACTTGGAACATGTATCTCTCATGATCCCTAAGTGTAGGCTTCATCCTGTTGGTTGATTATCTGTTTCCCCCATGACATCATGAAACCCTCTGAGATCAAGGATCCTGTCTTACTCATTTTTAAATCCCCATCACTCAGTACAGGGACTGGGTCATTACTCACTGTGCTCCAGAACTGCTTGGTATTGCTAGAGTTATCACTTTAAAAAGCTTTTAAAAATAGTTTGAATGTCTGCCTTTTATGATCTTTTAAGAGCCTCCCTCTCACAAGTATGATATCTTTCTTGGTCCATTCTTTGTTTCATTAAAGATTGTTTTCACAATGATTCTCAGATTCTCTTCTGATTTCTTTTTAAGTAAGAAAAGGGTATGTCTCCAACACCAGAGAGCACAGTCCCATTTTGTGAAGTCCCCCAATAAAGGAATAAGCACAAACATTCTCATCTCCAGAAGTTCAAAACTAGTCTGTTAAGTGTCTTTAAATACTTTAACTGCCAAAGTTACATGTAGTCAATCATATACTAAAATGGAAGGCATTTAATAACTGATTAAAATTTTTAATTTTTCTGAATTTTATTTTATTTATTTATATTTTTTAAACCCCACACTTGTTTATGCATTTATTTTTGTCTGTGTTGGGTCTTTGTTTCTGTGTGAGGGCTTTCTCTAGTTGTGGCAAGCGGGGGCCACTCTTCATCGCGGTGCGCGGGCCTCTCACTGTTGTGGCCTCTCTTGTTGCGGAGCACAGGCTCCAGACGCACAGGCTCAGTAGTTGTGGCTCACGGGCCTTGTCGCTCCATGGCATATGGGATCTTCCCAGACCAGGGCTCGAACCCGTGTCCCCTGCATTAGCAGGCAGATTCTCAACCACTGCGCCACCAGGGAAGCCCCTATTTTATTTGTTAATAGCCCAAGAACCAGCTAGTGTTTAGGGTTATTGATGTCTTTTCATCACTGAGATGGTGCACATTGCAGATGCACCTTCAAAGGGTCACACAGCTCAGTTAAGTAATTCTGCCTTCAAGAGATACTTAGAAGCCAGCTGAGTCCAGCAAGCGATTCCTTTCCCCCATGTGCCAGATAGCATTTAGGGTCAGTATGCCACCTAGACTTTCAAGAGAGCAGCAGGCAGGAAAGAAATCTTAGAAAACCCAACTCTTTGCAATAGAGAAGTTATATATCAGGAGGAAAATTTATTTGGGCTTGGACTGTGACTCTTTCATTTAAGGTGATTATTGTAGATATGAAGGATCTGAGACAAATATGCTGGGCAGATCTCTTGTTCTCTGTCCGTCTTTTTGAGAACCAGTCCCATAAAACGGAAAACCAGTATCCACTAACAAGACTAAAAGTTTGCTGACATGGCTCATTCCCCCAACAAACAAGGCCAGCTTGATGTCATCAGAGAGGGTATTGGAATGGTTAGAGGTCAGCAGTTTGACACTTGGAATGAAGAATGAACAGCTTTCTTGTCTCTGTCCATGCTGATAATGAATCTCTGTCAATCAGCTAAGGACTTGCCTCAACCCCTGTACACCTTCTGGTCTCTTCTGTGTATGCTTAAGTGGAGGGGTATGCCCATAGTAAAGACTGCACAGAGCCAAGACACAAAATACACAAAAGATTTGGAAAACTGTTTCCAAAAGTTTTTCCCCCTTGAGATACACACATAGAGGGAACAGGTCCAAGTTGTACACTAAGCAAAGTAAGAAATGAACAGATTCTACTCCCTTTAAAGATTTCTACTGCTAACAGTATTAATTAATGGGTTTCAATCTACCCCAGAAAAGAGGAAGTCACAATACTTTGTGATAGGGGATCTCTAAAGTCTTACTTTTTGGTTTATTTGCCTGGAGAGTCTGAGTCTAACCTTGTAAACTTTTTCCCATGGAGCAAATCCATCATGTAGCTGAAATGTCCTACAGGACTTAAAGTAAAGGGGAAGTGTAGTAAGAGAGGAGACACTGCACAAGAACACCAGAGAAACTCATCCTGCTAAGTTTTGTTTTAATGGAAAGATGGACAAACACCTATTAACTAAGGCCCAGACCTCTAAAGTTTGTCTGACACAAAAATGCAAGAACGTCCTCATTGAACATTGTGGTACATGACTCTTTTTGAATTATGGTTTTCTCAGGGTATATGCTCAGTAGCGGGATTGCTGGGTTGTATGGTAGTTCTATTTTTAGTTTCTTAAGGAAGCTCCATACTGTTTTGCAGCTCTATTTACAATAGCCAGGACATGGAAGCAACCTAAGTGTCCATCGACAGATGAATGGATAAAGAAGATGTGGCACATACATACAATGGAATATTACTCAGCCATAAAAAGGAACGAAATTGGGTCATTTGTAGAGACATGAATGCATCTAGAGACTGTCATACAGAGTGAAGTAAGTCAGAAAGAGAAAAACAAATACCATATGCTAACATGTATATATGGAATCTAAGAAAAAAAAAAAGTTCATGAAGAACCTAGGGGCAAGATGGGAATAAAGACACAGACCTACTAGAGAATGGACTTGAGGACATGGGGAGGGGGAAGGGTAAGCTGGGACGAAGTGAGAGAGTGGCATGGACATATATACACTACCAAATGTAAAGTAGATAGCTAGCGGGAAGCAGCCGTATAGCACAGGGAGATCAGCTCGGTGCTTTGTGACCACCTAGAGGAGTAGGAGAGGGAGGGTGGGAGGGAGGGAGACACAAGAGGAAAGAGATATGGGAACATATGTATACATATAACTGATTCACTTTGTTATAAAGCAGAAACTAACACACCATTGTAAAGCAATTATACTCCAATAAAGATGTTAAAAAAATTTTAAAAAAGAATGTCCTCATTCACACCACCTTTTCCCTCTCCCTTCCTTTCTCCAACTTCCAAACGATACATGTCCATGTTTGCTCCTCGAAATTGGGAGCTGTCTCCAAATATACATGTCAGATTGGTGCCTGAAGACTTTTTTAATGTTTTCTCTGCTAATGATTTGGCTTGAAGGAAGAAACTTCCATGCTATAGTTCTGTTTACATAATCAAGGAGGAAGATGAGGTTTGAGAAACTCGTAGGCCTCCCAGAATGGAAATCATTCACAGCAGGGTAAGACACACATATTAGGCACTACTCTTTATTATCTTGACAGGAAGGTTATAAATACATTCTGTTCTCAGATTTTGACAAAATAGCCAAAAAGAAGACAAATTGATTCTAAAGAAAGAGAGGGCCTCTTAAAGGTATATTATGACACTTAAGCCAAGATTAAAAGGAAAACAAGAAGTTACTGATATAAGTCCTGCCCAGACACCTGGGACTTTTCAAGGTCTTGAAGTCATCCTTTATAAGTTACTTTATGTTAGCCTGGTTCCAAGGCAGGATAATCCAGTCAGAGTAATGATTTGCCAGAAAAAGTTTACTAGTTTGGCCACCAGCACTCAGCTGCAAGTACTATCCACGAAGTTAAATAAGCAAAAACAATAATAATCATCAATAACACGTATTGAAAACTACGTGCCAGAAGCCTGTTCAAGTACTCAATGTGTATGAACTCATTTTGTTCTTATAATAACCCAATGAGGTAGTTACGCTATTGTTCCCATTTTAGAGATCTTACATACATGCCTCTCTGAGGTACAGAGAGGTTAGACAATTTGAAAAAGGTCATACGACTGGTCAGCTGGAGAACCTGAACTCAAATTCAGCAACCTGGCCCCACTACGCTTGTTCCTAACCACTATAATAGGTATTGCTACCACTTACAGGCTTCAGAGTAATAGGAAGAGAAAATTACAGGAGGAAGAATGAAATTGAATGAAAGGAAATAATCTTTAAAAGATAGCATGAAAAGAAAGAGAAGAAGCAACGCAAGGGCAAGTTTTTCTTTCTTCCTTTCAGTTTCTCATTCCACTTTGGGAAGTCTGGAGAAGTCAGGGCAAATCTAAATTTCATCAAATTATGGCATATTCTACTAAGGACTTCAATCTGGTATAATCTAAGAATTCCAGGAAACCCTATGCTAGGAAACAGAGCTTTCCAAGAGTACCAGGACAAACAAGAGAGTCCATACCAAAAAGAAACAGACAACAAAGCAGCAGGAGACCAACTTATTCCTCTCTGACCCCCCACCTCCTGTGTCAGTCAACTTCAAGTCCCTGAAGTGACTGTCATCACGGACTAGCATCTAGGGAGTGCAGTAATATGCAAGAGGACAACAGAGAAGCATTTCCTGCCTCTTTCCAAAAAAAAAAATATATATATATATATGTTTTTTTTTTGCGGTACGCGGGCCTCTCACCGTTGTGGCCTCTCCCGTTGCGGAGCACAGGCTCCGGACACGCAGGCTCAGCGGCCATGGCTCATGGGCCCAGCCGCTCCGCAGCATGTGGGATCTTCCAGGACCGGGGCACAAACCCGTGTCCCCTGCATCGGCAGGTGGACTCTCAACCACTGTGCCACCAGGGAAGCCCTCCAAAAATAATTTGAGGAGCCTTTCAATGAAAAGCATATACATAATATTTATAAAGTGTGAATAACAATTCAGTACCTTGGAAAGAGAAAGTAAATATGGTCTTCCCAAGGGCTACTAGAATTGGACTAACATCAAGTTTAGTCTGAGCAGCTTTCAGGAGCCTGAAGGCAAAAAGGGAAAGACATTCACTTATATAGTTTCCCTTACCGCCCTCGCTTTGAACTACTGGGTCTGAAGTCCTAAATCCCTATCTGGTCTCTATCCATGGTGACCTGATTTCAGACCTAAGTTTAAAAAGCACCCAAAAGGCCTGCTCTGAAGAGTTTGGATCTGCAGTACCTCTTTCTTCACATACACAGAACTATCACCAAAATCTGCAAAGGAGGTTAAGACTGACATAGTTCTAATTTTTTGAAAAATAATAAAAATCTCACATAAGCCCTAGCAATGGAGTCACTGAGCCACAGGATGGAACACTGTGCCTCAAATGCTCCAGGGAATAATGCAACATATATTTATTGAAATCCACCTTCCTAGACACCGTGCTAAGAACTGGATAAAGGGATTATAAATGAAATTATAGGTGAAGTAACACAGCTTTTTAAAACTATTTCATTCAACAGATAGTAAAGGGACTGCTAAGTACTAGAGAGAAAGTGATGAACTTCATAAAATCCCTGCTCTCATGGAACTTACATTCTATTTAGGAGGCTGGAAGAACAGACATTAAAATAAATGAGAAAGAGTAACAGTGAGGAGTAGCTCTCTGATAAGGTGATGTTTGAACAAGAACTATTAGGGTTATCAACATGGAGGTCACTGGTGACACTGACAAGAATGTTTTTGGGAGATCTGGAGATGGACTGTTTTCAATGAGTTCAAGAAAGAAAGAAGGAGAGGAAATGGAGATAGACAACGATTAAAGACAATTCTATGTAACTTTGCTGTGAAAGGGAGCAGAGAAGTAGGGTAACAGCTGAGAGGGATCTTAGGGTCTTTTAAAAGATGGGAGATATTTATAATGTGTTTGTAAGATGAAGACTAAATAAGAGATTCTTCTCTTTCCTCAAGGTTTCAGGGCTCTGAATCCTATCTCAAACTGCTAAAAAAAAAAAAAAAAAAAAAGGTCCGTCTGTGATGTGATATGTAAGATGCGGTCAGTCTGCTTTTTCCTTCTCACCTCGAGTAGAGAGAATAGTAAGAGCAAGGTGCAGTGGGGCTGAGTTTGATGAACATGTTCATCACCAGGCATCACTGTCCAAAGAATGACTTATCCCTCCTCTTCACTCCCTCCCAGTTATGCCCCCAGTTGGAGTTTCAACAGTTAGAAATATAAAGTTAGATATACAAAATTCTAAAGAACAGAAAGTCAGTAGAAATAAAACTTCAGAGACAAAGCCACCCCCGTGGCAGGCAGACCAAATACTGCTGATTACCGGCAAGAAAGCCTTCATTGTAACAAGGATTTGACCCTTTCTTTGGCATTCCTAAGTAACAAAAGAGAAGTGCTGCAAACCAATGATAATTAGCAATAGTTTTACTCACACCAAAAGCATGCTAATATGGTACTTGATAAAGATGAAATAATCTGTTTACTTAGCTAAGAAAAAATTATACTATTTTTGAGCAATGGAAAGTCAGTGCAACATTATTAATTGAATGACCCATAATTGCTGCATTGTTCCGATGTTTATCTTAGACTCTGAGTGAGTGGGTTTTCCTTGATGCTAATCCCATTAAAAGCAAAATGGATGGCAGTTTCAACTCTCTGTTCCTTAAAAAATAGTGATAATTGACAAACTGTTTAATAGCAGGTGTCATTTTACAGATGGCCAGACTGAAGAGCAAAATAACTTAGGAAAAATGAACTTTTACCTGTTTCATAGCTGTACACACACACACACACATACACACACACACACACATACACACACACACACACACACACACATATATTTTCAGAAAGTCCTCAAACAGTAGAATAACCAAAAATATCTTATGCCTTATGCATATAGGAACACAGCAGACAAAAAGACCAAATATGATATGAAACTATTTATTTCAAGGATAATCTTTTTATTGGGACCTTAATACCCTTGCCATTCTTGCCATCTCACCCATTCTTTTCCCTCCCTTCTCCCTGCTTCCCTGAGTGGACCCTTACACACCATTCATTGTTATGTAAAAGGAGTGCTTGGAATGGACACAAGGTGCTCTGTCTTGGAGCTCAAGACCTTGATCTTAGAAGCTTGAAAGAGTAAGAACTATATCCTAGGGGTCTGATCTGACAGGCGGGACTATGAACTACAGAGTCAAGCTTCCTGATCCTTTCAAATATTTGGGGAAAAGAAATAAGTCCTTCTTGGCAGTTTTCCAACATCCTCCACTATATTTAAGTGGTTTCTAGTGCCTAGAAGACCCATTCCTATAGACAATCTTATTTCTGAGAAATAGACAAATTAAAGCCATATTCATAAACTGATTCTAAGTTTGTCCAAAAGTAATTTTCCTATTCATCATGACTCCAAAAACAATAGAACAAAGTGTCATGTCTCACAAAAAGGTTTTCTGTCTAAGCCTCACTTAATCCTCCATTATGTGGGAACACTGTAATTTAAAACAACTAATTAAACAGTTGCTATATATCTGAAGTGACATTTAAAATAGCTAAGTACCTCTAGGACTAAATGGATCTTAGCATGATCATCAATGGCTGCTAATATCACAAAGGGGCAGTTAGACATTAGGTGCCTCCTGATGGAAATACATACCTTTATATACAAAGTGTTGTTGCCCTTATACACACACACACACACACACACACAACCTTGCATGTGTTCAAGCCTCTAGACTAGTGCTATTTTCAGCTGGAGCAGGGGAGGGGAATTCTGCTCCCAGAGGACATTTGACACTGTCTAGAGACATTTTTGGCCATCACAATTGGGAGGTGCTCCTGGCTTCCAGTGGATAGAGGCCAAGGATACTGATAGCTATTCTACAATGCACAGGACAGCTCCCCACAATAAAGAATGATTTGGACCCAAATGTCATTATTTCCGAGATGGAAAAACCTTACTCTAGATCTCGCTACCAATTTCTAGGAAATACAGGGGACAGAAGAACATGTTAAAGGACAGCAGAGGGTGGGTGCAATGAGGAAAACCCAGACTATGGGAAACTCCAGAACAAGTGACTTGCTAACTCCAACATATAGATTTTCTTTGGATTTTTATTTAAATGACACTGTAAAAAAATAATAAGCCAATTGAAGAATTTTTAAAACTGAATGGATATCTGATTACTTTAAAGAACAGTTATTAACTTTTAGGTGTGATCATGATACTGTAATGTTTCAGTCCTTATATTTTAGCAATATAGATACTGAATTATTTAAAGACAAACTTATATGATACCTGAGAACTGCTTCAAAATAATGGAGAGAAGAGATATAGGTAAGACAAAATTAGCTATGAGTTGATGTAATCACTCTGCTTTTGATTATGTTTAAAACCTTCCATAATAAAAAGCTTTAAACAATCATTTTAATAACAAAATAGCTAAGTAACCTATAGGCAAAAATGCTCTGTAAACTTCTTATACAAAAGTAAAGTATTCCAAGAGCATGGGCATAGGGTTTAGACCTAGGTTAATATCCTGGTTCGTCTACCCTTACCTCTTGATCTCTGTAAAGTGGAGATGGTCCTCACACCTACTTTGTAGTACTGATTAATGCGTATATGTGGAATCTAGAAAAATGGTACAGATGAAACGATTTGCAAAGCAGAAATAGAGACACAGATGTAGAGAACAAACGTATGGACACCAAGCGGGGAGAGGGAAGGTGGGATGAATTGGGAGATTGCAATTGATATATATACACTACTATGTATAAAACAGATAACTAGTGAGAACCTACTGTATAGCACAAGGAATTCTACTCGGTGCTCTGTGGTGACCTAGGTGGGAAGGAAATCCAGGAGGGAGGGGATATATGTATACGTATGGCTGATTCACTTTGCTGTACAGCAGAAACTAACACACCATTGTAAAGCAACTATACTCCAATTAAAAAAAAAAAATTGAATATGATAGTGATTGATGCCCTGGGAGTGACACTCCCCTTTTCCATTTCCCACAAGAGCTCCAAACAAAGACGGAAAATAAAATGAGGCAAATCCTCCCCCCAGTACTGGCACTTTTTAAAGACTTTGATCCAGGTCATTCATTTCCTTCCTGTACAAATCTGGCTGTGGCCAGGAGATCAAAGCACTAACAAGGAAGTATGAGGATTCTTTTTTAATTTCCTCTGATTTGCTTTTTTTTTTTTTTTTTTTTACTCTTTCTTATAGAACACATAGCAATAAATAAATGAGGTAGAGAGAAATAGGAAAAAATACCTCATTGTAAAACCTCCTTACACGTG
Organism: Aethalodelphis obliquidens; assembly: GCF_003676395.1. Taxonomy (NCBI): domain Eukaryota; kingdom Metazoa; phylum Chordata; class Mammalia; order Artiodactyla; family Delphinidae; genus Aethalodelphis; species Aethalodelphis obliquidens. Next base: position 62,423,338 of record NW_020837946.1, on the reverse strand, counting down.
TGAGATTCACTTTAGGGCCATGAACCCTGAAGGATTCATGACTTGTATGATTCCAGAAACAATGAGGTTTAACTCTGGTTCAACAATTACTTGTATGTACTTAAAAAAATGAACAAAATTTTGATTAAGGATTCCTGCCCAGATATTTTACAAAGCTCACTTCCTTTCCTTCATTCCTTTCTATAAGAGCTGCTTGAATGCTTGTACCCTGCCAGCTTTTTTCCAGAAGGTCCGTCGGCAAAGTCATGAGGCAGCTGTATTGGTGACTTGAGACTTGGCTGCAGGGTGTTCACATGGAATAAATCCAAACAGTCTGTTTTGGCTGCCTTTTATTTTCCCTAAAATAGCATTTCCTGCAGTACCATTGCATTTGCAATAAAGCACTCATTTTTATCCACTTGTAAATAAGGGATAAAGACACAGACTGTTGGCTGGTGGCACAGGCCTCTGGTTCTGTTCTTGCACAAGGTAGGACTTCCTCCTTCTGTAAATAAAGTCCTTCATGAACAGTAATCATCAGACTTGGACCAGAGGACGAGCTGAGCTCTAGCTCTGCCACACACCATTTAACCCTGAACAAGCCACTCCATCCTTTGCTGGTTCAGTTACCTTATTCGTAAGACAGTATTATAATACTGGCCCTAATGTCCTCAGTGAGGGGTCTAATAACAATAACCACTGGAATTTACATAACACTTTGAAGTTTATACAATACTACAAAATATAATGTATGATTTGTCTCTATTATTAATCAAAAATATTTTCTTCACTTGCCACAATAAAGAATTTATTGTTTGCCTTACAAAGTACTCAAAGGGGAGTCCTTGACTCTGGACTTGCTATCTGTGACCTCCAGACACACACTACCATCTCTAAAACTGCCGGTACCAAGTCTAAATTCTCCGTAACTTTTCCAAGTTAAAGAAGACCCAACCTAGAGGCCACACAATCTCTTTCAAAAGAAAACATGTAAGTTAGAAATTACAACAGAACTATACCAGAAATTCTGCTAGGAAATGGAAACACAAAGGCAAATAGCACAGACTCCTCTCAAAGGAAAATAACATACAAGGGAAGAAAGCATTGGAGAAGTTTTTTGTTTTGTTTTAATGTACTGTGTGATGACAGTGAGGCTGCAGCATGAATCTGGACACACATACGAGTATTTCTTCCATTAAGAGCACAATTTGAACACTACAGTAAATAGGAACGGTTTGCTCATAACCAGTTTATGTTAGCTCCCACCCTCGGCATAGAGCCATATCGGGAAGTGTAGCAAGATGGCTCTTTCATTAAGCATACAATATACCAAAGGAAGGGATTTAGAAACAGTCCAGAGAACTAAAATCCTATCAAAATGATCAAACAATAAAAGAGTTGTCCCATGAGAAGAGACTAAAACCTAAATCTTTAGTTGGAAACATAATAACCAAGAAGTTTATGATCAAGGTTTCTAAGGTACACAAAATCTATCCACCGATTATTAGAATACTAGAATATTAAAATAACCCCTTGAAGTCTGAAATGCAGTATGCCAGAAAGAATGCCAGGGAAAGATATATAAAAACTCAAAGAAGCTCTGGGTAAATTCATAAATGATAGACCTATAAGCGCTTTTGAGAGAAAATGGGTATGTCTGAGACTAAAGACAGAGTTAGATGGACCAGAGGACGGACACAGCAGCATAATTAGTATATTCTTGTATTCTAACAATTCTATATAAACCTCAAGAGAGGCAGATTACTCTTTACTCGTTTGTAAGAAGTGATTGCACTTTCTTATTTTGCTTATGGTCATATTTAAACATTATACATAGAATACTGTGATTGTATGCTTTATCTTGTGGTGATCAGTTACAAATTGATATAGTATTCTTCCATTACACAGATAGCCATTTTCAAAATGTAACACGTTTCCAAGGGTAATCTGGAAAACACTGAGTCCGTAAGAGCAGAAAAACTGAGACATTTGACCTAGAAGCTTACCATGGTAACGTACTAAAAGTTAAAATTGACCAAACTGGATTTTGTACTCATTGACTTCTTGTGATTCTGTGTTAAAGTTAAAAGTTTCTTACTTCAAGACATACAGAAACTTGATGTGCTAAGGCAGGACAGACTCAGAATGTCTTGCTAAAAATAGACTCCTATCAGAATATCACCTCTAATCCACAAAAGAATCCGCCAAGAGATTTCAATAACAAGAGGCATATTGTAGGCATTTCTGTCCATCAACAAATTGATTAAAATGCCAAAGGGACAAAGGTGAAACCAAATACAGTGCAAAGACTGTAAGGGACTCACGGCAGTTTTTCTCATCAGTTCCATCCAAGCAGTCTGTGGAATGGTCACATCTGAATTCTGCTGGGATACATTCACCGTTGTCACACGTAAACTGATGGCTTGAGCATGTTCTCCCAGCTGTGAAAGGAAAAAAATATTACTTTGTAATTACTGAAAAACACAGACCAACTAACAAATATGACAGTAACATTAACCCAGCTACTCTAAGGTAGACATCTTACAATGTGAAAGCAAAAGTGTTATTATCAGGATACTATCAAAATGCCCAGAATCATATCAACATTCAAGGTTGTGAGTGTAGACAATTATATTATCAACATGTGTTGAGAATACAGTATAGCTTGAAAACCTATACAGTAAAAAGGATGAATGAAATAAGAATTTTGCAGGTATAGGTATTAATCAAGGATCAGTAAGGTCCCCCTCATTGAAATCCTTGTTTAAACAAGAAGGAAACATGCCAAAGAGTAAACAGTGGTTACTTCTGAGTATTAGGAATGTGGGTGTTTTTTTTTTTCTTTAGAGTTTTCTCTACTATATAAGCTTTCTACATTGAATACCTGTCAGTTTCATAAACATAAATTTAAGCTAGCTTGATTTTATCCTAAGTTGATTAGGGTAGGTAAGAGCAGAGCACCAGTAGTTTATCAAATTTGCCTCTGGATAAAACAGACAAAATCAAATGAATCAATATTCCAAGCATCATGTGAATTCTATTCTGTGAGTCTGAGGCAGGATTTTTTTTTTAATTTATTTATTTTTATTTATTTATTTTTGGCTGCATTGGGTCTTCGTTGCTGCACGTGGGCTTTCTCTACTTGCGGCGAGGGGGGCTACTCTTCGTTGTGGTGCGTGGGTTTCTCATTGTGGTGGCTTCTCTTGCTGCGGAGCATGGGCTCTACGCACACGGGCTTCAGTAGTTGTTGCGCAAGGGCTTAAGTGTTTGTGGTTCGTGGGCTCTAGAGCACAGGCTCACGAGTTGTGGCGCATGGGCTTAGTTGCTCCGCAGCATGTGGGATCTTCCCAGACCAGGGCTCGAACCCGTGTCCCCTGCATCGGCAGGCAGATTCTTAACCACTGTGCCACCAGGGAAGCCCTGAGGCAGGAATTATGATGGGACTTTTTAATTGTCCACATAAGAGAGAAGCATTTGGGGAAAAGATGATCTAATAAAAAAATAATGTAAAATTCAAAATGCAAGAGTTACCTTATAAAATCCATACTCATTTAAAATAGTATGGAACATTGCTCATAAATTACTGCTGTAAAGTTATTTCCAGTCCCCCAAGCAGTTGCCCTTGGTAGTTCCCATCCCCTCTATGTAGTATTATTATCAAGGGGTCATCCACCACACACTGCATCACAATCTACAGCTCAGCTTTCTTCCTACTCCGTGTGGGGAGCAAGGGAAAATGGAACCAAATGGCACATCTAGCCAAAAGATAAATAACCCACCATTCATTCATTCAGAACCTACTATCAAGAACCTACTATCTGCTAGACAGAATACCAAGCCTTAGGGATACAAGCTGAACAAAGCACAGTCACTGCTCTCCAGAGCTTCATGATCTAGCACTGAGTACCTACTAGGTCACCCTTTTCCTCTAGGACCTTTGAGAGGCCAGCCAGAAACATCAGAGCCCAGAACAGATTTCCTAGAGACAAGGATTTCTGCCTGCTCCTTACTATGCCTGGTACTTTTCCTTCCTCCCTTCAGTCCTTCTGAACTAGTGTCCCCCACCTCCCTCCCTTTTTGCCACTCCACCTCAGATCCGGATGCACGTAACTGGACCTGATGTAGATATGCCGTGCTCCTATCTGGCCTTGACTAGCTCCTGTCTGTGCCCTCCTCAAGACTGCCATTTGTCACCACCACCACCCTCCCCAGCCCTACATAGTTTGCTGGTTTCCCCTGAACCACTCTGTCCCAAGGATCACCATCTCTTTGTTGCTGGCAGACCTCATGACCAGCACTGACAAGCCCTAACAGATTGTTTAATTATACAGTCTACATTTTACCTTTACACCAAAGTATTGAGAATTTCCATTATCTTCCTCAAAAGAAGGCTTCTAGTGGCTCGACTGAAGAGAGTTCATACTCCCACTGCTGGACTCAAAATTCCTGGACTTAATTCTAATTTTTTATAAATACATCCAGAACCTATTGAAGCCCACAGCATCTCCACTGCTAGTCACCTAACAAACAAGTTCCCACATGACGTAGCCATCAAAAATATCTGTTTCTTCTTTGATCTTTGTGGACAATGTCCATGTGAAAATGCCAACAGGATCTTGGCTATCTCAAAACCAACACACAGTGATGATAGATGTCCATGATTTGTGGGATGTGCATTTAATGAAACAGAATGTGGGGAAGTTTAAAGGTGAATGCTACACAGTGATCAGAGCTGGACTTTTCCAGAGGACAATTGAGGTCAAGAGCCTGAGGTGGTTCATTACAGTCTTGTATCTTCTCTCCAATTTCCATCTCAGTCCAACTTAGACTCGCTATAAGGTTTTAGTTTGGGGTTTTTTTGTTGTTTTTTTTCTTTTGTCTTATAAAAACACAGGGAAAAGATGTTGATGTTTTCTCTTCTAGATATTGAAATTTGAATTATGGGAATGTAAAAGTCAGGACTTCTGCGGCTTTCATGCAATCATGAAAAGCCAATAGGCTAAAAAGACGGCAGGGCAGGGCAGAATAGTGGAAGAAACCTGGATGATGTCACTGATCCAAGGAATTGAGATTTTCCATTATCTTCCAATCAATTCTGGAACAATGCTACATTTAGGCTTCTTGGGTGAGATAATAAATTCCCTTTCTGCTTAACTTTTTTGAGTTGTGTTTTTCACTCTTTGCAGTCAAAAACATCCCCATTGATACAAGAATAATTTTAAATTATACAAATATCCTTAAGAGAAAGGAATGCTACAGATGACAGACATCTTTCTCACATGTTGCCATCTTAAATTCACCCAAGATTATGCTCTTGTCCAAAATTGTTTAAGCCCAGTAAAACAGTCTTTTCCAGTTCCATCCCAAAGAAATCAGAATGGAAGTGTCTCTTCCAGGTTACTGCCCTGAACCCCCTCAATGTCCAGGAATCAGCAGTCGCCAACGTCCTCTTCCTTGCTACTATTTGTTTTCTGGTTCCAGCTCATCCTACAACGGCTCTAGCAGCTGTCACTGAAGTGCCTCCAACAGACCTCCACTTCCGCTCAGTCAGAAAGAAGAGAGTTTAATAGTGGGGCAGAAGGGGTGGAAGGTTTTGCCTGCACAGTGTGCTCCAGGAGCATGTGGACCCATCCAACTGCCAAGCAGACAAATGAAGACCTCCACATACAGATACCAATAGGTGTTTTGTTTCTTTCTTAAGCATAACATAACCTGAGTTAAATACTGGGAATCTATCCCATGTCCAAATCACTGGCTATATTGATAATTCTTCAGCACATTCACACTTTCAGTATCATCCAACCCCTGAGTGAGACAGCTGGCACAGGTTCCCTTGTCCTTCAAGGCCCAACTCTGCATTTATAAAGATTCATTCCATTGTGTTTTGTATTTGTAACAGGTTGGAATTTAAGGTGTCCAAAGGGCCAAAACAAGATTCCTCTACAAGCACTTACGGCAATGCCGCCGTTCATCTGAGCCATCGATACAATCTTCTTCCTCGTCACACACCCAGTGGACAGGGATGCATAGCTCCTCACTCTGACACAGGAACTGGTTGGAACGGCAAGTAGGGTGAGCTAAAATAAACCGGAAAAAAACTCATTATGTCTAACATCCACCCTATTATACCAACAAACGATGCTCGTTTCAAAAGAAGTATGTCAACTCCTGCTCAATATATTTGATAGCAAATATAAAAAACCTTAGAGCCTGTGGAGTTTAACCAGTGTTCACTGTCAAGTAATCTCAGCAATGGCATCACAACAAAATGCTGATCCAAAGCAATACAAAATACAGAGAATAAAACAAACAGCCCAAACACACATTCATACGAAGTTATGACCAAAAAAATATTAAATTTTTAATTTCAATAAAATCAACCATGAGTTTATAATTATTAAATTATTTGAAGTGTTTTGTAATAACTAATAGTAAAACATCATGATAAATTGTAAAATCCATGAGATTTGGAAAACAAGACCCAAAATCAAATAATTTATTATTTCCACAATTTACTTGCTTTACAATCTTCAGCAGGTTCTCTGAATCGCAATGTATGCATCATAAAATGGGGACTATATTTTTCTCACGGTGTGCTATAAAAAATAAGTAGAATGGAATATTACTCAGCCATAAAATGAAACGAAATTGAGTTATTTGTAGTGAGGTGGATGGACCTAGAGTCTGTCATACAGAGTGAAGTAAGTCAAAAAGAGAAAATCAAATACCATATGCTAACACATATATATGGAATCTAAAAAAAAAAAAAAATGGTTCTGATGAATCTAGGGGCAGGACAGGACTAAAGATGCAGATGTAGAGAATGGACTTGAGGACACGGGAAGGGGGAAGGGTAAGGGACGAAGTGAGAGAGTGGCAGGGACATATATACACTACCAAATGTAAAATAGATAGCTAGTGGGAAGCAGTTGCATGGCACGGGGAGGTCAGCTCGGTGCTTTGTGACCACCTAGAGGGGTGGGATAGGGAGGGTGGGAGGGAGGGAGACGCAAGAGGGAAGGGATGTGGTGATATATGTATATGTATAGCTGATTCACTTTGTTGTACGGCAGAAACTAACACACCATTGTAAAGCAATTATACTCCAATAAAGATGTTAAAAAAAAATAAGTAGAGTAACATATGTGAAAGTACCATGTAAATAAGTTGCGAGTGATTGTCATTGGTATGTTTTTATCATCATCGTTATGGGACATTGGTAAATTGTTGGTATGACTGCTCAATTATTCCTTTATCTCAGAACACACTGTTCCTGACTTTCTGCTCCTAGTGTTTAACCTAAAATGAACTCAGTAAGCCCAGAGGAGGCAAATAGATAGCACTTGATCATATCTCTACAAATAGAACTACTCCCTTACTCAAAGTGTGGTTTCCAGACTAGCAGCATCAGCATTACCTGGGAGCTTGCAGAAATGCAGAATCTCAGGTCCCACCTCAAACATATGGAACTAAGCCCTACACTTTAACAACCTCCCCAGGTGATCCATTTCTGCTTGAAAGTTTGAGAAGCGCCTTATAGGACCTAATCCCCACACTTCTCCCATTTTCAAAAGCATCGTCATCCAAACAATACACCAAAGTTTGTCCTGTTGTGCCACAGGATGGCCAACGATTCAAAACAAATTTTCACCTGCTTTCTTGGTTTTTGGATGATAACCCTTGCCTGTTCACCTGTCAGAATGAATGAAATTGCAGTAGTGTGATGGATCACCTATGGCAAGGTGGGAGAGCAATGGACATAAGGGTTGGGATTAGTGCACCAACTGGGAAGCCTTTAATAAATAATTTAGCTTCTCTATGCCTCAGTTTCCTCATCTGAAACCTACCTCAGAGTATTGTTGAGAGAAGTAAATGAAGAAATATGTGTAAGTGATTTTATAATTCTTCTAAATTAAAGAGTTAAATTGGGGGTTTATAATATTATCATGTTTTTAACTATTATTTAAAAAACATAAACCACACTAGCCCCTTCTGTGACCTCTTGATAGTAATGCACACAAGTTCTACTACATCCTTTTTATAAAAACAGACTCTTCCTTGAATTACAAATCACAGCAGTACAGACAACATTATTTTTTTATTCTTGTTAGTGCACAAAATTTGCAGACTGAATAATCTGAAATAATCGTTTATAGGCTTCAGAAAACAGCTCAGAAAGTTGGTTCCATACCAAGGTCATGGGATAAGAGTAAGATAGAAACTGATGTGAATTGAACCTCGTGATCAAAAGGGACTGAATTCTTAATGCCACCAGTTCTCCATCTCAAAAGATTGGCGCTCAGTCCAATCTACTACTAAAGGCACAACTCTTTCTCTTTGTTACAGCTGAAATGACCATGAAGCACTTCTGCTACTCAGAACAGAGCTTAGCCCCACCGCTCTTCACTTACGGCAGCCAATTTCATCCGAGCCATTCGCGCAGTCTCTGGTCCCATCACACCGCCAGGACGCAATGATACAAACCCCAGGTTGGCACTGAAACTCATCACTGTGACATTCTGTAATCCCACAAGCAAGAGAAAGCCAGTTTAAAAAGTTACGCACACAGATATTTCAAAAAAAATACAAATTTTTGATGAAAACAAAAAATTATTCAACTAATTAGTAATCAAAGAATGTAAATTATTTATACAATTAGGAAAACATTTTTATGATTATATTCTGTGTCAGGGTCTGCAGGAAAGTCATTTTCACACACAGCTGACTAGAGTGCACCTTGAGGTAACCAATCTGGAAAGCAGTTTGACAAAAGGTATCCTGCTTTTTAAAAGTGCTTATTCTTTAACTTAATACTTTTACCTCTAGGTAATTTTTTTTCCCCTTAAGGAACTAAGCAGAGAATTAAAGATTTATGTGTAGAGGTTTTCATCATAGTATAATTTATAATAAAGGAAATTGCAAACCTTGTAAATGTCCAATAATATGAAAATGAATAAATTTTCTTATATCTATATATATCATATTAGGAACTCATTAAAATAGTTATGAAGAACTTCTAAATGATTTGGAGAAATATTTGTAATATTTCATTACACGTTATAACAAAGACAAGGACGCCAAATTTTACCTGTAACAGAGTCATATATAGCAGAAAAAAAGCACAGAAAAGGCCAGAAAGTTAAGGGTGGTTATCTCTGATACCATCATGAGTAACTTTTCATTTGTGGGACTGTGCTTTTTTCAGTTTCCCACCCTACAGTCTTTTTAAGTGCCTTTTTATTACTAAATCATATACAGCAATTTATGTTTCTTCATTCTTAGATACAAGACCAATATTATGGCTTTTTGCTTGTAACTTATTTGTAAGATGCCAGGTACGGCTCTTCTCTGCCAACAAACAAAAGCCAAAAAACAAACAAACAAAAATCTCGGCAGCCAATCAGAGTGCACAAACTTGGCATCAAACTAGCCACACTTCCAAGGGGCAGTGATATCCCCTAGTGATACCAGAAAGTGAATATAACTTAAACAAGTACATTTAATTCAACGAGTATATCCTGCAGTTTTCCTAGTTCTCCCCAGGGGACTAATTTGGCAGTTAGCGATCCTCTGAGTTTCCCCAAATATCTGACCAGCAACCTCCCCATACATTATGTGCCAAGTACGAATTTTATTTTTAAGAGAGCAACCAACACCAGCCCAACGTGGAGAAGACTCAAAATTATTCTTTCACAAACCCATGGTGGTAGAGGAATAATTCGGGGGGGTTGGAAGAATAATTATACTTTCCCCATGTATTTAAGCAATCATGCTAAATTACCCATTTCAGTGTTTGACTAATTAAACTGAAATTAAGGGAATATACAGATCAATTACCTACTCCTAAAATAAATAAACAATGTGCTATCCTGTCTTGTGTAAATGCAGGCCTATCATGAGCATGACATAAACACAGTTAAGTGATCTATTCCTAGGGGATATAGGTTACTTTGTTCATGGAATGTTCAAATCTGATTGTCTGGTAGTGACATACTGATTTATAATGTATGCTGCAAATGGTCAGAAACTTTCCTTGGCTAAATGGTGGTACCGAGTGGTACAGGAATACGTACACCCAAATACCTTCTATAGACTAATGCATGATGGTGGTTGGTGGTGCAGGTCTGGGGTTGGTGGTGCAGGTCTCTTATCAACTACCTTTAAAACACAACAACCTCCCTTGCAAAAATGCCCCTAAGGAATGCACAAATTCACTCTGGAATCCCAGAACTTCTCATTGGATTTTGTTCTACAAAGCAATATTTCCATGAGAGATTAGAGGCTTTGGAGGTTCAGCTATTAACACAACATATATTAAATCACTTTTATCAATTAGGTCTATTGTTAGAAATCCAACATAATACATTTGTAAATTCAGTACATTTGTTTCCCTTAGTATCTAATAATTTCTGGTTGAAAAATTATAACAATCTAAAGGTCAGTCTACTTACAAAGAGCTTCCTCTTGCTGGAAAAATCATACACTTAGAAACTGAGCATACTGAAGCAAATTCTCAGAATAATATACTGCCTGTTTTTAAATATATGTATCATTAGTGTTATTTCTTAAGCAACATTTTTGTTTATTTTTTTTTCTTTTCTCATTTCTTAAGCATTTTTATTACAAGTCAAATTTTGAGTTTGTTTTTGCTAAAATATGAAGTTAAGCACATCATGAAAAGAACACAAAATAGATACACGAAAGTCATTTTTTAAGCACTTCAAAGTCAATTATTTAAAAATCACACATTAGGGTTTCCCTGGTGGCTCAGTGGTTAAGAATCCACCTGACGATGCAGGGGACGCGGGTTCGTGCCCCGGTCCGGGAAGATCCCACATGCCGCAGAGCAACTAAGCCCTTGCACCACAACTACTAAGCCTGCGCTCTAGAGCCCACAAGCCACAACTACTGAGCCCATGTGCCACAACTATTGAAGCCCGCGCGCCTAGAGCCCGTGCTCCACAAGAGAAGCCACCACAATGAGAAGCCCGCTCACCGCAACGAAGAGTAGCCACTGTTCGCGGCAACAAAGACCCAATGCAGCCAAAAATAAATAAATGAATTTATTAAAAAAAAAAATTCCAATGCTAAGCCCAGCAGCTGGCATTATAGGGGAAAAAAAAATCACATATTAAAAAAAAAAATTTAAACTGATAGGGGAAGTTTTACAATTATGTAACTCTTTCTAGTTAGTATTTTTCACATTTGACCTCCCAAATACTCAGTTATCTAAAGTAATATATCAAGCCCAATTCACTCAACTTATCAACAGATCCATGGTAATTCATTTGTCAAGTTCATCTTTTCAATATTAACTTCCATGCCTGTTATAACTCCCAAATGACTATTGTTTGGAAACATCTCTGCAGAAGAACAAATTATCATTTGCTGGGTGGCATCTTAGTAATCAACCAAATGCTCCACTAGTGTCAGAAGACTGTCATCCATTCTATTACAAAGGAAATGTGTTGTTGAAAAACAAACTGCCAGTATAGCACAGGGAACTCTATTCCATAATTTGTAATAACCTATATGGGAAAAGCATCTGAAAACGAATAGATATATGTAGATATATAACACAATCACTTTGCTGTACACCTAACACAACATTGTAAATCAACTATTCCCCAATATAAAATACATTTTTTTAACAATAATAAAATAGAAATCAAACAAAAATAATAATAAAGTTCTAAAACAGGCAAAAATAAAAAATAAATTTTAAAAAAACACACTGTTAGTGAAAAGGTCTAGATCAAGTTTGATAACAATTTCAGCTGCCCCTGATTTCAATTGGTTTGTATGCACTTTATTTTCTGAGAGTTTTTTTTTGCACAGGCTCCGGACGCGCAGGCTCAGCGGCCATGGCTCACAGGCCCAGCCGCTCCGCGGCATGTGGGATCTTCCCGGACCAGGGCACGAACCCGTGTCCCCTGAATCAGCAGGCGGACTCTCAACCACTGCGCCACCAGGGAAGTCCTGAGAGTTTTTTTTTAAATAAGTAGCCTTTACTCATAACCCCTCCAAAGGTTACTGCATATTATCTATACTTCATTGTTTAATAATTTGAAGTCCAAAGAAGATGGGAGTGGGGGAATTTCATACTTTGGAGCTAAACATAGTTTATGAAAGAAAAAAATCTAAATAGAGCAAAATTTAACACTTCTTTCAACAAATGGTCTCTAAACATCCATATTCAACCAATCCATTTTTAACCAAGAGGTAATTTTGCAAACAATCTTTTATAACTTTAAAAGTCTCCCTCTAATAAAAACCAAAGAGGAAAACATCATAATCCACACTGAAATAAAAACCTATTGTTAAGAACCAGGCAGTCATTGACAAGGAACCATTAGAACCAAAGGGACACCCTACTTTCCCAGGCTGGCCCTGCCTTTCCCAAAAATCAAAATAGATGGTGCAAAGATGAAAAAACTATTTGTGTGGTACTTAAATGGTATGCACCATTCTAAGTACTTTGTAAACTTTTTGTAAACTTTGTCATTTAACCTTCATAACAACCCTACAAGATAGACGTCATTATCATGCATATTTTACAAATAAAGAAACTGAGACACAGAGCAATTCAGTAACTTGCCCAAGATCAAATAGCAAACATGTGCAAAGTAAGATCTGAATCTGACAATTCTGGTCCAGCATCTGTGCTGTACTACCAGTGCTCTATGTTCTCTTCAAACCAGAAAAAAAAAAAAAAAAAAAAATTCCACCAAAAAAATGAATGTAAAAATTTGATTATTTTCCAAAGTTGCTATCAACATTCACTGGATTCATTAACTGGACTGGTGTGGAATCCACACCACACCATATGCTCATACAATACAATTGCAGAAGAGTAGTCTACTTAGCAACAAACATTGCACATAAAAACAAAGGAAAATTTGCAACAATCAAAAGCAATGCAAGGAGGGAAGGGTGTGGGGGAGGGATGTATTGGGAGTTTGGGGTTAGCAGATGCAAGCTATTATACAGAGAATGGAAAACAAGTTCTCACTGCATAGCACAGGGAACTATATGAAATATTCTGTGATAAACATAATGGAAAAGAATATGAAAAAGAATGTATATATATATGTATAACTGAATCACTTCGCTGTACAGTAGAAATTAACACAACATTGTAAATCAACTACATTTCAATAAAATAAATTTTTTTAGAAAGAGCAATGCTGGAAAAAAAAAAGAAAAGAAAAAAAAGCAATGCAGGGAAATCAAAAAAAGTTTCAATCTCTTCAAGAAAAATTACAATAGACATAGGGATAAACTTGGTTTTCAACGTTATAGAGCCCCAAGCTGGAGAAAAACAAGAGTAATCCTTTCTTCATAAATAGCCACAGCCCAAGCTTCCTGGTTTAAGTGTTGGACTAAGAATGTGTTAAGATAAGATACTGGAGTAACAGATAATGCCTAGAGGAGGGAAGAAGTTTGTTTTTCCAGAAGGGGCACAGCGCGGAATGGAGAGCACCACTTCTGTATCCTTTACAAACTCTGGCACAGTGCTAGGCACATGTGGGACAGAAAACACGTATTCACCAGGTAATGAAGATTTCTCTTTGTAAAATTACATATCAGAGATTCATAAAACCATCAAGGCAAACAATGAGTCTTTTAATTGGAGTTTACTATCTTAAATCTATAGAAAGAAAAATGAAACCTGGTATAATTTGAAATAGGAGGACTATCTAAACGTTTTAAAAAGAGAAAAATATTGAGTCATACTAATGTTTCATTCTTTTTTGAATTTTTTTAAACTTATTTATTTTGTTTTATTTTTGGCTGCACTGGCTCTTCGTTGCTGCGCTGGGGGCTACTCTTCATTGCGGTGCGTGGGCCTATTGCAGTAGCTTCTCCTGTTGCGGAGCACAGACCAGGGCTTAAACCCGTGTCCCCTGCATTGGCAGGCGGATTCTTAACCGCCGCACCACCAGGGAGACCCCCTAATGTTTCATTCTTTTGCCCTTTCCTTATAAGAGTTTCTTTTTCCTCTCATGAATTCTCTTATTAGAAGAAAAAGGCAAGTCGTAGTCAATGGAACGTTGTCCAAAGTTAACAGAGTAAGGTAATTTCTGTGGCAAATCCTACTTTCCGGCTAGATCCTCTAACATGTGCTGGTCTTTCCAGACACTTTTGGTCTACCTGAGGAGGCACATGTGCTCTTTTTAAAAACATGTAACACTGCGTTGCACTTTAATAGTCTTACCTCCACTGAACTCAAAGAAATACATTCCTTAATTCACCCATAATTTTTACTTCACTTTTTCGGTACTTTGTTTTTACTCCCTTGGTATTGACAGACATACTTGTGATGTTTATAAGCTGGGTGATGGTTTACTACAATTCTCACACCTTGTCCACACCAACAAGGCCAGTCCCCTTTTGAAGATTTAAAGTCACTTGCTGATTTCCAAACTTGACACTGCAGCCATGACAGCCAAGGGTAACAGACTGTCTGGAGACCCTGCCCTGCCTAATGTCAACCGGTGGAATAGCCACCAACTCAACTGATGGAACTGAAACAAGACGGGTACAGCAAACCAGGCTACTAATCTTTCTGTACAACATTTTAGCTGCCTGGTTTTCAGAACAGTTCACCAAATAGGTGGCCAGAATTATTCTTTTTTTTTTTCAATCCAGTTTACAAACAACTGAGTTGACTGCTTTTTCCAAATTATTGTTTCAGAGCCCTGATGTTTTGATAGAGGAAAACAATATTGATATTGAGAGGACATTTCAAGATATTGAGAGGACATTTGAGGGAAACCCACAAGCCAGCTGATGTGTGATCATGTACACACATCACTTAAATGATTCAGTAAAGCCACACACGAAAAAAAATCATACCCACTGTGTGCAAAACTTTGTTCAAGGTTTGTGGAAGAAACAAAGAATAAGATATGATCCTTTGTTTTAATAGAACTTACAAATTTATTGGGGACAAAAGTTATTTATGCATTATAAATTAAATAGCCATGTAACAACAATAGCTGCTATTTGTTGAGCATCTACTATGTGTTGGACAATATAAAAAGCTTTATACACATCCACTTTTTCTTTTAGAGATTTAATTTTATTTATTTTTGTCTGTTTTGGGTCTTTGTTGCTGTGCGTGGGCTCTCTCTAGTTGTGGAGAACTGGGGCTACTCTTCGTTGCGGTGCGCGGGCTTCTCATTGCGGTGGCTTCTCTTGTTGCGGAGCACGGGCTCTAGGCGCATGGGCTTCAGTAGTTGTGGCACGCGGGCTCAGTAGTTGTGGAGCACAGGCTTAGTTGCTCTGCGACATGTGGGATCTTCCCAGACCAGGGCTCGAACCCATGTCCCCTGCATTGGCAGGTGGATTCTTAACCACTGCGCCGCCAGGGAAGTCCCTATACATATCTATTGGATCCTCTTAGAAATATGTGAAGTGAGATTTATATTTATTTAATAGAAGGGGAACTTGAATCTCAAGGGCATTAATCAAATTCCCACAGATACAGAAAATGTCAAAGTTTGATTCAGACCCAGGGCCTGTGTGATTTCAGAGCCTGTGCTCTATTCCTCAACCCCCATCCCACAAAACAAATGACAGCTTTCAATCACCCAGAATTTATTAAGTGCCAGCAGTGTTTTAAGTGTTTCCCATAGATTATCTCACTTATCCTCGCAACAATCCTATGAGATGGTACTAATAGCCCCATTTCATAGATGAGAAAACTGAGGCTTGACCAAATCTCACAACTGGTAGGTGGGGAAGCAGGGATTCACACCTAGGTAGTATGACTCCAAAGTTGTGCCATATGACAGTAGATGATTTCGTTCCAAATAAGCAGCAGAGGTAATAAGAACCAATTGTCTCAGGGAGAAAAAAATGAATACCACAAGATGATGTAATGAGAGAGGCTTCATGAAGGAGAATAAGACTGCCCTGGGCCTGTGTGAAAGAGCAGGACTTGGCGGGGCGGGGGTGGTGGTGAAGGAGGGACCATGTTTTGTGCAAGGGCCCAAACAACTTCAGGGAGGCCCAGCATGGGTAAGGGGGGAATAAGCAGGCCTCCATGGCCCAAGTGCAGGGAATCTCTTCTAAAGTGGGGGACAACCAAGCTGGGGAGATGGGGAAGAAAGGGCCTTGAATGCCAAGAACAGAGTGACATGATCAAATGGGTTGAGAGTGAGAAAGCTTAGAAATCTCTAGTGCCAGTAACTATATTAAAACTAAAAGTTGGGCTTCCCTGGTGGCGCAGTGGTTGGGAGTCCGCCTGCTGATGCAGGGGACACGGGTTCGTGCCCCGGTCCGGAAGGATCCCACATGCCGCGGAGCGGCTGGGCCTGTGAGCCATGGCTGCTGGGCCTGCGCGTCCAGAGCCTGTGCTCTGCAGTGGGAGAGGCCACAGCGGTGAGAGGCCCGCATACCGCAAAAAAAAAAAAAAAAAACTAAAAGTCGCTCTGGGTGGATGCAAATCTGAATGAGGATATAGACTTTGGCCATGAGAAGGGCTTGGGCTCCTCAGAACCCTGCCCAGAGCATGAGCTCAGTGAACAGGCCGGTGGGTGGTTCACCAAGAGGCTCTGGCAGGGATGGGGCTCACCCTGCAGCCCCTGCAGTTGCCCCAGGCCCGATCCAAAGCAACTCCAATGCATGGCAAATGGCCAACAGTTTCCGCAGGTGCCACCCAAGGCCTCCTAGTGTCCTGTTCTCTCCAAGTTGAATGCATGTGTCTGAGCATCCAGCATGAGGAATTCAGCCAGACCTCGAGAGACAGAGGATCTCAAAGACTGCTGAAATATTTGCTTAATAATTTTAAAGTGCCTTTTCAATGATCCAAAGCCGGCAGCATAATATGATGCACTATCAGAGAAGCCTCTCAATTCTGAGAAGTGGGAAGTTACATTTCCACCTTTCCTAACTGAGCTATTCCTCACGCATTTTGTTTAAACACTAGCTACCTGCCTTTCTCCCCTTTCCCCATCTCTTCCACATCACTTCTTTTTCACCGAGCACCTCCTCGACCTACAACCCGATGGTTCACAGCACTGAAGTGCATTATAAATAAAACCATGCTTCTCAGGGGTTCCTGACAGGACGTGATAGGCATGTAGGATGGGATAATTATTCAACTGCCGTGGGCAAAGCAGGATGTCTAGCGTCCCTGGCCCCTGACATGAGGAATGCCAGCAGTGCCCATCCCCCGTCCCTGTGACATACATGTCCAAACACCCCTTGAGAGTGGTGGTACCACCCCCAGTTGAGAACAACTTAGAACCTCTAAGCAGCATGGACATTCAGAGCTCAAAATGTCTTAACCCACATGAAAGAGATCATCTACGAAACCCCCTGTAAATAAAAAAATTCTTCCCTCCTAAAGACAATAAAATTTCTTAAGCGGCAATCGCACTCCCTCCCACCCATCAATGAGAGGGCCTGAGATTGGGCAATATCATGCCGCAGCTGCTAGTACTAGCACCTTGAAATGAACTCCCCTGGGAGTGTGGTAAAGCATCTCAGTTCCAGGGAGGCCTGCTTCACCCTGGAGAGCTCCACGGGGCATCCACAGGCTTACCCATTCAAGGGTGGGGGGAGTCACACAAAAAAACAAGCCCCAAATCTGAAGTCCTCAAGCAGTTCTTCACTAATGGAAAAGGTCATTGCTATGAAAAACAGTCATAAACACACCTGCCCATGGTGCAACGTTTTCCCGTCTGTGTAGTTATCAGAACAAAAGAAAAAGCTTTTTTCCAATGTCCTCTCTCCACCCCTGCCACATACGCTCACAAAAAAATAAAGATATGAATTGACAATCATCTAAGTGCCTAAAACATTTGAAAGAATCTCTAAGTTTTGACCAAGAACACTCAGCAACGAAAACTTTCTGCCAGCCATTACCAAACACTGAAATTGTGTTTGTATTAGTCTTTCCTGTATTTCCTCATATAATCCATGCAGTGTTTTCTCTAACAGCTGAATCACTGAGGTTCCTATAGGTGGACTCCTCCTCCACATGGGAGAAAACTAAGTCCAAGACCTTTGTCCCCACTCCCCCGCAAGGAACTAACTGGTTATCTGATGGCCAAAGAGCTACATTTATAGGATGCTGAAAAGACCACTATCCAAACAGAAGAAAATTTAAGATAGTCTGCCTGCTCTGGTTAATAAGAACCCAATGAATCAAATTCCATGAGAAAAGAGTAGAACACCCTTCAGCACAATGTTTTAACATGACTTGTACAAAAACTATAAATCCCCCCATTTAAGAGCTGATTTCCAACCCCAACCGCCCAGAGTATTCCTATACAGCTTACTGATTTGCAGGATAAATTACTGGAAGATGGTTGAACAGAATCAAAAGCTAAAAAGGAAAATCACACACATGTGAGAATAAGTGACTACACAGATCTCCAGATAGGCAGCTTTCCTGCTTAAGGCTTATTACATAGGGTGTGATAGACCCACTCTCAATCCTAACACAGAGTTTATAAATAGCACCAAACCAGGGTTTTTCTGATTAATTAGTCCCAAGTGTTGAACCATACGTCACATCAACACAGGTGTGTTAAAGCTGCAAGCATCACTGCTGTTTTGGTCACCTTAACAAGCAAATTAGATCACCAGGTTATCAAGTGAACAATGCTTGATACCAGAAGTTATGACAATAGCAGCAGAAGCAGAAGAAATTGACTCCCAACTGGTGGATTTGGGGATGATTCTCTATAGTCACAGGGCAAATCATTTGTAACTACTAAACGGATCTTCTGGATTGAATCATACAAACACCTTTGTGTTCTGATCTTGTTTTAGTTTTTCTTTAACTTTTATTATTGACTTTATTGAAGTATAGTTGACTGACAATATTATATTAGTTTCAGGTGTACAACACAGTGATTCAATATTTTTATAGATTATACTCCATTTAAAGTTATTACAAAATAATGGCTGTATTTCCTTGTGCTGTACAATTTTTCCTTGTTTTCATTTAACAAACACTTTGCTGTATTCTTTATCCCTTACTCTATGTTATTTCATTCTTTTTTTTTTAATTGATTGATTTATTTATTTATGGCTGTGTTGGTTCTTCATTGCTGTGTGCGGGCTTTCTCTAGTTGCGGCGAGTGGGGGCTACTCTTCGTTGTGGTGCGCAGACTTCTCACTGTGGTGACTTCTCTTGTTGCAAAGCACGGGCTCTAGGTGAGCGGGCTTCAGTAGTTGTGGCACGTGGGCTCAGTAGCTGTGGCTCACAGGCTCTAGAGCGCAGGCTCAGTAGTTGTGGCGCACGGGCTTAGTTGCTCCATGGCATGTGGGATCTTCCCGGGCCAGGGATCCAACCCGTGTCCACTGCATTGGCAGGCAGATTCTTAACCACTGCACCACCTGGGAAGCCCTGTTATTTAGTTCTTGACCATTCACAATAGTTACACCAATAGGCTCTCAAGACATGAAAAGGGAGAAGAGGCAGAAATAGAGGAAGAAAGAGAAAAGGGGAAAGAGGAAGAGAGAGAGGGAGGAAAGGAGAGATATCAAGGTCAACAATTAGCATCCAAACACTAAATTTAATGAGACCTTGCATCTTGCACTCTAACCACAATTTGATACAAAATGGTAACTCATTCTTATCTAGCTATGGCCCAAATCCAGGCTGGAATAGTTTGTGATTGGTAAGTGGGTTTATGAGTCACAAATCTCAGCTAGGAACTAAATAAGCGCTCATTCTAAATGTGTATATTTTCAGAAAGTAGAGATCAGATATATTTTTATATATAATATATATAATTTCATATATGTGTATGAAATTTACTCTGAAACAACAAATACTTACGCATCCATAAGCAAGTCTGATGACAACTCTGACCAGAAATGTTGATCATGGCAGGACTTATGGTGGCTTATCACAGTGTTTACACACTGACTTTTATCAATTTGTTAGGAGACTAGTTGAGGTGAGCACACATGCATGACTCAGCCTTGATGATTTAGTTATGGCCATGTATGGCTTCTGCCAACAACAAATTTTCCTAAACTCTTAAGAAATACTGTGCAGCAACAATGTGAAAATATTTCCACCAATAAGTTTAAAAGCCTGTTCTTGGGCAATAAGTACTGATAACCAATCATCTGGTAAACTGAAGTCAACATTTTTAATACATATGTATTGTGTCATTAACTTTTTAAAAAAAAACTGGTTTTGTTGTTTTACACTGTTTTTGTACTTTTTTCCCTTCTAGTGGTGTTCTATCTCAGAAAGGATTTTATAAGCAGAAGCTCAAAATTCTTCCACCATGACCTGATATATGAAAAATAAAGAACAGAAAAAGTAAATGAGATTAAGAGACCAAAAGAAGAGTGATAGTAAGGTGGCAAGAATTTATTATGATTCTACCAATAACAGAGCATTATTCTAAAGTGTGAGCTCCTAAAAGCAGGAATAAATACCTCTGTAATCCCAGTGCCTAGCACAGAACGTCCTAGTACCCAGATGACCCTCAATAACTAAACGATATATGATGCATTGTAATATAGGGGTGAAGTTGATCTCCAAAAGGTGATAAAGTCATGAGATCATGATGACTTGTGTACTTTTTTAATAGATCCTGCTGTTTAGAGCCACTGTTTCTTCCAATCTAATTACCAACTGAACAATTATCTTCCATACTGACCCTCATGAGAGTCCAGAAAGACTCTCAAGAAGTCAACTCCAAATCCTTAGGAACCTATTTATATGTCCAGGTCATTCTCTGCTATTTCAATAAAGAATGGGACTTCCCCTCCCCCCCGCCCCACTCATATTATACAAAACATTTATATCCAGCATTACTCTGTAGTAGAGAGTACTCTATACCTTCCCCCACGAAAAATAGGAGGGAGAAAAAGAAAGCTACCGGAGAATATCTGATTCCACAAATCAAAATTTGTAGTTTTTATTGTAAGCAATTTGCTAACATAAGCACGACTTTAGTTTCCCTATAGAGTCAAAGGTAAAGCTGATTTTGTTAACTTGAGAGTCTATAAAATAGGATTTATTGCATTTACAAAGATTTTCATGGTAAAATGACACGAAATTTCCTGTGTCTCCTCTACTATACTGATTTTAGCAATTGAGCAAAAAGAACTTCAGGACATGCCTCACCAGCAGGTTATCTGTTAAACCAGGAGTTCTTTGGCCCCGGTTTGTTATGCCTGGGCTTAAACAACATTTACGGGTCTCCAAATGACTTCCAGGCTCTATAAATGTCATCACTTCATGTTATAATGTGAAACTCAATAGCTTGTTGACACAGAATCAACAATATTATATTGTCACCCACTGATACCCAATGTGTAATGAAATGATATTTGGGTTTCTGACTATATATGGTGAATTTATAATTCCCCCAATATTAAGAGCAGCTTAAATAAAATTACAAGTTTATCTGCAATGACTGTCAAAAGCAGGAAGAAAAAAGGTAGCATATATTTCCTAAGATTTCACCTAATCTGTATTTTAAGTATCAATAAGTAGTGACAGTAAGAACTTATTGTCACAATAAATAGAAACTGTTAACCATGCATTAAAATAGAATCTTAGAATTCTAATGCTGGAAAAATGTAATGGTTTCAGTAATAAACTATACTAGGAAGTACATACAATAAAATCTCTATTAACTGACACAAACAAATTAAAACCATTGTTTACTGGAATCTTGTCTGCATTACACTTTTTTTTTTTTTTTTTTCTTTTTTTTGCGGTACGCAAGCATGTGGGATCTTCCTGGACCGGGGCACGAACCCGTGTCCCCTGCATCGGCAGGCAGACTCTCAATCACTGCGCCGCCGGGGAAGCCCTGCATTACACTTTTAAAAGAAGTAATTACAAGAAAATAAACTGATATTAGGGATTTGGTCAAGAACAGAGTTTTCAGTGGCTGTCTTAAGTCTGGAAATTGGGCATCTAGAATTATACAGTGCTGACTTAGACAATGAATGAATGAACTGATATTCAGAATATAGGTTCTTAGGTATTATAATAAAGACAATTTAAATCAAGTCCAGTAAGAAATTCAGATTTCTCAATAAGTGCTGAAATAAGAAGATAGTGATGGAGAAAATACTAGACTAAGAACCAGGACACATGGGTAGCACTGACTACTGTCTCCATACCATTCAAAAAGTTCCATGAGGGCAGGAACTGTTTGTCTTATTCAACATTAAATCTTCAGTCAGTAAGTATTTGTTGCTTAACTGACTTGGCTTGGTGAACTGGGATTTAAACTCTGATACACAGTTTCCTTACCGGCAAAGTTTCTGACCCGCAAAACCAGGTTCTGGTGAGGATTAAAGAGGTCCCTGTAAACCACTAGCATAAAGCCTGAAGTACAGCAGTCCCTCCGAGAAGGGTGGTTCCCTCCTGGGCACACCCATTTCTCATCCATCTCAAACATTCTAA
This sequence comes from Aethalodelphis obliquidens, assembly GCF_003676395.1. Taxonomy (NCBI): domain Eukaryota; kingdom Metazoa; phylum Chordata; class Mammalia; order Artiodactyla; family Delphinidae; genus Aethalodelphis; species Aethalodelphis obliquidens. The sequence goes on along the minus strand of NW_020837946.1, from coordinate 62,400,951 downwards.
CAGCCTAGGAAGGAAAATATTTGGGGACCAATGTCTTCACCAGATAAGACCTGTTTGTTCCCTTAATAATTAAATGAGAGAAAACTCCCAAAGCCTGAGCCACCTTGCCTGTGGGAGACTCAGCATTTAGAGGAAGGATGGATGGTGGTTGCCTGTCCATGAACAAAGTAGCCACTGGCCCAGTCTGAGGTCAAGGGCAAGACTGAAAATCAAGATTTATCCTAGGACACACAGGTCAAGCTAGGGCCAACACCAAGCTTGCCACTGGTTTCCTATTTTCTCCTTTACGCATTTTCCTATTTTCCTACAACAAGCATTTTTATTCTTCGTCTATTTTAAATCACTCGATCTCAGGTGAGCCTCTGGAGTCTTCATGTGGAATACCGTAAGTGTATAATTTCAACACACACACACACAAAATTCGATGATAAATATAGAGGCTTTCCCAGAGTGGACTTTAAATCATTATACTGCACGTTAAACTTGGACACGGTGACCTTTTGATGGTCATAAAAGTATTCCCATTGACCTCAGCGCTCGCCTCAACATATGGCACAGAACTGAGGACATAAAGAAATCCAGGATTTTAATCAACAGAAGCTAAGCTAAAAAGCTCTTCATTTAGAAAGCTCATAAATTCTCCAGGGCGTAGGTTCAAAACAATGAAATTTCAAATTCTTCCTTAAAATGCTAAGATATTCATTATCCTAGTTTCTAAACGTTCTCTTACGTAATAGAAAACTGCTACAAATGCACACATTCTTTGACTAAAATCATTTGTGATTATGCCTTGCAATACATTCGAAGGAAAACTTGATTATCACCTTCAGTTATTACCTTCTCTCTGGTTGAATAAGAATGGATTTACGTGAACCTAGACACCCAACCCTTCCAAAAGGAGGAATAAAATATCCCATCATTGCCATGACCCCAGCATCAGGCTTCCCTCATAATGAAACAGAGAGATCTCACCACCCTCCTAAACAGTCTCCACCTCACAGAGCAAAGGCTCCAAACTCAATTCAATCCAACAGCACGTTGAGGCTCTGGAAGACCATTTATCTATGTGCTCTCAAGGAGACAGAATAACAACTGTCAGGTGACTCCGGTAAAGACAGCAAACACACGACAACTTTGGCTGTCCTCGTGCAAGCCCACATAGCCAACCCACCTCCTGCCAGAAACTAAGTGAAGCCAGTTCTTCCCCGAGAAGGACCATGGTCACTCTGTTTACTAAGAGCACTCAACAGCTCACTAAGCTTGGTCGGTAAAGTTACAAAGAGGCAAAAGCAGCTTAAATCTAAAAGGCTCTTCTGATAGTCCAGGAATGAGGCGATTAGGGCCTTATCTAGTTAAAGGGTTCTACCTCTGCTTCATTTCCCTCACCCTTGTCTAAAAATCCTTTCCTCTCTCTCCCTTAGATCCCCATAACGTGGCCAGAGTTTTCACGGCTCTCGACCCTGAGCCCCCAAATCTGCACCCAGATGAACTTATTCACAAGAAAGTTTGAGTTTTAAAGCCTTTATGGATACTGGTACTTTCAGCAGAAAACAGGAGGCCCTCAAAGAAGTGAATTTTCTAATTGTGGCATTTTAGGCATTTCTAATGCCCAAATACCTTGCTCGCCAGATTGATGGCACAGATTCTAGGGGGATAGCGGACCTTATCAGGGCTTCTAATGTGGTACGTGATCAACTGTCTTTGCTGACACCAGAAACCTCATCGGCAGTGAGACAGCATTTTTCCATAAAAGCACAGGCCATTGAAAATACAGTCCAAGGGTTTCCCAGGAGAACTGGTGACATCTCAAATCAGTGTAATGTGGCTTAAATTAATCTGGGCTGAAGAAAAGGGCCCTAAGGAAATATTGCAAAAGGAATGACTCCAAAGGCCTAGAGAATCAAGTAACAAATGAACATGATTTATGGAAACACTGTATTGGTTCTTTTGTAAACTGAAACCCCTTATCTACGTAACTCAAAGAACTCCTTCCATTGGAAATACAAGATTCACCAACTCCACCCAATGTGTATGTGTGTATCTGTGTATATATGCATGTACACAGATACACACACACACACACACACACACACACACACGCACGCACACAACCACGGAAGCCCAACATTTCAAAGCTTGCTGACTAAGGAATGGACTTGATATGTTTTCCTGGAGGTGTACTTTCCATCACACCTGTAGGAATGCATCTCAAGTATAGGAGTCTATATTTCCCTTCTTCCATTCAGCCCAGCATGTCTAAAGCTTTTCTACAGAAGTTTAAGAGACGAAGTCTGAATAACCAGATGGCTGAATGCTTGATATACTACTCTAAGATTGGGGGGTGAGGAAAGGGAGGGAAGAGGAAAGGCTGCTTAGAAACCCAAGTAACTTTCCAGAGAGAAGCCCCTGAAGTCTACACCTGGGTTCAAACTCCAGCTCCACCTCTTCCTAACACTATGGTGAGTGAGCATGTTATTTAATTTCCTTGCCTCTGTTTCCTCATCTAAAAATGAGGATAATAAGAGCTCCTACTCATAATGTTAAAATGGAAATAGTGTAAGAAGTATGGGCCTGACTCGTAAGGACATGGTCAACGAACGTTAGCTATTGTTACTATTTTTAGGCAGGTGTTTTCTGATCCTTTAAACTCTAGATATGGTCCCCCTTTGAATTTTTCAGGGTTTCGTTTGTTTGTTTAATATATATTTGCTTATATTCTAGCACTTCTGTATTCATAATCTGCAACCCAGTTTGAAGATCTTTTTAAATTACCCTAATTAGAATTACAGCTTATTGCCCCCAGAAAGCTGATTTAATACAGAAATTTCATATTATCTAATTACTAAATTATCACTTCTATTTTAAATTATACTCTCTCCTTAACTATTTCTTATATCTGAGGTTCACAAAAGAAAAACATCTATATTCAAAATAAAACTGAACTAGAAAAATAGAACTTAATTCACAAAGATAGGCAAGTTTTCAGGTACACATCTATGCAGTTTCAAAAATAAATCACTATTCAGTGAGATAAATTAACTCTGCTAGTTTATTTCTCTGGTTGATAATGCCTCTGTTTTTAAGACATTACAGCAACTACATTTCAGATGTTTAAAATGTTTAGTAATAATTTAAAAGAATTCATGTTTAACTAAATAACATTAACTAGTTGCCTAAGCACAGATATCTTAGTCCAAAATTGATAGTGACAATATTTATTGAATTACTGAGTTAGACAATATGGAATTTTTAAGCCCTGATATTAGTATCTACAACCTAAGAATTCTCCTCACTTCAGCCTGAGTGTGGAAACTGTTTCTGACTCTCGATGACATTTTGAAAATGACCAAGCATAAAGGAGACAGAGCCCACACCTCACAGAAGGAAAAGTCCTGAGCTTTTCAAAATATAAACTGCCAATGCAGTAGCACCACTACAGCAACCACTGAGAAAAGGGGATTCTGATAACAAAGCAACTATAGAACAAGCAATATTTCTAACCTCAAAATCAGACTCACAGATGCATGTATATAGTATACATCTCTATAAGGTCAAAGGTTAAAAGAGACATTAAAGTCAAATTCCAGCCTTCTTTTGGTGCAGGCTATGTGCCTACAATTCCCTTCTTATCCTTTAGAATCATTAAAAATAGGCCTTATCCTTCTTCCATGTGATGGTCCTTTGAATATCTGAAGAGAGAGCTAGCCATTGTTCCCCTGATTCTTCTCTTCTCCAAAAGAAACATCCCCAGTTTTTCTATCATTCCTCCCATAACATGGTTTCTGATTCTCTCATCATCCTTTTTTCTGTCCTCCAAATTCAGTTCAAATGTCTTTACAAAGATGTGGTCCTCAAAGTGTAACAAATGCCCACTGTCACCTGACCATCTATGGCCAGGACCACAATAGTCTACCACAATATTCATTCCCCTTCCTCTTCAGACACAGAATCCCAGTTTTATTCAGGTGAACAGTGTGTGCAGCCAAAAGGCTATATTTCCCAGAAATCAGCTAAGTATGGTCACCGGAGTAAGTCTTGATCAATGAGATGAAATGCAAGCAATAGGGTTACATAGGACTTCTGGGAAGTCTCCTTTAAAGAGCAAAGGCATGCCCTTCTTTTTCCTCCTCCGCACCTAGCATGGAGCAGAAGTAGCTATGGCTACAGAACTATTTTGGACAATGAGGTGACCTTAAGGATGGAAGCCACCAGCAGAAGGATGGTGGAGCAAGAAGATAGGTACCTAGGTCCCTGATGATACCATGGAAGTACCAAGCCAGTCTCCTATTGCTGGTTACGTTAGGGAGGAACAAAGCCAAACAAAATCCTCTCTGCAACAGCGATCCACAGTAGAGCATGCCTATCACCTCCCCTGGGGGACAGAGTTGCTTTACTACAACTCATGGAGTTCTTAAAAGAACTTTCCTCTAAACAAAGATTTCTTGAGCTCCTGCTTACACGTGGCTCTGTGCCAGACACAGGATACCAGAGGAAGCATGCATAACTCTTAGCATCAGTGGTCCTATTCTAGAGGAAGAGATAAAATACATACATAAATAATTGTAATTCATGGTGTGATGATAAGTGCTGTGAGAGAGGCTCAGATAACATTCAGTGGAGATCAAGAAAGGCCCTGTGGAGGAAGGTGCTTTTAAGCTACGATATGGGGGTCTGAGGGGAGGGTGTGCCTGGCAGAAGGAACAAACTGGAACTGGCAGGAAAGTGTAGGGCATGACCAAGAAGGAGGCACATTCTTCATCCTATGTCACGGACACATGCCTTCAAATTACCAAGACTGTGCTTGAAGCAGGTTTCCTTTTATGTGAAGTAAAAAATAAATTTGTAAGATCCTGGCACCCTCTAAAGCCACGGAGTGCCTCCGTGGAGTCAGTTCAATTCACCAGGCATTTATGGAGCACCAACTGTTTTGCTGTCAAATGAGAGTTTCTCCCAATCCATAATGCCACCCTATTTTTTTTTAATGTCATCAAATATTTTCCATATTTTAAAAAATACTGGAAGGTGATGCTTTGCCAATATTCTCTGGAACTGGAAGAAATGTTTCCTGGAGGTGGATCCTGAGATTTGATTAACTGCAAGTGCACAAAGAAAATGTTTTTCTCCTTTTCCGCTTATACTTGCGAATTAAAGTTAAATATGCAAGATCCAGGGCTTCCCTGGTGGCGCAGTGGTTGAGAGTCCGCCTGCCGATGCAGGGGACACGGGTTCGTGCCCCGGTCCGGGAAGATCCCACATGCCGCGGAGCGGCTGGGCCTGTGAGCCATGGCCGCTGAGCCTGCGCATCCAGAGCCTGTGCTCCACAAAGGGAGAGGACCACAACAGTGAGAGGCCCGCGTACCGCACACACACACAAAAAAAATGCAAGATCCAGAGATAGTCCTCCACTCTGGCTCAGTTTGCACATTTGTAAAATGGGGACTAAATGCTATAATTCTGGTGACTATATCCCAGACACATAATAAGTTTCAACAAATGTCAGCCCTTATTACCAGTATTTATTCCTTCCTGCCTCTTTGTCCACTCCGTATCAACCAATATGGGCCCTTGGTTGACAGAAGAAATATTGGCATTTGGGACTGGACGATTCCTTGTAGTGTGGAACTGTCCTGTGTGTGGCGGCTGGTTTAACATCCTTGTCTGCCCTCTAAATGTTAGCAGTGACAACCAGGGACTGTGACAACCCCAAAAATGCCCCTACACATTTCCAGATACTCTGCAAGGAAGCTGTACCAACTAGGAATCAATGAACAAAACCAAGGAAAACATCACTTGCCATACCCAATATGCTAGAACTTTTTCAGATAAGGGGATTCAAGATAATACCATCAAGTATTTATGAATGTACATTGAAAACACGTCTAATATTCCCATAAATAACACATATGAACTTATAAAACCAATAATGGGGGCTTCCCTGGTGGCGCAGTGGTTGAGAGTCCGCCTGCCGATGCAGGGGACACGGGTTCGTGCCCCGGTCGGGGAAGATCCCACGTGCCGCGGAGAAACTAGGCCTGTGAGCCATGACCGCTGAGCCTGCGCGTCCGGAGCCTGTGCTCCGCAACGGGAGACGCCACAGCAGTGAGAGGCCCGCGTACCACAAAAAAAATAAATAAATAAAATAATGGGAATCATCAAAAACAGCAACAAATAAAAGCTTTTTCTGTATTCCACAATGACTCTTTCTCCCTCTGGTCACCTTCAGGTCCACAAGTTTAGTTCGACCCTTATCATCTGTCTCTCAGATAATTACAGTAATTCTCTAATTTAACTGGTTGATCTGCATTTCCTCATGGCGAAAGCATTATCTTCAAAAAAAAAAAAAAAAAAAATCTAAGTCTAACCATTGTGCTTCCCAGCTTACATTTTTTTCAAAGGCACCAAACTGCTTAGCTTGACACACAAAGTCCTCTAGTCTCACCAGAGTCGGCTCTCCCAGCTCCATCTCCTGCCAACACACCCTCCTCAAGACTCTGTTCAATAAATAAAATAAAATTCAAAAAATAAAAAAATAAAGTAGTGGACTGGTTAGCTTAGCATACGTATACATTTGATATAGGGAGTCAATTTCTGAACTACATCTAAATCCACGCTGGGAAACAAAAATATTTCTTCAATTAGGATGGCTGCTCTTTTGATTAGAATTAAAAAAAAAAAAAAGACTGTTCAAATAGCAAATCAGGGCACTCTTCCCTGGCTCTTGGCCCCCTCAGGTCCACTTGACTTCACTCCCTTCCCTGTGCTCCCAAACCTCTATGACAACACCTCTCACCTTGTAGCACAACTGTTTGTGTACATGTCTTATTCATCTTTGTGTCTTCAGTTCTGGACCCGATAGGCTCTCAGTAAATGTGGAATAAATACATCAATGTATTCACTGTAATTATGAACCAAATCTGGATTGACTGATAGCTTTTCACCTCTTAAACTTCTCACTGACTCTTTTCTATTTTTACGGAATAATAAGGAACTGTTATAACATTGACTATGATTTTTACGTGGTCTGATTAAAACTTCTCACAAAGCCAAGTGTTCATCTTTTAACGTACTCTTCCCTCCGGAGAGCTTTCTCCTTGACCAGAGGGCACACCTGAGCTCTACTTAGACCCATGCTTCTATCATTCTTGTTCTCAGAGTTACAGAGACATCACCAGTAAACTCTGCAGAGGACCAGGTTTACAGGAAGTAGGTACAGGACACACGAAATGGAAACACTGAGTCCATTGAGAAGTTTGAAATACTACATAACATGACATTTGGGGTCTGTGCTTTCAAGCCCTAAAGGTGAAAGTCCAAATAAATGTTCTTGGGGGGTAGAAAGGCAAGATACAACGCCTGTCTTCTAATGCTTCCTTGTTTGACAGTTCCCCCTCCTAAAAAAAAAAAAAAAAAACTGTATTTTTTCCTCAACAATTTCTATGGATAGAGAATGTGACAAGTGATTCCTTTATTTCAAAAGACACAGCATGGTGGCTGCTCTGCTGCATTGACCTAACCAAGAGCTGGTCAACTATGAATGATTTAGCACCAGGTTCCCTGTGGGGTTAAATGTTTACTGGAGGCTCACCAAGTGCCAGGACCTTGCATGCTCACAAGGTCCTTTAAATATTCCCAGGAACCTGTGGAGTAGAAATTACTAAGTAGTGCAGGAGACTGAAGCTCAGAGAGGTCAAATAGCCCCGAGGGGCACATCTGGAACGTGACAGAGCTAAATCCCCAAAACTCCAAGGACCCCAGGCAGCGCCCCAGACCGGAAAGGTTTGGCCACAGGCGAACTACATCCAGGGAAGACCCTTGAGATCGAGGATCCTTGGGTAGGTGGAGAAGGGGGCAGAGGGCGTGGCCAGAGAGCTTCCATAATAGTAGGAAGACCCCAAAATTTTGCTTAGCAGTCAGAGATGTAAATTTACATCACTGGTTTCAGCTCATTCCCACAATTGAGGCTGCCTTCTATACCTTCAAGGAAACTGTAGGAATTTTCTCTTTATAAAATGTGAGTGATCTTAGCATTGAATTTTTGCAAATACGTAAATATATTGTAGCTCCTCAAAAGTTATTCAAGATGCCAAATATTCCTTCTAGAAGGAATCCTAAATAACCCTATAGCATCTGTCTCACAATGCAAATCCCCTGAGTGTTCAATGCCTTTCAGAAAATGCAATGGCATATTTGAGGGCATGGGGGACAGGTGGGTAATGTTCCAGCTCACATGTTTCATTGGAGACCAAGACATAATCATGTAAGCAGGGAAGGGAATTTTCAATTATAAAGATTCTAAAAAGTAAGAACATTCTAGTTGTATATTTGCATGGCATTTTAAACCTGCAATCAAGCTTTACTGACTAATGCAATCACTATATCCCAACATTTTGATAAATTCCTTCTAAATAGAACACCTAATTATCCATTAAAATTTATTTCTAGCTCAAAGCCGAATTCTGTCTCATGTTATTATATCCCTCATTCACTTTTCACTTAGAAAAAAGAAAGAAAATAAAACATTAAAAACTTCATAGTAAAAAGCTTATCCTGGAGTGAGTTTCATCATTACTTGCTACCTCCATTCTCCCTTAATGTTGCTATGTACATACTTCTTAAGTTTCATTCCTCTAAATCTTTTAAAATGTGCTGAAATGAAGGAGCAAAAGTGTCCTTTAGCCTGACTTTTCCTTAAAACCACATATTAAAAGGTACTCTGGTGTGTTCCTCTCGAACTATAACCAGCTAGTTCTCATTTGTCAGGTTGGCAGGAAGGGAATGAGATGAGGAGAAAAATCTCTAATTTGTCATCAATAAAATAAATCAGGAAATAAAGCCTTTAATCTTAAGAATATAATTTACTGATTTAGTCATTTATTTACAAAATTGATGGAAATTGTTAACAAGGAGTTAATTAATTTAAGTCACCTGATTACCACAGTTAATTAACCACACTGACTTAATCTTCTTTGAAAACATCAACTAATCATTTCCCAGGTGTCAAGGGGTAAATCGTTAAATAAAAAATAAACCTCTGTCCTCCTCTTCAAGGGAGATTTCTTGCCTGTGTTTTCTTTGCAGATTCCAATCTAGCAACAAGCCAAGTTTAGGCAATTTTTTTCCTATATGGCTATACTGAAAGAGCTTCCATCTTTCCAGTTTTTTCCTCCATACAATAAGGGGAAACCAGCCTTGCAAACTTACCATTCACCCATGTCATTTTGAATTACTTCAGAAATGAGCTAGAAACACTTCCTGAATTAAAATGAACAAATGAAAGGCAGAAATTGAGGCTTTCATGTGGGAAAGTGAGTTTTCAGAAAAAGAACTTAGAAACTTTATTTGGAGGGTGTGACTACAAAGGAATAGCATAAGGGAATCGAGGGAGTGGGGGGTTATTAAACTGTTCTAATCCCAATTGCGGTGCTGGTTACATGAATATATACATGTATGAAAATTTATAGAACTATACACACACCATTTTAGTCTACGTTAAATTTTTTTTTTTTTTTTTTTTTTTTTTGCGGTACACGGGCCTCTCTCTCACTGTTGTGGCCTCTCCCGTTGCGGAGCACAGGCTCCGGACGTGCAGGCTCAGCGGCCATGGCTCACGGGCCCAGCCGCTCCGCCGCATGTGGGATCTTCCCGGACCGGGTCATGAACCCGTGTCCCCTGCATCGGCAGGCGGGCTCTCAACCACTGCGCCACCAGGGAAGCCCTACGTTAATTTTTTAAATAATAAAATAAAGCACTTCATTAAGGCTAATATTCAAGCCCACCCATATGAAAGCTGTAAAATCTTATTCCCTTTTACACAGATAGAAAAATTAAGGCCAATTACTTGCCCCCCACCTCGAAAAAAGTGGAGGAGGTAGGGAGACTAAGGAAACCAGCCCTGTTAGAGAAAATCAGAAAGAATCCATCCTATGTGTCTCGTGTCAGTCCGCTTCTCAATTAGTATATCCACTGCTTCTTGGCAAGAAAATAGAACCAGTTGTCTTTGATCTACCAATGCAACCCCAGCGCAAGAAGGCCCTGAAGGGAACCAAAGCCCCAGGTCACAGTGACAAACCACACTTGGAACTCCTAGAGAAAAAGAGGGCTAAAGGGCCTCAATCCAATACCGTTCCTCTTCCCTTCACTTTCTCATTCCTTCAATCAAAGCAAAATGCTTGAAAAATAAATCTGGATTACAGTGGGATTTTGTTGCACATATTCACAATCAGCAACAACTATTAAAGACCTCTTTGATTTCCCTTACAGGGAAGTGAAAGTGTTCAATACACTATGCATCCTTCTTAGCTCAAGTCCCATGTTCTCTCCTGTCTGCCCTGCTGGGTTTAATTATTTACAGCAAGAAGCATCTAATTTTTGCTGTCTCCGAGTTAGTACATTCAATTTTTAAACCATGCATTTTGTTTTTCACTAGAATCTTAGCTTCCAGTGATTACTTAGCAAATTCTTTCAACACCTCGCTGCACCAAATATTAGGGGAGAAGTAAATTTTTATGCCAGAAGTGAACTGGAAAAGTAATTCAAAGTGGTGGTACATAAAAATTAACCATTTAGCAACGGATTTGGGAAATGTGTGGATTTCACTTTATTCATTTGCAAACTGTTTCTTTTATTGCATACTAACTAAGGAAGAACACTGGATTTCCTATCAATAGTCATCATTATGGTCTAGAAAAATTATAACTTCCATTTACACTAAATCCAAAAGCTTCCTCTCAACCTTACCTGATGCCGATGAATCCCGAAGGAATGATTGATAGAGTGCTGCAACTTTGTTGCTTTTAGGATCAACCTTTCCTTTTGTTCTAACAATTGTATTTCAGCTAAGCTAATTAGAGGAAGGAGAGCCTTACTAGAAAGTAAGAAGTGCTATCTTTGATATCCTTTTGACAGATTCACAGCAGAAGCTCCCCATAATGTCACCCTAAGGGAAAAGCACAAGCAATAATATCTTTTTTCCCCAGAAAAGCTGATTTAGGCAAAATAATTAGGAGATGAGGTTGGCTCCCTTTCAGGACTCACCTTCTGGTGCCTTCTTCCCTTCTTTCGCACCACCACCGCAACAAACCATCAGCTTTGCGTCTCATTCTTTCTGAACCTCACGCTGACAAATGTTTACTGTGCGTTATTATCTCAACGAACTACTTTACCAGACGGGGTAAACATGTCTCACTTTAACCAGAGTTTCGGGGGGAAGAGTGTCTTACTCTAAAGAACTGGCTCTAATGGTAACAGAGCAGACATCTTTGGCCAGGGTGAGAGATGCTTTGGAGCCAAGAGATGTTTCAGCACTTCCAGCCCTTCCCGCCCTTCCGGCCCACAGGCAAACGCCTTCCCCATCTCTACACGATTAAACTTCTCAGCTGTAAAGAGTCTCAGTTCTCATTCGGTTGTTCATTACTTTCTTCTAGGACTTTGAATAAGAGAACTTAGTAGGAATTTTTCCATCAGTATTAAGCAACAGCAGACTTTAAAAATCTGTACATCACCGCCATCCCAAAGAGGAAGTTAGAATAGAACTCTCTGATTGGGGAAGGGTCTTCTGAATTAAAAGATGTGTAACTATAGAGAAGAGGACATTCCTAGATAAAGGAATGGTAGTATAGGAGAAAGTCAGCAAGCAGGAATCAGCCAGTACCAAAAGAGTATAGAGGGAAAACTAGGTTAAAATGGAAATGCACTCTTCAAGAGTAAGCTGTTTTGGATAGGCCCATGTGGCAGGAATCTCTCTGTCCTCTGTTGTACCCAGTTACACATGCCAAAGCATGATATGGTCTCCATTGACGTGTAATGAATGAACGAACGAATGACTGCCAAAAGTAGCACAAAAATGTCCAAGAGTTGAGTTGCAAAGGTACCAGCTTCTGAAATGAGGTCACCTGATCATAATATGAGCCATTAAATGAGGGTTTGTTTGATTGATACAGAGGCGCTATCTTGCACTTGCTCCTACTTACCCACAGTGATAACACATAAGATTAAGGACTCTGGGTTCAAATCTTGGTTCCACCACTTAATAACTAGATGGCTGTGGGCAAATGACCTCACCTGTCTTTGCCTTGCTCCTTTATCCATAAAGTTCAAACTGTTAATAAAGAAGTGGGTAAAGTTACGCCTGTAAAACACTTAGGACTGTATCAGGCACATAGAAAGCACTCAAATTTTTTAGCAGTAGTTATGTCAGGTCATTCTCCCAACTTCTTCACCCATACATGCATGTCACTGAGTCACTCCTCTGCCTCTCACCTATTTGGTCACGGTTGCATTATGAACTCATCAAAAGAATGGGGTCTAGGGACTTCCCTGGTGGTCCAGTGGTTAAGAATCCACCTTCCATTGTAGGGGACATGGGTTCGATCCCTGGTTGGGGAACTAAGATCCCACGTGTCGTGGGGCAACTAAGCCCGCATGCCACAACTAGAGAGCCCATGTGCTGCAACGAAAGATCCCGCATGCTGCAACTAAGACCCGACACGGCCAAATTAAAAAAAAAAAAAAAGAATGGGGCCTAAAGTGAGAAAGATTGTGCCTAGGGACAAGCAGCCACAGGCATTTTTCAGCAGTCTGGCCCTCTTCGGTTGGGCCCATTTTTGGTTCATTCATCAGGAACAAGACCCATGAATGTCCTGACTTGACATGTGATGTTCTTTCCTCCATAGTCTACGCCGCCTCCCCAAGTTGAGAAGCCACTCCCCTCTTCAAAGAGGGCCTTTTGTCTGATCAAGGCTGTTTTCACTGTGCCACGGTCTCAGACAGATTTCTTTTGTGTTCTGTTTAAACACAGAATGACAGTCCACTAACATAAAGTCTAAAAACTTTGGCTTATCTTTTCGTAGAAGCAACTGTATCAAATCCGTCCCTAAAATAGCCCCATTCTGTATGTACAGGGGATCCTCACAGGGTAACCAAGTGTCTCGGGTGGAAGTTAAAAAGGCTGATGCAGAATCCGCTACTATCAAATGCACTGGGATTCATCAGTAGTAGTTGGGGGGCAGTGAGGCGGAGGAAGGGGGAGAGTCAAATGGAGAGAAACAGCGTTGCTAAGCCACTTGTTTCGATAGAGACAGCAATTTTCTTTTTTCCCCATCAGGACCTTGACGAGGCCTCCAGAAGCCCGGCAGAATTAAGGGCTGGCAATACCAAGGACGTGGTGATGAGCTTAGGCTGCCCTTCTTGGTTTTAGCACTCACGGTGACATCTATCCATCATTCATTCAACTTATATGTATTTAGTTAGCCCTGTTATGGACACTAGGGATAAGTCAATGAATAAGACAGAAAAATGCCTGCCCTCTTGGAATTCATATCTTAGGGAAGGGACAACAAAGTAAATTAAAAAAAATAAATAAATTATGTCCATCATGTCAGAGGGTGTTAAGTGCAATGAAGAAAGTAAGAGGAAAAAATCAGAGAAGGTGACACTGAGAAAGTGACATATAAGCAGTGACCTATCGAAGGTGAGGGACAAGTCATACACAGTCTGAGGCAAGAATGTTCAGGAAGAGAGAAAGCCAGTATGAAGGCCTTAAGGTGCTCACTGCGTTGGGGAAAAAGCAAGAATATCATTGCACCTAGAGCAACGTGAGTGGGAGAGAGAAGGAGATAGTTCAGGGAGGTGATGTGCAGGCCAGATGGTTAGGGTCTACTTGGACACTGACTCTTTATGAGTTGGGAAGCAATGATAGACAGGTAGGTGAGGAGATGTACCACCCAGATTCCCCTTCAAGGAAGGACCAGCTGCAGGGAAGGACTTTCTACCTACACTGAGCTCCTCTGAGGTCCATCTCAGTTGTAGAATAAGGTACCTTGCCAGGGCAGGCCACATCTAGCAACTGAGGGAGGCCATTTCAGCCTGACACATAGAACACTCTCTCTGCCAACTGTAGCTCCAGAACTCCCCACTGGGTCAAGCAAGACCTTGTCACAGTTCAGTTTCTTCCTCTGCCTATTTCTGCTTCCTCCCCTTCCCTTCACAGACACTGATCTGAATAAATATCTTGCATTCCAAACTCCATCTCAGCGTCTGTTTCTGGAAAACCCACCTAGTGTGGGACAAAAGCCATTGGAGCTTTTGAGCAGAGGAGTGACAGGATCTGACTGGTTTCTAAAAGGGGGTTGAGAGTTGACAGAAGGGGGACAGAAGGGAAGCAGGTGATCAGTAGGGAAGCTATTGCAATAATCCAGGTAAGACGTGACCATGACTTGGATCAATGCAGTAGTGGTAAAGACGAAAAGTGGTTGGATTCTACGTGTATTCTGATGATCGAAACAATGGGATTGTCTGACGTATTGGATGTGAGGTATAAAAGAAAAAGAGGAGTCAGAGCAGAGTCCAAGGTTTGGAGTCTGAACAAGGATGGAGAAGCCACTTACTAATATGGGGAAATCTATGGAGAAAGCAGGTTTGGGGCATTAGTGGAGATCAGGAGTTCAGTTTTTGGACATAAGTCTGAAATGACTACTGCACAACCAGGTGGATATATCAAATAAGCAGTTGGACATATAGGACTAGAGTTTAGGGTAGGGTCTGGATTACACTCATAAATTTGTAAGTTGTCTGCATACAGATGGTATTTAAAGAGACAGGATGAGGCAACCAAAGTAATGTAGATAGAGATGAAAAGTAATCAGGAAGGTGGATGAGAACAAGCATGAGAAACCAAGGAGAGGCCAGCAAGGAAGGAAGGAAACTAGGAGAATGTGGTTTCATGAAGGAAGGCAGGACACACTGTGTGCAACGTTGCTAATCAGCTAAACAAGATGAGAGCTGAGAATGGATCTTTGGATTTAACAACATGGAGGTCATCGGTGACCTTGGCCAAAGACATACCTGTCAAGGGTGGGGGGGTGCGGAAAAAACTTGAATGGCGTGGATTTGAGAACAACTGACGCGAAACTACAGTGGATAAAGACAAATCTGCCTGGTGGTCCCAGTGGTTGGGACTCTGTGCTCTCACTGCCAAGGGTCTGGGCTCAGTCCCTGGTTGGGGAGCTGGGATTTTGCAAGCTGTGTGGCACAGCCAAAAAAAAGACAAATCTGCCAAGGGATTTTTGCCAAGAAACAGAGAAAATAGGTGATAGCAAGAAGGAATGTGTGGAAAAGAAGATTTCATGAAAGGAGACAAATGGTGAGAGGTGAGAGAGAATGTGATCTAGAACATGAATGAACTGGTTGCACTACAGAGCATGGAAAGTTCATCCAGAGTAACAGGAGGAAAGACAAAATACACAGGCTGAAGCTCAAGTGATGATGGTTGAGCTACGGGAGTTTGTGGAGTTCTGTTGATTGCTTCTATTTTCACGTTTATAAGAAGCAACGTTGTCTGAGCAGGTGGTGTTGGATGGAGGTTTGAGGAAAGAGGACCAGACTGCTGAGGGTGGAGGCAAGGAAGTGATGCTAACGATGGGCCATAAAATACAAGCTGAGGAAGTGAATAACTGAGGAATTTGAAGGGCAGTGAAGAGGTGGCAGGAGCAATGGACTATAAGTACCAGTGGGATCAACAAAGAGTTGGGCTTAGGATATAAAGTGAATGAGCTACAAGGTTTTCCAATACTCCCATACCAAACATAGACGGCTGCTTTAGATTCCAATGAGTTCTGCCCGGGATTCTCTTGAGATGAATCCCTGACTTGGGCGGAAAAGGGTAAGAAGACCTCCAACAGTAGTTGGAAGTAGTAGCTCAAAGAATCTCAGTTTCTTAGAGTGGGAGGAAGGGCATCAAGGGTGTCCAGGGAAAGAACAAAGAATCTAATTAAGACACAAATAGTAGCTACAGGGAGGGACTGTCATGTTGGCCAGGAAAGGAGACCGCCAGGAATGGGGCCAGTACTTCATATCACCCTCAGATATAAAAGAGAAGTTTTCCTCCTTACTCTAACTACCTTTTAACATCCCCACCCAAAAGAAAGAACAGATTTAACAGAGTATACTTCACTGCTACTGGAAGGAATTTGCCATGGCAAATTAGTTTCAGTTTACAAAACTAAAATCAGACAGGTTACCCAGATCAGTTGTTCCCAAACTGTCTGACTCTCAGAGAATTACTCAACAAAACAGATTCCATACTTCTAATTTAGTAAGTGTGGGTTTTGGCCTAAGAATCTACATACCATTTAAAACTCCCCATGTGATTTTGATGATATGCCAAATGTAGGAAGCTAGGTGATTTCCATCTAGGGACCCTAGAGATTATAGCATTCTATAAATCATGATGAAATAACGCTTTTGAGAACATAGCTGAAATCTTCTCAAAGTTGAATTGTTCTTAGATAGGATCAAGAAAACATGTAGCCCCATTTGTCCTGGCAGCTATAATATAACAATATGGGAAGCCAGGCTGAAAACAAAGCTGAAACCTAGAGGGGAGTAGAGTCAAGAAAAATACAAAGAGAGAGAACTGGAGCCATGACTGCACCTCACCTGAACCCCACTATGACTCAGAAGTTTTTACTTACATGAGCCAATAAATACCCTTAATTGTTTAAGCCAATTTGAGGTGGGTTTTCTGTTTCTTGCAACAAAAAGTATCCTCCACACCCTTCCCACATCAAAATCAAACCTGTGTGGAAGTACACACTAGCATTTTCTCCTCCCCTTTAGTGAGATTAAAAGGTAGGTAAGATTGACATACGAAAAAGATTTCTATCCTTAAATTCAATTTTATTTGAGGATTTCCCTATTGAAATAATGAGTTTTGATTTTTCAGCCTTTACTGAGAAAAACTTCTCGTTGTTAATGAGATTAAAAACCAAAGAACTGGACCCAAGGTGACAAGCAAATCTCTGACACTATAAGACAGGATGTTTTTATATGAGAATCCAAGAAAGTCTAGCATAACAGAATTGTAGCTGCGGTCTTCTTCCCCTTTATTGGGTTTCCTCAACACCCGCTGGACACTCAAAAGTAGGTATGCTATTACTTAATGTGAATCAGTGAGTAAAGCCTTATTTTAAAAGTTACTAAGAATCTGCATGAGGCTGATGGTACATAAACTTAAAGGAGACCTCTGGTATTGCTTCCAAACTTGGAATCTCAAGATCTGGACGATAAACAAGCCATTGTATCCATGGTAACAGTGGCTTAACTTTTCAATGCACAGAATGGTAATTACATTTCCTGCTTTCATTCATTTCTCACTGTTTCCAATAACCTTGGGGGTTAGGCATGATCTGAGGGCTAATGACCAAAAGCATAGAGATTTTAACATGAAACTTCACATTGTCTAATCTGTCATTTTCTTGAAGAGACTTATATTTCCAGGAAACTGATGTTTCCAGTTTCTTGGTACATGATATTAGAAATAAGACTTAAAGACCAGCAAAATAACCATCGGCATAGAGTGCAAATGTTTGGCATTTCTGAATTAATCCAGTGAAGTGTGAAAGACAACTATTCTACCATTTATAGAAGAAGACCCTAGGGTATATGCTAAGGACTCTTAGATTTGCACCAAGGTGCATTTTGTCTCCATAGAAGCATCTTAATACGTCTCCAAACCCTTCTTCTCTCTTCTTTCTCTCTACCTCTTTCTCACAGCCAAGGTCTAGTGCCTGGAAAAGGGACAACATCTTGGGAATAAAAACAAATGAAGTAAGTTGGAAAAGGAGCAAGGACCTAGGACTCACTGAAAAATGAAATCCTACAATGGACTCAAGAGCTCCTTGCTTTGATCTCTCAGCTCATTTTATAGAACATTCCTGTCCATCACAAAGTTCTGCTCCAAATAAGAATCCTTTAGGCTACAAGCAAATCTTCTAGTTGCAACATGACCACACGAACACAGCACCATGTCTTTTGCCTTAAATGTTTCCAATACTTTCCCCCCTTCAATTATTGAGTTACCCCAGGACTGCCTGCTCTTGAGAAATTTCTACAGCCTTTTCAAGTCTGTCTTCATACATAACGTGGAAAAATGGTTTTATCTGATAAGGTGTTCTAGACGCATGTTGTTTTTGCAGCCCTACATCTGTTCACAATTCTCCTGGGAGCCTTACCCAATTTTCCCTCTGGGGTCTAACCTTAGTCTATGACTTCAGGGACCAAGCATGTGACTCAAGTCTAAGCTATAGGCACACTTCACATCCCTGGATACAGCGATTGGTCCTCCGATAAGCTTATGACCTAAGCAGAGCCCCTGAAATGCAACTGAGACTTTTGCAGAGAACAATTAAGACAAAAACTCTTGCTCTTTCCCATTGGACATGACATGAAAGGATGTGCCTCCAGAAGCCATTAACAGCCGTCTTATAACACCAGAGAAGAACACGCTAGAGAACAGAGTCATCTCAGGGCCAGAAGATAGAAAGAGAATCCAGATCAGCATGACATATGCTGAGCCCCCATTTGTACTAGGTTGAACCAAGTGAAATTGCCATATTTGACTATTTCTGACCTAGAAAAACAGCAAAATCCCATATGGTTCAACCTAACGGCTCTATCTTTTCAATTCCATATTTCAATAAACTTCCCTTTTGGCTTCAAGCAGTTTAACTTAGGTTTCTGTCATTCACAAACATGAGAATTTAGAGTACTATGTAAAGTTGTTGTAGTCACTAAAGCACTATGTCAAACATGCCCAGGAATAGCACTCGAAGGATCAGTTGTATTAAAAAAATAAAAATAAAAAAAGGATACCAAGATACAATATCTTCTCCTCAAGTTTGGAAAAAGTTAGATCCTTGAAGAAGGCAGTAATGATGGATAGAAGAATATATGGGACCTCAGTCTAAAGAACACTTCACACGCATCTCAGTTAATTGGCATAGCCACCCTATCAGGTAGACATATGCCTGTTTTACCGATAAAACCAATCCAGAGCAGTTGAGTACACTGTGATGAATTTCCCAGATAGCAAACGGCAGGGGCAAGTTTCAAACCCAGATCCCTAACCCCAAAATCTCACACTCTTCCTACTTTGTCTCACAATGCTAAGACTGTCAAGAAATCAATTAGGAAACGTTTGCACAGACCCCTATAGAAACATGGGGAGCATCAAAGAAATGTCTCTGACATTTCAAAACATCTACCAACCTGATCATTCTAAAGAAGCAGCCCAAAACACTGAGGCTGGAACATGTCAAATCTTTCTAATATTGGTGAGATCATAGCCAGAGTTATTAGGAGCTAGAGAATGACGATCTCAGAGTCTTAAAGGCAAAGTTGCAGAGCATTTTAATTGTGAAACCTAGATTCCTCTTTTCAGTTCTCATCCTCCTTAACCTTTCTGTAGTGTTGATACTGCTGACTCACTAGCACGCTGTAGATACTTATTAATAAATGTTTGTGGAATGCCACAGTGGTGACAATTTTTTTTAATTCCTCAAGATCACAAAGTTAATAGAATATGATATAACTATTTGAGTTATACCAACTCTTTTCAATTCAACAAACTGCTGTAAGCACCTCAACTTTCTACATACCTTGTTCTAGCTACTAGGACTTAGCAGAAACCCCAAAGACAACATTGCAATGTGCTTCTAGTCACATGGGAAATACATTTAAGTTCTTGATATCATTATTTTAAAATGATTTCTTTAACTTTTAATTTACATTTTTTGAAACCTGTCAGTGTTCTTAGAGCACATGACTAAAGAACATGGACAGTGATTAACCATGACCGAATAATTACCTTGAATAAGACTAAAAATCTAGTCATGTAGCAGCCTTCACTACAAAACCCAGAGACCTTCAGGAATATGCTCTGATGGCCCAAGGTTTTGAAAAATGGATCCAGAGGCAGAGACTTTGGGAGTTGGGGTGCTGACATGGCATAAGTTCTGGACCAAGCTAAAAACACATGGTTATCATAAGATTCAGCTTAGGCCTGAGACAGGTGACCCAGCCAACTGAAGATTCGCCAAGATCAAATCTCTTCATCATACTTTGCCTCATCTGATAAGTCAGGATCAACAAAAAAGGAATCTAGAAATTTCCTCAACCTGGGGACATTTAGAGGACATGTCTCTAAAAAAGGTCCCGTAGAATGAGGAGAGGAGACTCAGGTTCAGATCCTGGCTCTATCACAGGTCATATGCCCTTAGGCAAGGCACTTAATCCCCACCCTTTCACTCCCTTTCAGTCTCCCTCCAGGGTTTAGTTACTTATCTATAAAATAATGCAAGAAGACCAGTTGATATCTAAGGTTATTAAAGTTTCTATTAAAACAGGACAAGCACACTGTTGAAGGGAGTTTAAGCAGAAGCCCCAAAGACTGGCAAGGAAGAACTTCAGTTAGAGAAAGAGAAGCCAACTGCTGTGAAATAAAAGCAGAAGCAGGTATCAGAGATGTGATGGAACCAAAATGTTGCCTGTTTGTTGTTGGCCACACAATCCTTTTAACCATATAAACTGCACCCAAAGATGTAATTGTCATAAAAGCGGATACTATTAAGGGCACAACCAAACTTCTGTTGGATGAAAGAATATCATTGTCCTGAGAATCAACACCATTTTCTCAAAAAACTTCAAATCACATCCTGGAATCTGGGAATTCCTCAAAGAAATGTTAAATGGAAAATGCTTAAAGACTTTCCTATGTGCATTTGGAAATTAGAAATATGAGTAGTAAGCAAAAAAAAAAGTAACATTTATTGTTGATCAATATAATAAAAAGAGCTGCTAGTTTATTTATGAAAACTGTCTACCATGCCTTACACCACACTAAGCACATTTATCTCTTTACGTTCGTAAAATGTCATGGAATAGATTCTCTCATTAGCATACCAATTTTACAGATAAGCAATCTGAGCCATGCAAAGTTAAATGACTTCCCCAAGGTCACACAGCTAGAAAGTAGTGAAGCCATTGATGGAGTTCAGGCCCTCCCACATTTTTTTTTTCTTAAACAGCATTATACAAAATAGAGGACAATGCAAATAATTTTTAGCTACAGATATGTGATATTTTTTGAAAGACTAACTATGACACTCTTTCCGACTTCTAATGATACAAAGTTTGCAGTAAGATCTTACCTGAAATATTTTATGCTAAAATAAGGGCATTTACACTGTCATCATACTTTACTTCATCTAAATCAAAAATCAATACAACAGGAATCTAAAAATCTTCTTAAACACCCAGGTTGAGGACATTCAGAGGACATGTATGTAAAAATGATCAAGGAGGACTGGGAGTGAGGACAGTAGGATTCAGGTGATAGAAACCAGAAAAGAGTTTCTGAAAATATCTAGTTATGAGCAGTCAGCAGATTTTACATTATGTGGCAAAAACTTGCAAAATGCCCCTCAGCTTCCTTAGTAACTTCACACGGGGACAGTAACTTAGGGGGCATGACATTTTTGGTACAAAAGAGATAGAGAGCCACATACAGTAGGAGTTAAATTATAGCCTCTGGAGTCGGAATCTCTTGGATTTGCCTCACAGCTCTGTGATTTCCTAGCAGCATGACCTTGGGCAAGTTAATTGCTCTATGCCTCCATTTCCCATCTGTAAAACTGAAATAGTAAGAGTACTTACTTCAAAGTGGTATGGTAAAGATTAAATGTCAAGAAGTGTAAAATACTTAGAACAGGGCCTGCCACATATATAAGTATATGATATGTTACTATTACTATACATATTATTATTATGTTATTATTATTATAGAATGAAAGTTGGATGGGTCTAAACTACCAAGAAGAGTAAGTACAGGTTATTTGGTGACTAAACCATCAATCCAGGGAAGAGAACATCTGTTTTGGTTGTATGCGGACAACCCAGATGTATCCCAGTTGAATCCAGACAACATTTCCTTTTGCCAGGCACTGACAGGAACATACAGTAAATCCTATGGCTATATTTAGGACACGAGATATATATAACCCTAAGCACTGCAGTAAACCCTCCACAATAATAATAAATCCTCTTTCTGTGTTACCAACAGTGAGAAAAGGTGTTCAAAGTTAGAATTATTGACGTTCTCCCCCTGCATCCCCTCCTTTTCCAAAGATTTTTACACAACCAGTGGGGTTTGTTGGCGTTTCCAAACTTCTTCCCAGGAAGTCTGCAATGGGTACTGCTAGGAGTTGCTGTATAATTACTTAGTTGATTCCTTCTAAGGAGCTTACGCTAAGAATTGAGGAAAGAAAGCAGATTAACCATTTGAATACATGCCACGGCCCATCCACAAGCCCTCCCCTCTCTCCGTCATCAATGGGGGCTTCTGCAGTCCCCACCCGTCAATCCCAATATGTGATCCAGGGAAATCAATTTATTGCTTTGGCTAATCCTACAACAATAGGGGTTTCATTTTCATTGTAGGGCAATTAAGTTGTCCGAGCAGGAGGGGAAGGGGGGGGTCTCCCATTCCCCACAGACAGATTAGTCCCCGTGGAGGCAGCAGAGTTCGCTCTGTCTGTCTGGCGGTCGGTCACACGCAGCTCTTGGCTGCTACCTAGCAACGCAAAGCCAGGGAGAGAGCTCGCTGCTTCCCCTGCCTCCTCGCCCTTCCCATTCATCCCTAGCTTCCTCTCTCTCTCCCTCTCCCTCTCTCTCCCCGCTCTCTCTTTCCCCTCCTTCTCTCCCTTTTACTCTCTACTTGCTTGTCTTCTCTCCTTTTCATCTTACTATTTTTATTCTCTCCACTACTTGCTCCTCCTCTTTCCCTCGCCTGTTTCTGTAAAAAAACGAAAACTCCCCGACGACTTGAGACAAGTTTACAGCTCTTCATAGCAGAAACTTTCTCCATTCGAGCCCTCAAAACTCTGGCCGCGCAGACGGGCCCATTCATCAACACAAAAGCCCCCCCCTCCCGGGTGGAAAGGGAAACCCTTCAAGAAAACGCTGCAGCACATCAGCCGCTCTCTCGACCAATCCCACCTCCCGGCCTTATCTTGGCTCGTAAATGATCTTTATCGAAATACGGTCTCTTGGGGGTCACGGCGAGACCAAGTTTCGCTGCTGAAGAGAGGCGGGGTGCTCGAGCCCGCAGCCTGGGCACGCGAAGGGACTCGCGGGCCGGGCGCTGCAGGTGGAAAACTGCGCACCGAGCAGCGCCAAGGACCGCTCGGCCCCGGAGAGAGTAAACCAGCGGGGGGAGCAGGCTGCGGACTCGCGGGGAGAACCGCAAAGTGCCTTCCAGAAGGGTTGGGACAAACCCCGATGGGAACAAAGGCGGGGTCCCCGTGGGGTGCGCTGTCACCGAAACCGGAGGGGCTGCTTTCTCAAGTTTGCGACAGCTCACTTCCCGGGCGGGCGAAAGAGGGGCGCTCCCGCTCTGCCAGCGCTGGGCAACCTGAGCGCCCCAGGGGGAGCCGCCGTGCCGCCGCCCGCTCCTGGCCTCTGCCGGCCGCGGTCCCCTCTGCCTGTCCGCGGACCCGACCCTGCCCCAGGCGGGGAAGTCCGGCGCTCCGCGCGGAACTCCGGCCGGTGAGCTCTTACCTCGGCCCCTGGCCGGCGCCAGGCAGGCGGCGAAAGCCAGCAGCAGCGTGCACGCCGCCGACGCCCTACGCTCCATTCCCGCGACGGTCCGGGTCCCCGGCCTCGCCGTTCCTTCCCCGGGAGGTGGGCGCGCGTCGCACTCAGCACCGCAGCGCCTCCGCTGGAGAGCGCTCCTTCAGGCCCGCACCTCGGCGGGCTCCCAGTGGCAGAAAGCCGGGCCCCGCGCCCGAGGCATCCCGTTTTCTACCCGCGCCAGTCCCCACCCTCCAGACAGTGCATAAAGCCCTTTAGACCCGCCCGCCCCGGAACTAGCATGCGGGAATCCCGCGGGGCAGGCCCCCTGCCGCCCGGCCCGCCCCCTGCACTTTGCAGCTCCAAGAGGAGCGGGGACCCGAACACACGCGTGCACACTCACGCATGCACTCCTACAGAAACAGCCTCGCGCACACAGAGGCACATACTCCTCACACGCAGTCTCATACGCTCCCTCGCGCTCACACACGCACACGTGCACTTACACTTCCCAGGTACACGCGGTCATTCATACGCGCACACACGCCCCTAACAGTCACACACTCACATTGACACACTCACACGCGGGCAGGATTGGCCTCCGCACTGAAGTCCGCTAGGCGGTCCACGCGGATATCTGCCACCTATACAGTTTTTGAAAAGGGGGGAAAAAAATAAGAGAAGGAAGAGAAGGGAAGGGGAAAGAGAAGTAAAGAGGCTGTTGGAGAGGTTTGAGACCATTCTCTAGTCTGCAATCCTCAGGCTCCCTCGGACACTTCGGTTTCCCCCTTAGGGCGCTGAGATGGGGTTTTTACAAGTTATGGGGGGAGTTGGATCAATATTGGGGGCAGGGGGGCGCCTCGGATCCTTGTTTAGTTTTCTTAAGCACCACGTCTACAGGTGTCACAGCCAAATCGCACTTTGTACAAATCTGTCCATTTTGAAGCAAAATTGAAAGAATGGACGTCTTCTCGATGATGCTGGTGCCCCTTTATGTGAGGGAGAAACGTAAGGGGTTCAGAGGGCCCCGCAGTTCCTTTCTTTGGGGCAGCGTTAGCCAGGGTGGCGAGGGCGGGGGGTGGGCGGCCACCAAAAGCACTGTGAGCTAACCTTACAGCTCACCCGATATGTGACTCCAGTGCCCACAGAAAGAAGGAGGGTTGGTGCAACCTCTTTCCTGGCCACTGGGAGCCCTGTGTGAGGAGGGGCCGTTTCCGGGCCAGGGGTCACCCCAGAATTTCCTGCCCCAGGAGCCAGGCCCTGGTACAGGGAGTCAGCAGCCCATTCCCTCAGCCAGAGGGGCCATGGACGTGAAGGCGGCAGCCCAACACCCACGTAGTCCCCCAAGCATGGATCTTGTGGGACTCTGCTGACCCCCAACAGTCGGAATTTAGTGGTTGGTGAAGCTTTGCGGGGAGGTGGAAGGGAGAGATAGGTATTATTTTTGAAAGACAAGACGAGAGAAATAGCCACAGATAGAGAAAACTTCGCCTTAGAAAGAGTAGGGTGCGAGAAGGGGCGGGAGAGATTCTGTGCCTTTCTTTTCGAGGACTGGGAATCCAGAGTTCTCTGCTCTGACCAAAGTCACTGGAACGCTATGTGCCTCCCTGCACAGAGTCTGGCGCTGGGCGGCGCCGAGGAGGAGGCAGGATTGGGGACCCGAGGGGCAGGGGGGCTGGGAAGTAAGGGGGACGAGGCGAGTGGGAGGAGGGAAGGGGCGAGGGGGCAAGAAGCTGCACTTTAGTCTCAGCGGGTGATTTATGCCGGTTCCGGGCGGCCGGGGCGATGGTACGAGACCGCGCCGGGGTCAAGCCGCTCCGACGCCCGCCGGAGCCGCGCTGCATAGTCAATGAGCGTCCCCGCACCACCGAGTTACAAAGAGCTGCGACGGGCGCGGGAGGCGCGCGCCTGCAGCGGCGCGCGGGCGGGGGCACAGCAGGCGCGGGAGGGGCTGCGTCCCTCCCAGGGCGCGCGTGGGCTCGCGGAGGTGCGGGAGGGTGAGCGCAGGCGCGATGGGGGGGGGGGGTTGTGTCCTTTCACTGTAGCAGCCCCCGCTCCAAACATTCCTTTCTGCACTGAAGGGTTTCCCTCATTGTTGTTGTCTTTGTGCTCCAGTGTTGCCAACTTACTGGAATTCCTGACGTGGTTGCACAGCAGGGCTCAGGCTGACCGTACGAACCAGCTGCGTTTGTGTATGGGGCCGACCCCGCCGTTAATCCCAGAATAACGCCGGAGAAGGGGGGAAGAATGGAGGGGGGTGGGAGGGAGTGGAGCAGATAAAGGGGTGGGGATGGAGGATGAGGGACCAATAACGAAGCACGGCCCATCATTCCCAACACTGTATGTAAACTCACACATCCACACTCTTTTCCACTAGAAAACCCCATTTTTTCAATACAGTTCCAAACTCGTGCCACTTAAAACCAAGCGTCTTTTACAGCCTGCACCGTGCGCATGTCTTTATCTCCGCATCTATACCTGAGAATGCCTGTTGCTAGATTTGGAGGATTACAACTAAGGACCAGCATCCGGCAAAGCACAGGCTAACGCAGTTGTGATTTATGCCAGCATTGTTTCTACGTAATGCAAACGTGTAATTTCTTTATGTTCCACGTTTCTCTCTACATCTGTGCATCTATACATTACAGCGCAGTTAACCAAAAGAGACAGGAAAGTACGGAAAAGTGAAATTTATACTAGTAAATTTGTGTTCATTGATTTCCTAAAATTTATTTTTGACTTGTCTATGTTATTATGCATCTCAACGCCAAATTACTAGAAATATTTTCAGAGCATTTGTTCCTATCCTGATCCAACTTCTGCTTCCTGCAGTGGACATGAAGTTGTAAAATCTCCTTGAGTATGATCCAACTTCGGCTTGCTAATAATCTAACCCAGATTTGCCTCCTGAGTGCCACAGAGCTAACTGCCCACTGGACAGTTCCAAGCCAATGTCCCTAAGAGTTCGAACTCAACATGATGGAGCCTGAACCATAAACCTTCAGTGTTTCTTGTCTCAGTAGGGGGCACCACCATCCACCCCACAGGCCAAGGCCGAAATTGTCATTCTTGACTCCTCTCTCTTCCCCACTCCATATGCAAGTTCCTCAATCCACTCACTTCTCTCTCAAAGTCACCCATTTCTCTCAATCTCACTGCCAGTAGCCACCAACCTCTCTCACCCGAACTATGGCCAGAACCTTATCATGGGCTCCTGGCTGTCAGTCTGCCCTCTCACATCTATTTTCCATTCTGCAAACAGATGATCAAAGTGATATTTCCACCAGACTAGTGCTTTCAAACAAAGGTAATTAACTATTAGAGGGTTATGAAATCAAGGTAGTAGGTCAGACAAGACTTATTTTCAAATAAAACAGAGCAGAATAGAAACTAAAATAACTTTCATATGGAAAGAGCATGAGTTGTTTCACAAAGCTCTTGTGAAACAGGCATTCCACTATGTAAAATGTATTTCTTATTATGCATCTCAGTCAAAAAAGTTTGAGGTACCTCCCCACAAATTCCTCGTTAATTAGAGAAAATAGTAACTTTAAGTGGAGAAACTGGCAGGTGTTTTAATAGGTTTTATTATTACTTAGGTATGGTAAGGCCAACAGATCAGGAAATGATGGCCACTGAAAAGATAGTTTATTATACTCACAGAGTAAAACAAGTCAGGACATCAGGGGCCACACAGGCAACCATCAGAGTCATAACTCAGAGAGGAAAAGGGGGGAATTGTGGGCAAGCACCTTTATTGTGATTTCCATGGGAAGGAACAGGGAACAGACGGGCAGGGTAAGCATGTTTAGGATTGGATAGTTAGTATTTGAACATAACTCCCCCCACCCCAAAACTCTGGAGGAGGCAGGAGGTCAAGGCAAGGTGACCCAGGTATATTATCAGGACAAGGTGTGTCTAGCATATGCATGCAGGGCAGATGCATCAGGATTACCGAAGGTAGACACATGGTAAACAAAGCAGATACCACAAGGTATACCTACACAAATGCATAACACAATCATGAGAAAGCATCAGAAGAATCCAAACAGAGGGACATTCTATAAAATAATCAACCTGTACACTTCAGGTTGGCAAGGTCACAAAAGACAAAGAAAGGCTGAGGGACTTTTTAGACATAAGACAACTAAATGCAATGCACAGCCTTGGGTTGGACTTGGACTGGGGAGAGAAATAGCCTTAAAGGGTATTATTGGGAAAAAATAGAGGTATTTTAATATGGACTGTAGATTGAATAATAATATCCTATAATGTATGATATTGGTTGTGAACAAGAATGTCCTTGTTTTTTAGGAAATACATCCTGAAGTATTTGAAGGTTCAGAAACAGGAATTCCCTAGCCATCCAGTGGTTAGGACTCCGTGCTTTCACTGCCGGGGCTGGGGTTCAATCCCTGGTCTGGGAACTAAGATCCTGCCCATGTGGCACAGCCGATAAATAAATAAATAGAGGTTCAGGAACATGAGTTCATAATTTATCAATTAGGAAGAGAGAAAGAGAACAAATGGGCAAAGGGCGTATGGGAGTCTCTTGCACTATTCTTGCAACTTTTCTGTGAGATTAAAATTATGTTAAAATAAAATAATTTTTTTTTAAGTTTAAGAAACTTTGCATCAAGTCATAAGCTCCACAAGGACAATTCCTCTCTTGTCTCCCAGGGTTTTCTATTATTCCCTCTGTCTAGAATATTATTCTCCTCCCAATGCTTCCCTTCATCTGGTTAATTCCTATTCAACTTTCCAGTCTCATTTAAAATATCTCTTCTTCCAGGAAGCCTTCCCTAACCACTGCTACTGACTTAAGAGGATATGCCCTCATAGCTCTCTTGATTTCCCCCAGCCCAGCTCTTGTCACACTTGTTGTGTTCCCTTGGCCTCCTGAAATCTTCTCCCTCTGAAGCCAGAGTAATTTTTTTCAGTCATCCAGACCATATCAGTCACCTGGTCTTAACACTTCAGTAGTTTCCTCATTTATTCCTGGAATAAAATTCAAAAATTTTAGCACGGCTACAAGCTCTTGAATGATCTGGAGTGAAGGTTCACACTGACCATCTTGTGAACCTCATATGACTATCCAGACACACTGGCCTCTACCTGGTTCCTCAAACATACTGTCTGCTTTCCCAGCCTTGAGGGCGGAGATATAGACAGAGTCTCATGGGGCTGATGAAATTCCTGACCGCACTCCAGGTCTAGTTTCTAACCTAGATTATCCTTACAATCATCCTCCTTTTTCTTGAGTGAGTTTGAATGGATCTCTGCCCCTTGTAAAACAGAGCCAGACTGAAACCATAAAAAATTGCTGAAAAGACATCATAAGGTATCTCACCTACCAGGCAGCCCCAGTGTGCTTCTGATGTAATAACAACTGCCATTCACAAGGAAAGAACATTTTTTTGTTGTTTTTTTTTCCAGCTTCTGACTTGCCAGCCTCAGGACCAGGTCCTGAGCCGTAAGTCAGCTGCCTGTTCCTGGTGGGTAGCCAGGCCTGGAAAAGCCACAGCCACACCTAAAAGGACAACCAAGGGCAGAAGCCACGTTTTCCAAACCAAAAACGGAGACACCAGGTGTAATATGACAAGGGAATCCTCCTTCTTTGCAAACATAGTCATAGGGAACACCTTGGCAGAGGTTTAAAGAAACAGTAGAGAATCTAATGAGTCTCCCTAACTGCAAAAAAAGAGTTCAATAAAATTAGGACTTGCCTGAAAAACTTAGGACTTAAAGACAGGATGGCAGGAAGCCCTGGGAGTCAGGCGGGCCTAAGGCAGGCACACGTGTTCAGATGGTGACGCCACCACAAGCCCCAGTCAAGAGTCTGTGCAGGGCCACTTGATAGTGCATCATGAGGAAGGCTAGGAATACAGTAGCAGGGTCAACGTGGTGAGCCTCCTGCTTTCAAATTCCTCTCTCTTAGGAGCAATTTCTGTAGGCAAAGGTCAGTGAAAACATCTGCCTGGATAATGACTCTTGAGAGCCAGAAGACCAATCCAATCCCTTCGGTCCCACAGTCCATCTCTTATCTCAGGGGTTGTGAGAGGGCTGGAGGTTGTAGAAAGGTATGTGATAAGGAGCAGTACGTGCATGAAGAAAGGGCCTACGTAAAGTCACGATCCATATATGATCCTCCAGGTGAAATCAATTAGGACAACTATCTCAGTATCACCATTAGACATAACTCCAGTCTTCGATGTCTGACTTTGTTTGGGGACTTGCATCAGAATTCAGCCAGGCTCCCTATCAAAGGAGTTGGGTCTGTCTTATTCAACACCAAATTCTCAGAACTTGGCATGGGGCCTGATACATGGCAAACCCTCAGTAAATGTTTGCAGAACGAATAAATGAACGAATGAAATGAAACAGTATAAACTCTGCATTTGGCTTCTGGCATTTCACCCATATCAGACCTCACAAGATGCAACAAGATCTTGAGATCTTGTATACTGTGGGAAATATCCTAAAGGGATTTCAGAGTTTTAACCTCTCCTTAGTCTCCTTGACTTTAGGGCCTACAATTAACATTGCAATCTGAGTTATAAAAGGAGCATTATTTCTCTAATGTCCCATGGGGATATCTGGCAATATTTGGAGACCTTTTTGGTTGTTGTGACTGGGGGTTGTACTGTCATCTAGTGGGTAGAGACCAGGGATGTTGCTAAACAACCTACAATGAACAGGACAAACCTCTCCACCCACTCCATCCCCCACCCCATCCCATAATAAAGAATTATCTGCCCTCAAATTTCACTAATTCAAGAATGAGAAACCCTGAAACTGCAATCAAAAGGTTTGTGACAGGGCTTCCCTGGTGGCGCAGTGGTTGAGAGTCCGCCTGCCAATGCAGGGGACATGGGTTCGTGACCCGGTCCAGGAAGATCTCACCTACCGCGAAGCGGCTGGGCCCGTGAGCCATGGCCGCTGAGCCTCTGCGTCTGGAGCCTGTGCTCTGCAACGGGAGAGGCCACAACAGTGAGAGGCCCGCGTACCGCAAAAAAAAAAAGGTTTGTGACAACTAAATCTTGAAGATGGAATTCAGACCTTTAGAGCAAGAACAGAATCATAAAATCCATTTAAAAACCACTTCTGCTAATATCTTCCTAGTAACTGGATAATGCAGTAGGCAAAGGACTATAAGAGTTCAGTCCAGAGAAACAGACGTTAAGATGGGGCACGCCAAGAAGCACTTCAAAATGTAGAAGATGCATCTCGGTTCTTGGGCTTCAGCAATGTTTAAGTAAATGCAAGCTAAACAAGGAAAGTAATTGTTGACCAACTGCTATTTTTTCCTCAAGCCTCAGCTCAAATATTTTCCCCTTTGTGGTAAGAGCTCCTCTACCTCTCCCAGAGAGTTTCTTTCTTTTCTGTAATCCCATCCCACCAACCACTTACCTACATTAAGATACTCAGTATGTGGGGCTTCCCTGGTGGCACAGTGGTTAAGAATCCGCCTGCCAATGCAGAGGACACGGGTTCGAGCCCTGGTCGGGGAAGATCCCACATGCCATGGAGCAACTAAGTCTGTGAGCCACAACTATTGAGCCTGCGCTCTAGAGCCCGCCAGCCACAACTACTGAGCCCGTCATGCCACAACTACTGAAGCCCGCGCACCTGGAGCCCATGTTCCAGAACAAGAGAAGCCACAGCAATGAGAAGCCTGCGCACCGCAACGAAGAGTAGCCCGCCGCTCGTCACAACTAGAGAAAGCCCGCTCACAGCAACGAAGACCCAACGCAGCCAAAATCAATCAATTAATTAATTTATTATTTTAGAAAAGATTCTCAGTATGTGGTATAAGTTCTTTGATTACATTCATATCTGCTGCAATATACTTTGTACTCCTCAAAGTCTTTTTTTTTTTTTTTTTGCGGTACATGGGCCTCTCACTGTTGTGGTCTCTCCCGTTGCGGAGCACAGGATCCGGACGCGCAGGCCCAGCGGCCATGGCTCACAGGCCCAGCTGCTCCGCGGCATGTGGGATCTTCCCGGACCAGGGCACGAACCCGTGTCCCCTGCATTGGCAGGCAGACTCTCAACCACTGCGCCACCAGGGAAGCCCCTCAAAGTCTTCTTTTTTGAAAAAACTTTTTAATTGTAGAATAGATTTACATAAAAGTCGCAAAGATAGTACAGAGGGCTCCCATATATCCTCCAACCATTTTAGCATATTATTAACAATTCACATCAGTATGGTATATTTGTAACAACCAATGACCCATTATTGATACATTATTATGAACTAAAGTCCATACTTATTCAATTTTCTTAACTTTTACCTAACGCCCTCTTTCTGTTCCAGGATCCCATCAAGGATCCTGCATTATATCGAGTCATCATGTCCCCTTAAGCGCCTGTTGGCTGTGACAGTTTTTCAGACATTATTTGTTTCGGTGACTTTGACTGTTCTGAAGTCACTCTGTACAATGCCCCTCAATTCAGATTGTCTAATTTTTTTCTCATGATTGGACTGGGGTTATTTGGGGGCAAGACTACAGAGGTAAAGGGCCATAATCCTCACATCATGTGAAGAGTACGTACTGTCAACATGACTTACCAGGCTGATGTTAATATTGACCACCTGGGGGCTTCCCTGGTGGCACAGTGGTTGAGAGTCTGCCTGCGTACAGCAAAAAAAAAAAAAAAAAAATATTGACCACCTGGCTGTAGTCGTGTTTGTCACGTTGCTACACAGCAATCTCTCCTTTCCCTGCTTTTCGTTCTGTCCTCTTTATAAGGAAGTATTTATGCACAGCCCACACTCCACTTCCTTAAGGGCAAAGTAAGAAAATTCTTCCACATGAATAGATTTATCTATTTGTCCCTAATTATTTTTTTACTCAATAGTTTATTTATATCACTATGGAATTATGGATATTTATTTTATAGTTTGGGTTATACGCCAATACTGCATTATTTTATTGCTCAAATTGTTCAAGCTTTGGTCACTGGGAACTCTTTCATTTGGTTCCTATGTCCCTTTAACATACCCCCATCATTGTGGGATTTTTTTGTGGGTTTTTTTGTTTTGAGCACTTCCTTACTTTCCAGCACTACAAGGTGCTCCAGGCTCATCTTGTATACTCCCTGCCCTAGTCCTAGAATCAGTCAAGATCTTCCTTTTATTTTGTTTTATGAAGAATAAAACTAGTAACTAAAATTTGATGAATATTCACTTATGTGCCAGATATGAGCTAAGAATCTTACATGCATATGAAAACTTGCTGACATCAAGTTTCCAGCTAACTAGCATGCAAATACTGATACACCTTGTTTTTAATGAATTGTCTGGGGAAATTATTTCTATTACATTTTATTTTTATAATATTAGAATGGGAAAGCCTAATATTACAAAGCACAAAGCCTACAATAGAGAATGGAAAGAATTGATAGTTTTATCTATAAAAATAAAATGATTTTGTAAGCAAAAAAACACAATAAACAATTTGAAGACAAATTGGAAAATACTCTTTACACCTATGACCAAAAAAGTTAATATTTAATATTACAGAAATGTTCCTAGAAACTAATAAAATGAAAAAATGATCCTTGAACAAATAATAGCTAACATTTTTGTAGGGCTTACTATATGCTAGACACAGTTCAAAGTGCTTTATGAATATCAACTTATTTAATCCTCACAGCAACCCTATGAAGTAGATACTATAATTATTCCTGTTATCTAAAAAAGGAAACTGAGCCCAGAGAAGTTAAGTGATTTTCTGAACATCACAAGATAGTTAGCAGACCTAGAATTTGAACCCAGTCTGATCAGCTCCAGAGTACCTAAGCTTGCACTTCCCCTGAAAGCAGAGTCCTGAAACAAACCCTTGAGCACCTGTCATTTATTTGAGAAATAACTCCAAGCAGCAATATTGGGGCACCAGATAGAATGAGACAGGGAAGGAGGAAAGCTATATAGGGGTGCTATATCAATGTCACCACTGTGGTACCTGGCACTTAGTTTTCCCAAAGGCTTCTAAGGAGAGTAGAGAATGCTTTTCAGAATTATCCACCTGATTATCAACCGGGAGAAGTAATCATCCCTCAACTCCCATCCACTATTGGTGAACAGTTATCTTCATGGGCATTACCTTCCCCATAACCTGGGGTATGCGTGTACGCTTGCTAAGCCCCCCGTGTCTGCAGCAGTGGAGAAGTTCCAGGGCAAAAAGTAAAAGTTATGCTGCAGCAGGCACCCGGAGCGTAATGCTTCCAGCATAAGGTGAGTTGAAGCCTGTATGAGGAGTCTACTGACCAGGCAGCTGTCATACCTAAATGTCCTGTGGAACTTTTATTGTGTCCCCCAGTGGAATCATTATGCCTACGAACAAGAACCTCTAAACCAGCAGAGCCTAAATTACATTTCTGTCATTTAGGAAATTCTTGAGATGATGGTGAGAGGCACCAATTTTTCTTCCACTTCTTAGAAACAGAGCATCATATATCTGCTACATACTACATCCCAGAAGACAGCATCCCAATCCCATTGTTTTGTTGTTGAGCTGGTCATTTAAACGAGAATTTAATAGATCATTTCATTGTTCCATTAGGGTGGCTCCTTTTGGGTTATGAAGTACATAATAGGATGAAGGCATTGCAAGGTCAAACACCCAGTATTAAACCTCCTTCACTACAAATAGGTTGCTGTTCTGGGGCAACACGATTCAAGATTCCATGTTAGTGAATCAGGCATTTTGTAAGCCTTCAAATGATGGTGCCGGCAGAGGCACTGTGGGAAGGGAAAACAAACCCATATTACAGGATCTGTTGATTCTAAGAAGGACAAATCACTTCTTCCTCCACATGAAAAAGGTCCATTGTAATCAACATGGCACCAAGAGGCTGATTTTTCGTTTTCTCAGGTCAGTGTTAGCAATTTGTGCTTTTCTAGGAATTTTTCCATTTAATTCAAAATTTTAAATGTATTGGCATAAATTTGTTCATCATATCCTCATATTACCTTTTTGGAATCTGCATGATTTTTTGTATGATCTCTCTTTTCATTACTGCATTGGTTATTTGCTGTCTTTTCTCTTTTTTTTCCTTATCAATTTTGTTGGTCTTTTCAAAGAACGACCTTT
Source organism: Aethalodelphis obliquidens (assembly GCF_003676395.1). Lineage (NCBI taxonomy): Eukaryota > Metazoa > Chordata > Mammalia > Artiodactyla > Delphinidae > Aethalodelphis > Aethalodelphis obliquidens. The sequence continues at coordinate 62,366,449 of NW_020837946.1, read as the reverse complement.
GGCTTTGTTTTTGTTGTTGTTGCTGTTTATAGATTTATTTATTTTATTTATTTTATTTTTGACTGCATTGGGTCTTCATTGCGGTGCACGGGTTTCTCATTGCAGTGGTTTCTCTTGTGGAGCACAGGCTCTAGGCACGCAGGCTTCAGTAGTTGTGGCACACGGGCTCAGCAGTTGTGGCTCACGGGCTCTAGAGCGCAGGCTCAGTAGTTGTGGCACAGGGGCCTAGTTGCTCCACGGCATGTGCGATCTTCCCGGACCAGGGCTCGAACCTGTGTCCCCTGCATTGGCAGATGGATTCTTAACCACTGCGCCACCAGGGAAGCCCAATGGATTTGTTTTTAATTAATTATATTTTTGTTTTCAGGAATGGATGGAATCATCCTAGCTCCTGGTATGCCTGGCAAATTTTTATTGAATACTTTATATTGAGTATGAAAAAATGTGTAGGCTATAGATGATGCCACCTTCTCCCAAGAGGATTTATTTTCCCTCAAGCAGGCAGTTAGAATAGGGGTAAATCCTGGATCCAGTCAAATTGAGGTGTATCAAGACAGGATTTAAGTCATCTTGAAAGCTGAACTGGGACTTCCCTGGTGGCGCAGTGGTTGGGGGTCCGCCTGCCGATGCAGGAGACGCGGGTTCGTGCCCCAGTCTAGGAGGGTCCCACATGCCGTGGAGCGGCTGGGCCCGTGGGCCGTGGCCGCTGGACTACTTATGTCACTCCTTCTAATAAAACCCCTACTATTTCTCTAATTGGAAAATTGGAGGCACTGTATAACAGAAGCTTTAGAAGAGAGACTTGCAATTTTTTTTCTTCCAGCACAGCCCATTCCAGTGGGTGGATAAAGATCAGTGTATCTTCCATATCTGTGTGCCTTTGCCTCTGTATCCTCAGAGTTGACTGATTTTCATCTGGTCTAATATCTGGTCAGGGGACTAAGATCCCACGTACCATGTGGTGCAGAAAAAAAAAAAAAAAAAACCAATGTGGAGAAAGTGGAACCCTTGTGCATTGATGGTGGTAATGTAAAATGGTGCAGCCACTGTGGAAAGCAGTTTGGTGTTTTCTCAAAATGTTAAACATAAAATTACAATATGATCCAGCAATTCCAGTTCTGGGTATATAATCAAAAGAACTGAAAATATATGAATGGAAAGACAAAATGTGGTGTATACACACAATGGAATACTATTCAGCCATTAAAAGGAATACAGTTTTGATACATGCTATAACATGGATGAACCTTGAAAACATTATGCTTAGTGAAAAAGTCAGACACAAAAGTACAAATATTGTATGATTTCACTTAAATGTGGTACCTACAGTGGTCAAATTCCTAGAGACAGAAATGAATAAGAATAATGGTTACTCGGATTTGTGGGGAGAAAGAAATGGGGAAATATTACTTAATAGGTACAGAGTTTCTGTTTGGGAAGATGAAAAATTCTGGAGATGAATAGTGGTGATGGTTACACAACATTGTGAATGTACTTAATGTCACACCACTAAACTGTATACTTTAAAATTATTAAAATGGCAAATTTTACATTAAGTATATTTTACCATAAGCAAAAAATTCAGACAATAAGAGAAAAAGAAATGGAAGTCAACAATAGCCAGCCTTACCCTACTTTCTTTTTGTAGAAAATCCATTTGGTAATCAACATACACTGAAAAGTACCTTCAAACCTTCTTATGTTTTTGTCCTTCTTAGGGGCTTCAGAATGTCTTACTCTTTTTCTGCTCACTAATACAAACCCCTACTCACCCCCGTTTCAAAAGCAATGTGTAATTTAAAACATTTATACTCCAAATGAACTCAGAAGGGTTCTTTTTGTAAAACTCCAGGTAAAGTGGTGGCTACATTATTCATTAGGCTCTTCACGTGGCAGTAGCATTTTAATGGCTTAATTCTGCTTATGTACAGTTGCACAAACAAAATCCATCACTTTTTTCGTGTCTCCAAACTTCCTTGCCGCTGAAAGAATAAATGAAACGACCATAAACCACTCAAGTTTTCTGATTTTGTTCAATGATACAGATATGTCTTCTTTTTATTGCCCATTAATTCAACAAATAACATTGATTTGGCTAAAGGTTTTGTGGCAGGCATATAAAATAGACACAAAGTTGTCTGACATGTGGCTCTTGCCTTCTCTGGATTAATAGTCTTGAAGAGAGTTCAAACTGCAAAGCCAAATCCACCAGATACCTATTTTTGTATAGCCTACAAGCTAAGGATAGTTTTTACAATTTTATATGGTTGGAAAAGTTCAAAAGAAGAATAGTATTTCATTACGTGACAATTATGTGAAATTCAAGTTTGTGTCCAAAAATTGTTTTATTAGAACCCAGTTATACTAATTCACTTACACAGTGACTAAGGATGATCTCACACAACAGCAGATTTGAATAGTTACAACAGAGAGCATATAGTCCACACAGCTTAAAATATTTACTATGTGACCATTTATAGAAAAAGTTTGCCAGCCCTTGATCTAGCAGGTGAAGTGAAATGCATATGGAAATAACAGCAAATCCAGATAGGATGAGGTAAACATAGTGTCAGTGACACCTATCCAGTGCTGAATCCTGGGAGACTGCAGAGGAGAGCAGGGCAATCAAAGACGGCATCATGGAAGAAGCAGCATTCAAACTGGTCATCAAAGGACAATAAGGGTTTCAATATGTGACAATTCAGAAGATTCTGAACAAAGGGACAAGTTTGCACAGAGAGAGGGGAAGGAAAAGTATAAGCCAAAAAAAGGCTTTGGAGAGAAGACACTCCAATGCTACAATCAAAAGGAATTATTGGGAACAAAAAAAGTGAATAACTTAGTGGCTGCTCCCTCTTAACTACATGCTAAAAATCATTAATAATCACAAATATCAAATTTTAAATATAGTAATATATTAATTCTTACTCAACACTCTCATCTGGAATTCAGTGCATTGCAAGAACTATTGATCAAAGTGTGTTAAAAAAATTGTATAGTCTGATAAATAGAAGACACTTGAATTGGATTGGTCATAGCCACACTGTCAGTGATTTGAATAAAATGGACAGAAGCTTGTATAATTTTAGTCTTCAGATGTGCCACTCTACCCAAAAAATACCCCAGCATTTTATGACTGTATTTTAATATGTCAGGTCTACATTTGCATGTCTGGTGGCTTAACAGGCAGTTAATAAAAGTGTGCCAGTTCCCAGAAATCCTAGATGACTGCCAAAGCAGATGAACTGTGTCAGTAATCCAAAGGTCCTGAGCCTCCTGGATTGAGAGTCACTAAATAGTCAATTTTTTACTCTTTTGCCAAGGTGTTTTCTTAGTTAGAAACCTTCCCAGAAAGTCATCTCTTAGGAAAAAGCAAAGTTCCAACTTTTGGACCTTGAGATGATTAAGGTAACTGTTTTACTTGATAAACCCTGGGGGAGGTTAGAAAAGGAAATGTTTAGCTCTTGTTGCTGCCTTTGTACACATTCAATGCATAAGGAGTTTCATGGGCAAACTTGGCTGGGCAACACTGCCAACATCAGGGCTGGTAGCGCTTCCCGGGGGAGCATTGCTGGTATTACAGGAAGACGGTATTTTCAGCAAGTTCCCCCCAGATCCTCCCAATAATAAAGAAGATGAGCCTAACACAGGCAACGTCATAATTAAGAGCCTGAGCTCAAATCCCAACTCTACTTCCTCTGTGCAGCTACGTAACCTTGGCAACACAACCTCAGCTTGTAACTTCCCTGTGACTCAGTCTCTTCATCTGCAAAGTGGGACTAATTAGAGTGCTTACCCCATACAGTTTTTGTGAGGATTAATGTTCAGTAAGTATCAGTTATTATTATTGACAGCTCCAACGTACAAGTCCTCTAGAAAATCAAGATACCTACTGCTCTTCTCTTCCTGTCACAGAATCCTCAGTCTTTCTCAGAGTCCATTCTATTAATGACCCTCCATTTTTCACCATGTAGTATAAACCTCCATTGGTGTGCACCCTGATTTCTTACCATGATTCATCAGACCCCACTGTGGTTCTTTATGAGATCTAATAACTTCAGCTTCAGACAGGCCAGTCTTTTTAATTTGCAAGAAAGATAAACAGGCTAGAACTCTACTGTTAGAAGTATCTATATTACTGGATAATAGAGCTAGAGACCAACTGAATTGTATCATGTTGATATTTACAGCTGAGGTCTCCACAGCTGAGAGTAAGGCCATAGAAGCCCTTAGATCGTCCAAGGGTCCCCCCAAATCTATAAGCACTTCTTGACTAAAGATATTCTTCTGGCTCAAGAACTAGGTATGTGACTATTAGAATAAGAATCAATGGGAAAAGCACTAATCTTTAGTACTCAAAAAGTCTCATAAAAACAACGCTTAAAAGATGGGGTGGAGGCGTGCTGTTGAAGAATTGTCTGTGAAAAGTCAGCTGTTTCAAAGGACCTTCATTAAATATTGAAGTTTTGTCTTTACCTATCAAAGACCTGATACGGTGTCTAATTTCAAACCTCTTCAGTGAAGGTATCACTTTTTATTTTTTTGGACCTATGAAGTGTCAAGACCCATTTAAGTCAATGGATTAATTGTGATGAAAAGAGAAGCTCCCAGAAAGCAGTCTCACTTGCTTTGAAAGCTTTCTAGCACTGTACCAAAATGGACTATAAATAATTAATTTGTCTTTGAGGCTGCTGTGAATTCATCAACAAAAAAGAAAAAGAATGTTCCTTTCCCTTTTCCCATTCAAGAAATCCAGCCAGGTCCTTATGTCTAAGTTTTGGGTTCTTTTGCCTCAGGGAAGATAATAGTGTTTTATGTGTTTCCTAAGCTTTCTTTTGGGAAGGCTCAGCCCATGCGAGGAAAGGAGACGGCTTGCCTGGACCCCCAAGTATTGCTGGATCCCTGAAAGACTGGGAGAGGAGAGAGATGGGGTTCTATAAGGAAGGGAAGCCTCCAATAGCTTTCCCGCAGTGAACCTGAATGTTGAATGGCACAGAGATGCCTATGGAGGACAACAGCCTTGGGAACACCAATGGGACTCTCCATGGCCAAGCTTGCAGAAATTAGAAAGGACCTCGGGGAAGAATTTCTCTGTAGTCTACCTGGAGTGGAAGAGTGAATGATATGGGTGTGACAGGACATCATGTAGCTGGAGGAGTGGATTGATAACAGTGACCACCATAGTTCAAAGACACAGCCCTCCCATCCTGTCCTTAAGACCAGAGTTCTTGCAAGCCAATGGCAGGTGAGTGATTTATATTGAATTGTTTATTGACCTTGGCAAACAAGAATTCAGAAATAGATTCGATTTTATTTCAAAAATTAAAACAATGTGTCAAGTTGTTATGGAAAAATTCAAACCTGTTATAGATCCCTCCATTTTCCCATAAAGTGGGAATATTAATAACATCAACTTCAGAGGTTGTTGATATGATCAAATGAGATATACTGTGTAAAGTACAAAGTGCACTTCAAATGTTTCTTATACTATTATAGATACCCTTAGACATGTTTAGCATGGACTTTCCTTCCCTTGCTGGAGTGTTGACTAACCACTTCCTCCAATGTCATCCCTCTCTCTCCTTTGTTTTCCGTTTTGTTTTTTTTTTAATTTATTTTTATTTTTTGGCTGCATTGGGTATTCATTGCTACACGTGGGCTGTCTCTAGTTGCAGGAAGCAGGGGCTACTGTTCATCGTGGTGCGCGGGCTTCTCATCGAGGTGTCTTCTCTTTGTTGTGCAGCACCGGCTCTAGACGTGCAGGCTTCAGTATTTGTGGCGTGCGGGCTTCAGTACTTGTGGCACTCAGGCTCCGTAGTTGTGGCTTGTGGGCTCTAGAGCACAGGCTCAGTAGTTGTGGTGCACGGGCTTAGTTGCTCCGTGGCATGTGAGATCCTCCCAGACCAGGGATCGAACCCGTGTCCCCTGCATTGGCAGGCGGATTCTTAACCAAGTCCCTCTCCTTTGTTCTTAAATAAGTGAAGGCTCAGTTCATTGCAGCCAGTAAGGGTAGTTCTGTGAATGTCAGGAATAGGAGATTGGTATAATAGAGACAGACCTATGGCCAGGCTCTACGTTTTTGATACTTACCTTTCCCTCCAACACCAATTCCCAGTGCTAGCATAAAGCCATGTAGCAGAAGCTCATAGTGCTATCCAGGCTGTACCCAAACCAATTAACTCAGCCTCTCTGCGAGTAGGGCCTGGGCATTGCTAATTTTTTAAATTTCCCAAGTGATTCTAATGTGTAGCCAGATGGAGAACCCTGACCTTGGGGATGCTATTGCTTAGACAGTATTAATAACTACAGACTTGTACAGACAGGATAATTAAAGGAAGGGTCTGAAGGAGGTTAAATTTCCAGTCAATTATAAGATTCTTGTTGGCCTTGCTAGGTTTCATTTGTAAAATATGCACCTATGAAAGGGTTTTCTAAGTCAAGTCTATTTTTCCAGTCCAAGGAAATTGATTTAACCCTTTTCTGCACCACCTCCCCCCACACACAAATCTTAATCCTTCCCTATGGGTTTTGGTTGGGTTTTTTTTTTAATATTTTGCTTAATATCCTCTCTAGGAATGACCTCTGAAATTACAGTGACTTTTAAGCATGCCTACTGTGAATGCAGAAATCTAGCCAAACAATATAGGAAGCTTTATTCAGCCTGAAAGCCACCACTGTGACTTTCTGAGAAGAATTATATTAAAGGAGAAATGGTTTACAGCTCTGATTTGGAGACTATGAGGGGTACTCCAATATTATAGATAATATTTAGATGAATATTTAAAATATGCAAATATGCCTTCTCAGAATTTTAGTAAATGTTCTATAAACAATTTCGTGAAAGTAGCCAGGGGATTTCTTGATTAGCAAAACTTTTTGTACTAGGAACAATCACTCTCTAATTCTCCTCACAACAACTCTATGAGGGAGATATAATTAGCTCTATTTACATAAGAAGCAGCAGCTTAAGAATATTTAAGCAATTTGCCCCAAGTTCCAAGACCAAGAACATGGCTGAGCAGGGTTTTGAGCTCATATCCGTCTGAACCAAAGTCTAGACTCTTGATTATGAAGCTCTAGGGTCATTCTAGCACCAAAAATCTTTTGCCCCCTTCCAAGTCTTATGTAACCCAACACAATTCCTGCCTCAAACAGGAGTCTCAAATTCAAAGGACTACAGGACCTCATCTGGTAACACAAATGAGTTAATATGGGTCATATTCAAGAAAAAAACCCACATTGTTCTACAGTGTATAACTTGGTTACTGCTCAACTTAAGCCAATTATTGTCCTGCGAAAAGTTAGTCCTGGTATTCTCAGTCCCTAATTTTGTAACAGAAGCCAAAAATCTGGATTTTCATTAGAAATAACCCAATTTTCAAATGTTGTCAATAAATGTACTTTTTTTCTTCCAGTTTTATTGAGATATAATTGACATACAGCACTGTATACATTTAAGGTGTACAGCATAATGATTTGACTTACATACATCATGAAATGATTAAATGAATAAACAATACGTTTAGTAAACACCCATCATTTCATATAGATATAAAATTAAAGAAATAGAAAAAAATATTTTTCCTTGTGATGAGAACTTTCTTAACAACTTTCATATATAACAGCAATTATTAACAGCAATTAACAGTGTTAATTGTATTTATCATGTTGTACGTTACATCCTGAGTACTTACTACATACTTATAACTGGAAGTTTAAATGTACCTGGGTGTTTGTTTGTTTGTTTTTTGGCCACACTATGCAGTTTGTGGGATCTTATCCTAGTTCCCTGACCAGGGATCAAACCCGGGCCCCAACAGTGAAAGTGCAAAGTCCTAACCACTGGACCACCAGGGAACTCCCCATAAATGTAGCTGTTTTTGAAAGAACACTACATGGGACAACACTGAGCGGGTTAAACTACATGAGCCACAGTTTGGGGAGAAAAGAGAGACTCTTGGGCTTCCCTGGTGGCGCAGTGGTTGAGAGTCCGCCTGCCGATGCAGGGGACACGGATTCGTACCCCGGTCCGGAAAGACCCCACGTGCCGCAGAGTGGCTGGGCCCGTGAGCCATGGCCGCTGAGCCTGCGCGTCCGGAGCCTGTGCTCCGCAACGGGAGAGGCCACAACAGTGTGAGGCCCGTGTACCGCAAAAAAAAAAAAAAAGAGAGAGACTCGTTCAATATTCTTATCTTCTGATTTCCTGTAGACGTTAGTTAATTTAGTACAAGTAAATGACTTTCCAGACAACATAATAAGAGAAAGGAGTAATGCCCACAAGTCCATGGTGGGAAAAAAAACCAGTTAGTTCATTAATTAATCAGAATCTCACTTATACATATATCATGAAAATAACCTTTTGTGATCTTAAATCAGATTTTATTCCTTGACAACAAGGGTAAACATGTAAAAATGCTATACATTACTGAAAATATAGATATTATATGAAATTTATGCAAAGATATTATATCTCCTTTGACAATAAATTCACTGGAGTAATTTTAAGCTAATCAAAGTCAACTCATTCCTTTACGGCAAAAGCGCTTTTATCTGCAGCCAGCCAAGGAAGCATTATCAGGTTTGAAGGTAGGTTTTTGTTTTCCCCCAGGAATGACAACTTAAATGAAAAGCCCTCAGGTTGAATTACAGCAAAAAGAAAAAAAATTACTATTTTCTAAAATCTCTTTAACTCTGACTCTCAGATCTCTGAACTAGAGATAGGGCTGGAATGTGGGTGCAGACGGGAGTAGTAGTCCCGGAATCTTTTCAATGGACGTGCTCCTAAGCACAGCATTTTTTCAAAGAGGTTTCCCAATATCATTCAATGGAAAAAAATACTCATTTAATATCTGGGGCTCAAAATAAGTACTGAGTCAATACTTGTGTCTCCATTTCATTTACGCCATCTTTCACATTAGTAACTATAGAATTTTCACTTGTCTCTTAGTTTTTGTTTTCTCTTCTCAGCTGCATATAATTTTTTAAATAGCAGCTGTGTTTGAAGCTTTGTCGTTTAACTTATTTTAGATGCATCATTGCATTTATAAAGACATGGCTTTCAAATAACATGTACTGAAAGATGGAAAGATCAAAAGAGTGAAAATGCAGAACAAAATAAGTCTCAGAGACCAACTTCTCTTTGAGTTTATGTCTGATACAATTATTTCATTCTCAAGCTGAGGAAGAATCACACCCCTTCTATCCAAATGCAACTTTGAATGTCACTGTATTGTGTATTGCCTGACGTGGAGCTTGATACATAGTGGGTAGACCATAAATGGGATTGCTGAACTATATGGCAAACTATATGGCAAAGATTTTGTAAAATCTGAACTTTAAATAGCACTAAGTCAAAATGTTTGCTCTTTGAAATTTTGTCTGTTTTTATTTACTCATAAATAAATGTTTTTGGTCTGGCTTTGATACACACAGAGCTGAGACCTAGGAGTTTCAACACACTTTAAATAGGTAGCCAAACAGTATACTAAGTGAAATAAGCCAGACAGAGAAGGACAAATACTGCATGGTATCATTGACATGTGGAATCTAAAAAAAAAAGTCGCGCTCATAGGGCTTCCCTGGTGGCGCAGTGGTTGAGAGTCCGCCTGCCGATGTAGGGGACACGGGTTCTTGCCCCGGTCCGGGAAGATCCCATGTGCCGCGGAGCGGCTGGGCCCGTGAGCCATGGCCGCTGAGCCTGCGCGTCCGGAGCCTGTGCTCCGCAACGGGAGAGGCCACAACAGAGAGAGGCCCGCGTACCGCAAAAAAAAAAAAAAAAAAGTGAAATAGAGAGGTTGGTAAAACTTTCAGTTTTAAGATGGATAAAGTCTGAGAATCTAATAGTCCAATGTATAACAATGATCACTTTAGTTGTATAATTGAAATTTGCTAAGAGAGTAAAACTTAAATGTTCTCACCACCCCCCCACACCCCGCCCCAAAAAAACGTGTGCGGATGGATGTGTTAATTAACTCAGTATATACATTCTTTCACAAAGTATACACGTATCAAATCATCACACTGCACGGTTTCAATAACTTACAATTTTATTTGTCAGTTATACCTCAAGGAAGCTGAAAAAATATAGGGAGGCAAAGGCAGTGAATGATCATATGAACCAAATTAAAATGTTGACGAGGTTCTTGCCATTTTTGAATGTTTCAAACTATGTAAGAACATTGTTTATTGATAAAATTGATGTATATATTTTTTAAATTAATGTTTTTTCTTATTTCAACCAGAAAAGGGCAAGTGAAATTGAAGGAATTTCCACTACACTTCAAAAGAATTTTTTAGCAAGTCTGGATGCAAAAAAAAAAAAAAAAAAAAAGAGCATCGTATAGTGAGTTGTCATATTAAAAAAAAAAGTAGCTAATGAATGGGAATACAGAACCCTGAGACAACTATCACTACATTTCTAGAAAGCTTATAGTTATTTTTAAATATAAAATGGCCCAGGTTTTCTATAAATAATTTAGATGTTAAAAATCTATAAAACTGCAAAACTGCACTTACTCTGGTGGGCCCATAAGGATGCCATATTTTCTATGGCAACGCCTTAATTAAAACTTTTAAAGGTGGAAATCATGGCAAAAGATCAAAGAATGAGAAATAGGTTGCAGGCCGTAGTCGGCTCTACATCAATAGCATTCAGCCGCCTCCTCCTCCTATTTCTTGATAAAAACCCATTAATTCCCACTCCCTTCTGTGCTAACATTCATTTCAAGAAAAATATTCTTGAACCTGCCTTGCACAAGCCTTCACACTGTGAAGAGCAGAAGCAGAGAAACATGCTGAACATCTGAAATAGCTCTGCTCAACTCACGGCTCTACATCTGGCACCTCCGCACCTCCTCCCATGAACAATGTCCTTGCGAGGCCCAGAGGAGGAATTATCATCCCCTTTACTGCCGGGAGTGGAAAGAAGATCAGATAAGTGCACTTAAAAAGATGGCCAAACAGGTGACAAGCATTTTTAACTCTGGGCTCATGGTAATAATCATAAACCTACAAGCCCTTGTATCTTCCAATTCAGTTTGGTAAAAAGATGCCCAAGAGGTAGATTTTTATCTGTTACATTGCTTAAATAAATTTAGTTACTTTGGAGAAACTGGACTTCCAGGAGACAATAAAAGAACAAAGGTGGAGGATTAAATACGATCATTCTAAAATGTGCACCTCTGTCCTTACACTACTTGTTTCAATTCTTACTTTAATGTGGGTAAAATATAGCATCTAAAGGTCTTTCATGTAGATGGCGCCTAGCCAATCTATATTCTTCTAAGTAAACTTTTAAAATTAAAGAATAAAACACAGACAAAAATCATTAAGTATACAGTTAGAGGAATTTTTCACAAATTAATTCATGTAGTCAGCAACAGATCAAGAAATTATCAACATATTATCAACATCACGGAAGCTCCTCTCATGACCCTTTCAATCACTTCCCCCAGGGGTAACCACTATTCTGACCTCTAACCAGACAGGTTCATTTTAGGAAGTATAAATTTTCATGCAATTGAATTGTGTCTTTTTGAGTACTTGGCTCCAGATAAAATCTGCAGGTATGTATTGGACTAACCTAGCTGCTATCCCAGGCATTCACTGTTTGACTACTCAGCTATGCTGAGTATTACATAGTAAGCACCATTTTGGAACAAAAGACCCCAGATTTAGTCTCTGCCCTGCCACTAATGAGTTGTGAGATCTAGAGGAAATAACTTCTCCATTTTGGCCCTTAAATTCCTCTTTATAAAATAAGCACATTTAACTAGAAAAGGTACAAGTTACCTTCTGAAAGAAGGTACTCATCAGAATGAAAATATTAAGGATATAGACTTTAAACTATGTGTCACTTTCAAGTGTACATATATAATTATATATATTCAAATATAATATTCATACTCATATATACATACATAATCAATATATTGGTTGAATATATTTAATAATATATAAATATATGGTCCAATTATATATAGTTTATAATTATATATAGATTTCTGTACATATATATTTATACATAGAGAGATTTATAAAATATGCCCATTTACCTTCCTTCAAAGACAAATATTTTTTTAACATTTTTATTGGAGTATAATTGCTTTACAATGGTGTGTTAGTTTCTGCTTTATAACAAAGTCAATCAGCTATACATATACATATATCCCCATATCTTCTTCTTTTTGCATCTCCCTCCCACCCTCCCTATCCCACCCCTCTGGGTGGACACAAAGGTCCAAGCTGATCTCCCTGTGCTCTGTGGCTGCTTCCCATTAGCTATCTATTTTACATTTGGTAGTGTATATATGTCCATGCCACTCTCTCACTTTGTCCCAACTTACACTTCCCACGCCCCATGTCCTCAAGTCCAATCTCTATGCCTGCATCTTTATTCCTGTCCTGCCCTTAGGTTCTTCAGAACCTTTTTTTTTTTTAAATTCCATATATATGTGTTAGCATACGGTATTTGTTTCTCTCTTTCTGATTTACTTCACTCTGTGTGACAGACTCTAGGTCCATCCACCTCACTACAAATAACTGAATTTCGTTTCTTTTTATGGCTGAGTAATATGACATTGTATATATGTGCCACATCTTCTTTATCCATTCATCTGTTGATGGACACTTAGGTTGCTTCCATGACCTGGCTATTGTAAATAGAGCTGCAGTGAACATTGTGGTACATGACTCTTTTTGAATTATGGTTTTCTCAGGGTATATGCCCAGTAGTGGGATTGCTGGGTCATATGGTAGTTCTATTTTAATTTTTTAAGGAACCTCCATACTGTTCTCCATAGTGGCTGTATCAATTTACATTCCCACCAAGAGTGCAAGAGGGTTCCCTTTTCTCCACACCCTCTCCAGCATTTATTGCTTGTAGATTTTTTGATGATGGCCATTCTGACTGGTGTGAGGTGATACCTCACTGTAGTTTCAATTTGCATTTTTCTAATGATTAGTGATGTTGAGCACCCTTTCGTGTGTGTGTTGGCAATCTGTATATCTTCTTTGGAGAAATGTCTGTTTAGGTCTCCTGCCCATTTTTGGATTGGGTTGTTTGTTTTTTTGCATGAGCTGCTTGTAAATTTTTTTGCATGAGCCCATTTTTTTGCATGAGCTGCTTGTAAAGTTTTTTTGCATGAGCTGCTTGTAAATTTTGGAGATGAATCCTTTGTCAGTTGCTTCATTTGCAAATATTTTCTCCCATTCTGAGGGTTGTCTTTTGGTCTTGTTTATGGTTTCCTTTGCTGTGCAAAAGCTTTTAAGTTTCATTAGGTCCCATTTGTTTATTTTTGTTTTTATTTCCATTACTCTAGGAGGTGTGTCAAAAAGGATCTTGCTGTGATTTATGTCATAGAGTGTTCTGCCTATGTTTTCCTCTAAGAGTTTTAGAGTGTCTGGCCTTACACTTAGGTCTTTAATCCATTTTAAGTTTATTTTTGTGTATGGTGTCAGGGAGTGTTCTAATTACATTCTTTTACATGGAACTGTCCAGTTTTCCCAGCACCACTTATTGAAGAGACTGTCATTTCTCCATTGTATATCTTTACCTCCTTTGTCATAGATTAGTTGACCATAGGTGCGTGGGTTTATATCTGGGCTTTCTATCCTGTTCCATTGATCTATATTTCTGTTTTTGTGCCAGTACCATACTGTCTTGATCACTGTCGCTTTGTAGTATAGTAAAGACAGATATTGATTATGGCATTATACATGCACTAATAAAAGCAGATCTGGGGTCCCTGCCCCCATGTTGTTTCCAGTCTTGCTCTAACTTAAGCAAACAAAATAATGAGTGATTAATAATGGAGCAAGGGAGACATGGGACTAAATACGCATGGATCACTAGATGATATTTCTTCCCGAAGGGGCACAGACTTCAAGGAAATAGAGGAGCTCTGTATAGAACTCTAAAGTAGAGGAAGCTCATCTGTAGTGACCGGAGGCTTAATAATCTTTGCTTTTTATCTACTCAGTGGGAACTCTTTCTCTTCTCCAAAGTGCTCAGTGCCCTTATCACTCCCTATCAAAATAAGATTAGTTTATTCTCACTAACGTGTAAGTGGTGCCAAGTCTGAATGTTCTCTCTCACGCTTACCAAGATATTTTGATTTTAAAAAGTGAATTTCAGGACTTCCCTGGTTGTCCAGTGGGTAAGACTCCACGCTCCCAATGCAGGGGGCCTGGGTTCAATCCCTGGTCAGGAAACTAGATCCCTCACGCATGCCACAACCAAGCGTCCACATGTCGCAACTAACAGATCCTGCATGCTGCAACTAAGACCCGGCACAGCCAAAATACATAAATAAATAAATATTTTAAAAAAGAAAGAAAGTAAATTTCTAGTTACATAACTTCATGAATCAGAGTCAGGAGGGCAGGTCCTCTTTTAGTCAAGGAACAACAAAAATTACCCTATTCTGGTAACTACGAAAGCAACCTTCTCTCTTAATGTTAGTGACAACTATTTATTGAGTGTTGTACCAAGCTCTTTACAAACACCATCTCACTGATTTCCACAGGCAGTGCCATTATTATTTTTTTTATTTCACAGATGAAAAACTGTTACTACCTAGGCCAAGGGCACGTAAGAAATGACACTAATTCCCATACTTGTCTTTCCGAAAGGCTAGTCTGACCCTGCTTTTGGCAGCAGTTACCAGCCAAAGGCAAAAGTAGAAACTAGAGGCCAAAGTTCCCCTGAGCAATCCAGGAAGGGAATTCATTCCTCTGGATCATTGGTGGTGGAGGCCTGAGAGCCACTCTTCTTTGTGCTGCTGGCATCTCTGGCCCTCCACCTTTATGCAGCACTCTTTCAGAAGATGCATGAATGCTTTCAAGGCCTGATGAGTTAAACAGCAGCAAAGTTTAAGGATGCATTGAAACACTGCTCCGGAAGACCTGCAAATCAACCTGCTGGGCAGCCTTGACTTAAAGTCATTCCCAGTCAAGGTGTAATGGAAGGTCCTAAGGCCGCTAGAGACTTCAGCTGCAAATCAAGGGCAGCCACTGAAAATCCAAACAGGGCATAAAACATCCAACATTGCCCTCTGGACACAAGCACCAACCATGTCTCCTAATCTTAGAAGGCGATGCAACAGAGTCGCTCCAAATGGGCCTGTTTTATACCATTTGTAAAATTATGAAGCCCTGAGTCTTTTCAAAGGTCCATTTACGGGCTTCCCTGGTGGCGCAGTGGTTGAGAGTCCGCCTGCCGATGCAGGGTATACGGGTTCGTGCCCCGGTCCGGGAAGATCCCACATGCCGTGGAGCAGCTGGGCCTGTGAGCCATGGCCGCTGAGCCACCGCGCCCGGAGCCTGTGCCCCGCAACGGGAGAGGCCACAACAGTGAGAGGCCCGCATACCGCAAAAAAAAAAAAAAAGTCCATTTACTAACCAAGGGGCCTGTGCTGAGAAAGAGAACACAGTTTGGTAAAAAGTATGCCCAGCACTTAACCCCCAGGGTATCGCTAATGATCCCAAGGGATGCGGAGCAAGACTGAAAGTGCTCAAAACCAGATGAATTCAAAACCTAAGTACAGCCTCCCGTGGTGCTTGGGATGGGAGGGGATATTGAAACCCAAGAGCTGAGTGCAGCAGCTCCAGAAAGTCAGGAATCATCAGCTACCTGTTGAGGCTATATCTCAGCACATCATGATTGCACTGGTTTTAGAAAGATGACTGGCACTTTGTCCAATATGGTTTCAATGTTAGTCCAACATAATGGAAGGGTAAATTTGGGGCCACAGCATCCACCATAATGATAGACCCTCATCTGAAGCAGCCCTGTTAATAGGATAACAGACTTAAGTCAAACTACTACATTTGAGAAAATGAAAATATGCTCAATCCAGTTCAGTAGTTCAGAAATGAACGAAATCAAGCTGCATGGTTTTCATGCAAATGAGAGGTGTTTTTTTTTTTAATGTTATTTGCAAATATCCAACTTTATCTAATCTTATGATATGTTTTCTTCTGGGCCCTTACAATGCTATGGTGTGTCTTGGGGACAATCATATGGCTGTGGCTTGGCATAAGTAGACCACCAGTTTCTAAAAAGGCTCATCAGGGAGTGTAAGATAATAGAAGTCAGAGGTATATTTGGGATTGTTGGAGGGGTTTGGAAGGAGGAGGGGAAGGGGCATCAAAGGCTTGCAGACCATTAGAGATAAGGGCCTCGAACTTCTCTTCGTTCCATTTCCTCTAATCTGGATTGGCACGTGCTACCGAATTCTTGCCTTTGGTGCCACTTTTTTTTTTTTTTTTTTTTTTTTTCCGGTACGCGGGCCTCTCACTGTTGTGGCCTCTCCCGTTGCGGAGCACAGGCTTCGGACGCGCAGGCTCAGCGGCCAGGGCTCACAGGCCCAGCCGCTCCGCGGCATGTGGCATCCTCCCGGACCGGGGCACAAACCCGCGTCCCCTGCATCGGCAGGCGGACTCTCAACCACTGCGCCACCAGGGAAGCCCATGGTGCCACTTTTAAAATCCTAAGTGAAGAGAACATCGGAGCACTAGTTATTATCTTTAAAAAAAGGATGGTCTCAATTCAGAATGAGGCAGATCTATATTGACTAACATGAAGCAAGTTCCAAGATACATTAATAAATTGTTTTAAAAGTTTCAGAATGGAATGTATATTGTGCCACTTGTATACCCAAAAAGAGGAGACGTGTACACATAAATGTTTATGTATGCATAGGGTATATCTAGATTCTAGGATACATTAGAAAGAGGTAAATATAAGGGGATCGTGGGGCTGATATGTCTCCCCGACTCTATACACCTCTTACTGTTTTACTTTTTTCCAAGTTTGAAAAAGTAATCATGAACAAAAAAATGCACTGTTTCACTAAGAGAGCTATACTTTCCAGACCAAAATTTGACATATGGGACTTTGAAATTTTACATAGTGACATTACTGTGCAGAAATAAAGTGACCCAGTGATCTCTTACATAGCCAGTCAACACAGCTTAGCCCAAGAAGATTTTAAAAGTGCAAAGCAGCCGTATAGCACAGGGAGATCAGCTCGGTGCTTTGTGACCACCTAGAGGGGTGGGATAGGGAGGGTGGGAGGGAGGGAGACGCAAGAGGGAAGAAATATGGGAACATATGTATATGTATAACTGATTCACTTTGTTATAAAACAGAAACTAGCATACCATTGTAAAGCAATTATACTCTAATAAAGATGTAAAAAAAAAAAGTGCAAATGTCAGTCCATTTTGTTAAAGATCTTCTTTTGCTACTTTTTTTAGTCTTTTTTTTCTCCTCAGATTTTCTGAAGATTCTTCATGGTGGTGAAAGAGAAATCACAAAGACTTTAAAAGAGAAAATGTGCTACCATGTTAGTTATTAAATAAAACCACTCCCTTAACTCTCTGGAGAGAGAATTACAAAGAAAAGCTGAAGTCACTTAAGATTGATTTCTCTTGCCCTAACTACTTGTGAATATGGATCAAGATTGACACCCAGTGGCCAAATTTAATCCTTTTTGTCCCTGAAATTCTTTTTTATGTGATTAGCCATTTTCCAAAATTTCAATTGAAAATGTTATTTAAATCTATGAACTGTTCACTGAAAGTGAAATGTATCTTATAAAGACAAATTAAATTAGTAAATACTGCTTCACACATAATTAATAGATTTTTTTTTTGTATCCTCTTTGTTTGCTTTTTTTACCTAACATTAATAAACAATTTGCCTTCTGTTGATGAAACAATGTATTCAATTTTTGATAGAAACTAATGGGACAAATCGGAATTATGTAGCAAACCTAATTAAACAATAAAATAATTTATAGCCTTAACTTTTCCTACATCAAATAGCAAAATTACCCATTTTAAGTTACTTCTAATAATCTAACATTTAGTAATTTTAAAGTCTTGAGAGTAATAAAACTGTTCATAAAATATGCTAATTAGGGAACCCTTTCAGAGTTTAATTTTACCTCTAAAGAGGAGAAAAAGACATAAAATATATAATTTTTAGAATGATCTCTTACATGAGCACTTTGAAATTTTTGTGATAAGGTTTAGATGAGATGTGTATTGTGGGATCCACTTTAATGGCTCTAAAGGAGAAAAAAAAACCTTGATTTGTATGAAATTAATATTTTAGCATATACATCTAACATGTTTAACACAGATTACCAAACAAGAAAGAAGTGAATTAGGGAGTCAGAAAGATCAAAGTCCAAATTCTAACTGGGTAATCCTGGGCAAATCTCAGCACTTTACTAAATTTCAATGGCCTTGTCTATAAAGTGGAGCTATTAATCCTGACTTACAGGGCCATTGTGAGGATTAAATGAGATACAACTTAAAATGCTTATCAAGGTACCTGACATATAAATATATAAACAGTAGCTATTATTACTACCAGAATATCAGAAAAAGCAAGGTTACACCTAGATGGGAAAAGAATTTGAAAAAGAATAGATACATGTATAGGTATAACTGAATCACTTTGCTGTACACCTGAAACTAATACAACATTGTTAATCAACTACAATATAAAATAAAAAGTTAAAAAGAGGGCTTCCCTGGTGGCGCAGTGGTTAAGAGTCCGCCTGCTGATGCAGGGCACACGGGTTCGTGCCCCGGTCCGGGAGGATCCCACATGCCGCGGAGCGGCTGGGCCCGAGAGCCATGGTCGCTAAGCCTGCGCGTCCGGAGCCTGTGCTCCGCAACGGGAGAGGCCACAACAGTGAGAGGCCCGCGTTCCGGGAAAAAAAAAAAAAAAGTTAAGAAGAAAAAAAAAAAGGAAAAGAAAAAGCAAGGTTACAAAAGTCAAATAATACCCACATGAAGCAGACATCTCTTCTTCAATCAACCTTCTGGCATCTGCTTTGATGTAGAATAATGGCCCCAGATAATCTAAAAGTGTAAATAATCCAAATAGAATTATCTACAACTGAGTTTCTATTACACAACATTTTTTTATGGCCTATTTATTTTCATTTTTTTTTTTTTTTTTTTTCGGTACGCGGGCCTGTCACTGCTGTGGCCTCTCCCGTTGCGGAGCACAGGCTCCGGACGCGCAGGCTCAGCGGCCATGGCTCACGGGCCCAGCCGCTCTGCGGCATGTGGGATCTTCCCAGACCGGGGCACGAACCCGTGTCCCCTGCATCAGCATGCGGACTCTCAACCACTGCGCCACCAGGGAAGCCCTTCACAATATTTTTTAATCAAATATTAAAATTAGATTGACAATCAGGGCTCACCAAATTTTTTTACTTTCAGGAAAAAATAAGTTTACTGCATACCCCACAAACCTCCATGTATGATGTGTGTAAATTAATGTATTTACACATCACATACACATACTATTACACTGATTATATACATTTTAAAATACACTCCCAAAATAGAAATATTTAAAGTATGAGATAAATATAAATCAAAGTGCAGACATTCTTCTCTGTTCCCCAAAGAGTATCTTGCTCATGCCTGAGGGGGTACCCCCATACTGGAGGCTGTTACCCTAACAGTTTTTTGACTTTTTACCAGTAAAGGGGAGAGAGATAAACTGATTGGTGATCTGGCACAGTAGAACAAGCGAGGGCTTTGAGGTCCCCATCCTGCACTGAAAACTGCTCTTCCATTTATGACTTTGGCAAGTCTGTTCATCTCTTTGAGCCTCAGGGTTCTCTTCTATCAAAGGAGGGTGGTTATACCTACATATGATACTGTCTGTAAAGTACAGTGTTTGGAGCGCAGTATCATTATTACTTAGAGCAGAAGGAAGCTTTCATAGGTCACTTAAGACAGTAAGGCTAGAATGACAGTCTCCCGGGTTTTTAAGTCTAGGAAACGTGCCTAAAGCTACACAGCTGGCTACAGACAAATCCAGAACCACCCTGTTTATTGAGCTGTTGGCTGCCTCAAAAAGGGTACTGTCAGGCAAGGTTTCCCTGGGACTGGGAGTGTAAATTCTGCCGTAAAATTTCCCATAAATTTTACTCCAAGTGTAATCTACATAGAGCTACAATTAAAAGTTGCCCATATGTTGTTATATGGCTTTAAAAAGAATCCCATAAGTCACAGAAGAAGATATGCCCTATTATCAGCACCGAAAAAATCCCTTCAATACATTTTATTTTTAAATCTATACAATGGGAAAAGCTCTGGCTCAGGAGAAATGCTACATAGATTCTAGTCCCAATTGTGACATGACCCAGTCACCTGATCACTCTCTACCTTATTTTCCTCATGTATTAGGCAAAAATGATAATATTCACACTTGTGGTGAGGATAGCATTAATAATATAGGTTACTGAAAAGATTCTATGAATAACTATCATTATTGCTAACATCCTTTCCTCCTGCAACAGTAAAATTGCAACACACACACACACACACACACACACACACACACACGCACATTTGAGAATTCAGTATCCTCCCAAAAGATCTGGTCTCTTTAGACAAGAGACCAAAGACCACTCCACGAGGACACAGGTAAGTCTTACTAACAAAAAGCACTGACATTTTCTGCCTTCTCTGATTGCCCTTTTTGTCCTCTGACCCCTATAGGGACTAACCTCAGTCCTAGGCCTATTCTGAGCCAATCCTTATCAGCAGCCCCAGGCCTCTCAGCCTGTAGACAAGGTGTACTCTGCTAGGGATGAGCCTTGGAATTTCAAGCAGGCAGGACCTACCTGACCTCTCTCTGACCCAAGTCATGGGAGTCCTTCAAAATGAGCATCTGCCTTGGCTCAGCTGGTTGGAGCTCTCATCCTTCACTAGGACTTGTATCTTAACCAATTTAGAGTAGATGCCATAATATGGGCCTACACTATGTTGGGTAGTTTACATACAGTATTTCTAATCCTTACAACAACCTATGAAGTGGTGATTACCATTCCACCATACAGTTATGGAAACTGAGACTCAGAGAGGTTAAGTAACTTACAAAATTCACACAGCTAGGAAGGGGAATTACCCAGATAACCATTTCAGTCTGGCTCCAAATGACAAGCTCTTTCTAAAATATTTCACCTCCTGATTCCCTGCCTAGTTCCTGCCTAATCTACCCCTAGATTCTGGATTCTGTTTCTTATACCCTTGCAGGAGTTCTGCCAGAAACCACTGGACTAGCATACACTACAATCTCCTGCTTCTAGACGTACCTCTAAATGAAGAACATATGGGAGCCCAAGGAAGCATTCTCCTACACATGTATATACCTCCGTTCACTAATTAATTGCCTGACAAGCTCATATTGCTACAACCTTTAGGCCCAGGGCATCGTGTTGCGTATTTTTAATCTCTATAGAGTCACAGGGATCAGGGTGGGATGGCGCCCCTCTCCCTTTTTAAAACTCAGGGACATTGACATAAAGCCTCAGTAGAGGGCAATAATCCACATAAAATTTTAATGAGCTCACCTTAATTCTCCAAGTTTGGAGAAATGGAAAAAGCACCGCTATCGCATTTTATGAACATTTGAAACAGATATTTAGAAAGCATACATCAACCATGATATCCTAAGAGTGAGCCTTGCAGATCTTATAGAATGGGAATGATGCCCTACATTTGCTACAGGTCACACTACTGTAGACTTAGAGTCCCGATTTAAAATAAATATCTTGCACTTCTCATGTTCTAGTGAACAAAGCTACCTCCAAAGTTGGAGTTTTAGCTATGATCCCAATTACGTAAATGTAGGAATCAATTTAGCAAAATTCGGACCAATAGCAGAAGATTGGCACAGGGCTCTTACAAAGTGGCTTCAACTTCTAGGTTAAAAAATAAAATGTGAATGTGTTTCATATGAGGCAACGGTGCAACAATTATTTAAATAACTAGTATCAAGGTTAGATGGGGGTAACTCTGCTCCCATCACCAAGAAAGTGTCCAGAGAAATATGCCAGGCTTATATGACATCTCTGCTCTAATTAGACTTTAAGGTGATCACACACAATACTTTCTCCCTTCTTGCCTGAGGAGGGACCAAGTAGTATCAAAAGTGGAGTTGGTAGATGAGGCCAGTAGATGGGGAAAACATACTCCCTTAGAATGTGTTTATACTTCAACAAGTGCCTATGCTTCACTTCAGCTGGCATTGTTTTCATCTGTGTCAGAAACTGTAAAGCCAAGTACGCTACCATATTTGTGAGGAATGGTAGCACATGCCCCTGGCAGCACTTGTACAGAAGCCAAATTGCTAAGAGAATCTTAAAAGGTAGAGATCAGAACGAATCAGTGTCAGGGCCCTAGCAAAGCAGCTAGAGTCTACTCAAACCTTCAGACTTCAAAGAGGACAAAAGTTGGTTTCCACACAAGCTCCCATCAATGTTGACAAGGTCATGGATGTCAACCTATATCAGGCCTTTTTCATGACTTGTTGCTATAATAATATTGTGTGTCTGGAGAAGATTTTCATGCCAAGGAACCACTCTGATTCTTTTTAATTTGCCATCAAAAAACATCAGAAGTCTCTTAGTTAAATATAGAAACTGGCCTTTACATTTTTCTAAGCTTCTAGGGACGATCTCTGCTGATATTATCAGAAAGGAACTCCTTCTGGATGCCCCGGAGCACAGGGAGGTATGGGTGGCCTTGCCTGCTGTAATTTGATGTTGATATTTTGGTCTCTTTGTTCTCCTGTTGTCCTGGTTCAGTAATGGGAAGGTGAGCAGGGGGAGTTGCTAAGGGATTCCATAATAGTTTTGCAGTCATTGGAATTCTCTTGCCCCAGACATGTACATTCCTTGCCCTTTTATCTGTTGCCCATAAATAACAGGCTATGCAGCATAAGCACCAAAGCCACTGATTTTCCAGGATAAATGAGCAAGAAACTTTGATTTAAAACTCATAGTTCCATTTCAAATCTCTGCTACAATAATCACCACTTCATGTCATTGGTGAGCAACATATGGATTGCCAGACACTAAGATTTTGACAATACACTGTTAAAAGATAGTTCATTTATTTATTTTTGGCTGCGTTGGGTCTTCGTTGCTGCGCACAGGCTTTCTCTAGTTGTGGAGAGCGGGAGTTGCTCTTCATTGCGGTGCACGGGCTTCTCACTGTGGTGACTTCTCTTGTTGCAGAGCACGGGCTCTAGGTGAGCAGGCTTCAGTAGTTGTGGCACATGGCCTCAGTAGTTGTGGCTCATGGGCTCTAGAGCAAAGGCTCAGGAGTTGTGGCACACGGGCTTAGTTGCTCTGCGGCATGTGGGATCTTCCCGGACCAGGGATTGAACCCATGTCCCCTGCATTGGCAGGCGGATTCTTAACCACTGTGCCACCAGAGAAGTCCCTAAAAGATAATTTTTTAAGGTAAACTCATGACTCTCATACAGATATGAAAATGAATGTGTGTTAAAGATTTTATTTAACTCAGTGAGGAAACTGAGGAGGTGTTACAACCAATTCAAAGGGAAAGTCTAAAAAAGCACAACTTTCCATGGAGTAAAGAAATGGTGAAATGAACATGCAAATGGAGGCAAAACTAGCTTCTTCCACAGTGGTGGAGAGTAGTCAACTGCACCTCTACTAGACAGGATAGAATGTATGTCTATAGACAAGAACTGTTTTACAGTGCAATCAGTTATCAACAATTTACAGAATTGTGAAAAGCTTATAAAAAATCAGAACCATATAACATGGAAGGATATCCCCTAAACAGTGCATAATTTTCCAGTGAAACACAAATTGTCCCTACAACATCTATATTTATACCAAACTGAGATTAAGGAATCAACCAATAGGTAACTGTAAACAAATAGTCTGGAAGAATGGTACGAATTATCAAAAATCTTTCAAGGAGAGTGGCCCATAAGATTTTCCCAGTTTCTTATCATTAAAATGTTACTCCACGTTCAACAATAATAGTAAATACTATACTATGTGGAGAATATAGTTGGTTCCAGAATGCTGACTGAACCATTTTATTCCATGTTCCTTGAGGAATTACAGCCAGCCTAAAACAGTTTATGTGAGATATTGTTCCATCTGTACCTAAACTTCACTCATTTTTTTAACCACGAGAGTAAGATCTGTGGAAATGAATAGAAAAAGAGTTCCTGGCACCATAACTCAGATAATGATAACTCTAACATACAATGTTCCAAGGTCAGGTGAGATTTTAAATTGCCATATCATATTGATCAATAATAAAGGTCTTTCTCTAGCATTTCCTCTAATGCCACTTGACTTTGATTTTACTTAGTTTTATTTTAGTTTAGTTTTTTGGTTCCACCAGCTGAGGTCTTACAAGTCCACAAATTGAAGGAAGCAATAATTCCTCTGTAGGCACCACAGTTGCTGAAATGGAGTCAACTGATTATTTCTACACCTGCTCCTATAACTCAGAGACAACCTCACAAATGGCACCCCCTACCTTAGTACATTACTGTATAAGCCAAACGGAGACCAGTGGAAATACATGCCCTCAGCCTGCCTAATACTGGTGTGAGGCAGGATAATATTTTTAAAATATTAAACTAATGTAGTTTGGGTCTCATAACCCCTAGTTATTCCTGGTTTCCCTGAGGGTACCTACCTACCTAGCCTAGGACAAAGAAGCCAGTCAAGTTGCTCCATCAGCTCACAGAAGACACAACAATTTGAAAACAAAAGCAAAGGGAGTGAGTTGCAAGTGCTTGAGAAGGTACAGTGATAATTTTGCTTTGAAATGCAACAGGATTTGACTTGCAAGATTTCAGCGAAAACCTAAAAGACTAAGCCTAGAACTTTGTAATAGCCGTGGTAATGGCGCCATATTGAAAGAAAGGGCATCTTTTTACCTCCAGAAGAATAAAAGATCTTCCTCGGTTGGGACAAGGAGGGAAGTTCAAATTGCAAGTAAAGGGTCTGCTCCTTGGTTCCCTCCTTCTTTCACCCTGAATGAAATTCAGGCAGTCCTGGACTTTTCTGGTCATTCTTAGATGATAAAAAGCCCAAATGGCCACATCAAGTTGCAAACAAAGTCTCAGAATGAATGTGAAAGTGCACAATCTCAAGTAATTACCAAAACATTGAATTTGATTTAACAGTTAAACTTCTCCCCTCTTCCAACTGAGGTCTTTGTACGTAAGCCAACCAAAGACTGGAATATGATCCCACTTCTCCACCCTGGGCTTCTACCCCTTCTCTCCTATGTCCTATTTTGCTATGTGTTATCTGACTCCTCAAGGGCCAAAGCAGGAGGAGAGAAGGGAAAGGGGAGCAGGGAGGGAGAACAGGAAAGTTATTACTTAATCAAGACTGTCATTAAATGGTCCTTGCCCTCTTATCTGATAGACGTTTAAAGCTGGCTCTTTAATTTATGGTTCCTTTTATGAGTCCTTCTAGAAGTCCTCAGTGGGAACATTCAATTTTGCTTTTAGTCCTGGTGGATGCATTCTCCCCCCCACTGCTAGCTGCTCCACCTCAGCATTCCACACTCCATTTGCTCCTTTGGGTTCCCATCACTCTGTCCAGGCTTGGACAAGATTTAAAAGAGCCTCAGGCCTGTCTTTTCTCCCAGTGACTACATCTGATTGAGGAAACACACACACATCCTTTGCTCCCCTTGGATCAGCTGGATAGTCTACATTCTTGTCTTTTACATTTTTCAGTCAAAAGTCAGACATCAGTCCTCACGGCTACCCTCTGCCCCCCCCCCCCCACAAATGCATGAATCACATATCAAGATATCTCAGGAACTCTTCTCACCATGTTTAAGATGAAGAGAAAGGAGGCAGGGAGGGCTCACAACAGAGCTCTCTTCAAAGACATCCTCTATCCAATCCTCTCTTCCCATTTCCAACCCTATCCTTTAGAACTTGGATATGAGAAAGATTTAGAAACTTCCCTTGAAATTTGACAAATCCTCACAATCCACTCTGCCATCTGGCATTTGTCATCTTAGGATCTTAGCTTAAACTTCCATTTATAGATCCTGTTACAAGTGTTTTCTCTCAACATGGCATTACATGGTGACTCACCTTTCTCACCTAGCCGCAGAAGTCATACAGCATCACTTCTGCTCCATCTACTGGTTATTAAGTGAGTCACAAGCCAGCTGAGATTCAAAGGGAGGGGATATATACTCCTTGATGGGAGGCATGTCAAAGAAACGGCAGCCAATTCTTAAAAACCACCATACCTTTTTTCACCATCTCTTGAATACACACAATGATGTCCTAAGTGCGCATTTTTTTGTCATCATTTCCCCATTTTGGGTTATCAGGCAAAGGTAAGGCGTCTCTGAGATCAAGCACCCTGCTTTCTTCCCCCTTCTATCACTTCACCTGGACAAGAACAGACACAAGCACAGAAACACGCAACTCACACACCACAGTTTTCAGGGAATTAGCTAAGCAAACAAATCTTAGTGAGCTTTCTATCAACTCTTTTACATTAGTTGACTCAATTTTTTAAAAACATCATTATTTTTCACACGAGCCATTGTTTCCTGATATACAATTATACAGCAATGTTTCAAGGTAAATGTTCTTTCTAGTCCATAACAGAGACGTAAAATATTTAATCTATTAGCACTAAAATAATTCTTACCTTCTTTAAAAATATATATTCTTGATAGTCAAGTGAATAATGACTATTGCTAAAGAAGTTGACAAAAATGTATTCACTTTGAAGCACTATATTTCTTAGAAGCTCTTCACCATCTTTAAAAGAAAAATTCTTTTCTAATTATACTTTTGTTTGAGTTGAGAGGCATTTATTATACATCACTCTTTGATTCAATGGATGTATACAAATCACTCCAATTTTTAGCAAGCCCTCTTTTACGGCTTCTTGGGGTATCATTTGCTGCTCCCTGATGATCGGCAGATACAACACCTTGAAGAATAACTATCCTGCCCACAAATCAATGAAAATGCAAAAATAAAACCCTGATAGATAACTTTTATTTAGTAAATTTAGCAAAATACTCTATGGTTGTTTTTACCAGATTATGCATGGTTAATCCAGGAATTTCAACCATGTTCCTGATTAACAAGAATTGACAGTGATAAACAACATTGGCAGTGAAACAGAAGAAACAAACTGTTCTAGGGTTATCCAGGCTGGTTTGATGTGACTTATCCCAGGGAAATGAATCCATATCTCATAGGAGAGTTTACATTTATAAGCTAGGTTAGAGGTAACTGATATAAAGCAGAATGTGAATGCCGTAAGAGAGATTCAGAGTGCTTTGGAGATTAAAGGGCTAAAAGCACATAGGTTAGAGGAATCATGAAAGATCTCATAGGAGAAGTGGCTACACACAGACCTCCAACCAACTGCTTAGGATTCTGCCCTTAAATATAAATAAATGCCTTATCAGATTTTTATCAGATATTTCTAGAAGACAACATAGAAGAGAGTAATCACAACAAGCAAACAGGAAAAGAAAGGGAGAAAGAACACTAAAAAAATTCAAGGAGTGGGGAGGGAAAAGGGGGTATACAATACAGGGAAGAGATTAAAACTTACAAACAAGAGAATAGCGTCAGACAGAAGGTGTACCCTTAAAAAAAAAAAAAGCACTACAAAAACAGATAATCCAAGAATAAGCTCTTAGAAATTAAAAATCTAGGGCTTCCCTGGTGGTGCGGTGGTTAAGAATCCACCTGCCAATGCAGGGAACACGGGTTCGAGCGCTGGTCCGGGAAGATCCCACATGCCACGGAGCAACTAAGCCCATGCGCCACAACTACTGAGTCTGCGCTCTAGAGCCCACGAACCACAACTACTGAGCCTACGTGCCACAACTACTGAAGCCTGTGTGCCTAGAGCCCATGCTCCACAACAAGAGAAGCCACCAAAATGAGAAGCCCGCACACCGCAACAAAGAGTAGCCCCCGCTCGCTGCAACTAGAGAAAGCCTGCACGCAGCAACAAAGACACGATGCAGCCAAAATTTAATTAATTAATTTTTAAAAAAGACCCAATGCAGTCAAAAATAAATTAATTAATTTTAAAAAAAGAAATTGAAAATCTATACATTGAAAAAAATTTTAATTAAATAGAAGGGTTGGAAAATAAAGTCATCCCAGAAAGTAGGAAAAAAGAGAGCAGGGGAATAAGGGAAAAATGAAAAATACAAAAGATAAGAAAATCAGAAAATTAGTCCAGGTTATGCAACATCTGATCATTCTACATGCCAGAAAGAGAAAAAAAGACAAAATGAGGGACTTCCCTGGTGGTCCAGTGGTTAAGACTTCACTTTCCAATGCAGGGGGTGCAGGTTCAATCCCTGGTCGGGGAGCTAAGATCCCACATGCCTCACGGCAAGAAAGCAAAACATAAAACAGAAGCAATACTGTAACAAATTCAATAAAGACTTTAAAAAAAAATGAAAGAGTGATAATCTAAGAAATAATTTAAGACAACTAGTGAAGGTGAAGGACACAAGTCTGTAGCCTGAAAGGACTTGCCAAATGACTAGCACTATTAATTTCAAAAGTCCCACTCCGGGCTTCCCTGGTGGCGCAGTGGTTGAGAGTCCGCCTGCCGGTGCAGGAGACACGGGTTCGTGCCCCGGTCCGGGAAGATCCCACATGCCGCGGAGCGGCTGGGCCCGTGAGCCATGGCCGCTGAGCCTGCGCGTCCGGAGCCTGTGCTCCGCAACGGGAGAGGCCACAACAGTGAGAGGCCCGCATACCGCAATAAAAAAAAAAAAGTCCCACTCCAAGGAAAGCATCATACAGTTGCTGACCATTGGGGATAATGTGAAAATCCTTTAAGTCTTCAGAAGAGAGAACAAAAGATCACATACAAATGAACAGAAATGAGAATGGCCTTGAATCTCTCAATAATGACCTTAGATGATAGAGGACAAAAAGTAAGAAGTCTTAAAAACTTTGACAGATAATGACTTTCATCCTAGAAATTCAAGTTAGAATTTTATACCTGGTCAAGCTTTAGAGTAAACTAAAATCATTTGCAGACACACAATAGCTAAACAAACTTACTCCCTTTCTTAGAAAGCGAATGAGTCCAGCAAAATAAGCAAATGAACCAAGAAAAAGAAAAATCATGCATCCCCCCAAACAAAGTGTCAAATTTAAGAATGAGTTCAAGAATAATCGCAGTTTGCGCTTCCCTGGTGGCGCGGTGGTTGAGAAGTCCGCCTGCCGATGCAGGGGACGCGGGTTCGTGCCCCGATCCGGGAGGATCCCACATGCCGCAGAGCGGTTGGGCCCGTGGGCCATGGCCGCTGAGCCTGCGCGTCCGGAGCCTGTGCTCCACAACGGGAGAGGCCACAGCAGTGAGAGGCCCGCCTAGCCCAAAAAAAAAGAATAATCGCAGTTTGACAGCTGACCTAGAGAACAACCAGTACAGAGTGATCCCCAGAGAGCTCCAGGAGGAATGTTCCCAGAAAAAGGAATGAAGATAATAAACTATCTGACTTGCTCAGCATTTTGGAAACTATTGAAAGGCGTTTGACAAATCTCATAGAAAAAAAGAAGGATAAGAATAGAAAAGTATATAAGTAAAACAAATGTTACAATCATCAACTTCAGGAAAAGCAAGCACAAGAACTATAAAAGCAAGGAAATTAAACCATAGTACATTATTTTGTTCCAGTATCTACCATTTTCTGTTTGGCAACGTGCTTTAGAGGAGGCTGATCCCAACACCAGTCGTAAAGGGTAAATCTAATTAGTCCCAATCATGACAACCCCATTCCCTTTAGTTGTGATAGTTTTAGGAAGAAACATAGATCCAAGTCTGTTGGGAGGCTTCTTAAACAGAAATGCAAGGAAGAGTCAGTCTCTTCTTGTTCCTCTGGACATGTGGAAAAGACAAATAAATTTGCTGCCACCATCTAGCAATCACGAGAGCAGTCAAACTACAGACAAAGTCAATACCCCAAGGATAGCAGAGCAAAGATAAAAAGTACCCAGGTTTCAGTGATGCCACTGAATTGTGCAACCTTGAGAAATATTATTTTCAGCCTCACATTAAATGGAGATAACAAATTCCCTTATTAAGCCTGTAGAGTCAGGGTTTTCTGTAATTCTCACTTGAAAGCATTCTAATTACACAACTGGGCAGGGGATGGGGGGGTGGGGAGGGTGTATCCTGGCAGTCAGAGGGCTAGATTGCTAAATCCACATCTACCGTAACAGAACATAGGTAATATACTATCTGAAGTTATTAAATCACGATAGGGCAGTATAAATCCCATATTTAGAAACAGAGAGTCAAATATAGATACTTGGGAAAATGGCTAAAAAATAGATAGTAGGTGGTTCTAGGGAGTAAGACTAAGAGTTGTAGAGGGATGAGGTAGAACCATTTGATTGTTCTTAATTTTGTGGGTGATTACTTTGATGAAAATAAAAAGTAATCACAATAAATAAATATGCAAACAAAAACATAGAATGTGGTTTTCCAAGGTAACTGTTAAGGAAGGTGGAGCTCCCCCATGTGGCCATCAAAAAAGCTATTGACATCCCCCCAAAAGAAAACAACTAGTCTTCAAGAAGCTACTAACAGGCTTACTTCATTTTATCCTGCTTCATAGATTTTGTATTTTACAAATTGAAAGTTTGTTGCAACCCTGCCTCCAGCAAGTCTATCGGTGCCATTTTTGCAACAGCGTTTGCTCACTTCACGTCTTTGTGTCACATTTTGATAATTCTCACAATATTTCAAATTTTTTCATTATTATTATATTTGTTACAGTGATCTGTTATCACTGATCTTTGATGTTATTATTAAAATGGTTTGGGGTGCCTCAATCCATGCCCATGTAAGACAGCAAACTTAATCAGTGAGTGTTGTGTGTGTGCTGACTGCTCCACCGACTGGACATTCTCCATCTCTCTCCCTCTCTCTCCTCAGACCTCTCTATTCCCTGAGATACAACAATATTGAAATTAGGCCAGTTAAGAACCCTACAATGGCTTCTAAGTATTCAAGTGAAAGGAATAGTCTTTCACTTTAAATCAAAAGCTAGAAATGATTCAACTTAAGAGAAAAAGGCACGTCAAAAGCCAAGATAGGCCAGGGACTTTCCTGGTGGTCCAATGGCTAAGACTCTGAGCTTCCACTGCAGGGGGCGCAGGTTCCATCCCTGGTCGGGGAATTAAGAACTAGGCCTCTTGCGCCAAACAGTTAGCTAGGTTGTGTATGCAAAGGAAAAGTTCTTGAAGGAATTTTAAAGTGCTACTCCAGTGAACACAAGAATGATAAGAAAGTGAAACAGCCTTATTGCTGATACAGAGTAAGTTTTAGTGGTTTCGATAGACGATCAAACCAGCCACAACATTCCCTTAAGCCAGTCTAATCCAGAGCAAGGCTCTAACACTCTTCAATTCTATGAAGGCTGAAAGAGGTGAAGAAGCTGCAGAAGAAAAGTTTGAAACTAGCAGAGCTTGTTCATGAGGTTTAAAGAAAGAAGCCATCACCTTAACATAAAAGTACAAGGTGAAGCAGCAAGTGCTGTTTGTTGTAGGAGCTGCAGCAAGTTATCTTCTGGATACTTAGTGAAGATACTGAGATACTTAATGAAGGTGGCTACAATTAACCAGGAATTTTCAGTGTGGATGAAACAGCCTCATATTGGAAGAAGATGCCATCTAGGACTTCCATAGCCAGAGAGGAGAAGTCAATGCCTAACTTCAAAGCTTCAAGGACAGGCTCCCTCGTTAGGGGCTAATGCAGCTGGTGACTTTAAGTTGAAACCAATGCTCATTTACTATTCTGAAAATTCTAGGGCCCTTAAGAACTATGCGAAATCTACTCTGCCTGTGCTCTATAAATGGAGCAACAAACAGCCTGGATGACAACACATCTGTTTACATATGGTTTACAGAATACTTTAAGCCCACTGTCGGGTCTTACTGCTCAGAAAAAAACATTCCTTTCAAAATGTTACTGCTTATTGAAAATGCACCTGGTCACCCAAGAACTCTGATGGAGATGTATGAGATTAATGTTGTTTTCATGCCTGCTAACACAACATCCATTCTAGAGCCCATGAATCAGGGAGTAATTTTGACTTTCAAGTCTTACTATTTAAGAAATATATTTCATAAGGCTATAAGCTGCCATAGAGAGCAATTTCTCTGATGGATCTGGGCAAAGTAAATTGAAAACCTTCTAGAAAGGATTCACCATTCTAGATGCCATTAAGAATATTCATGATTTATGGGAAGAGGTCAAAATATCAACATACACAGGAGTTTGGAAGAAGTTGATTCCATCTTTCATGGATGACTTTGAGGTGTCCAAGACTTCAGTGAAGGAAGTAACTACAGATGTGGTGGGAAAAGTAAAAGACATAAAATTAGAAGTGGAGCCTTAATATGTGACTGAATTGCTGCAATCTCATGATAAAACTTTAAAGGATGGAGAACTGGGCTTCCCTGGTGGCGCAGTGGTTAGGAATCTGCCTGCCAATGCAGGGGACATGGGTTTGAGCCCTGGTCCAGGAAGCTCCCGCATGCCGCAGGGCAACTAAGCCCGTGCGCCACAACTACCGAGCCCGCGCTCTAGAGTCCACGAGCCACAACTACAGAGCCCAAGCGCCTAGAGACCGTGCTCTGCAACAAGAGAAGCCACCGCTATGAGAAGCCTGCTCACCACAACGAAGAGCAGCCCCCGCTGGCCGCAGCTAGAGAAAGCCCGCATGCAGCAATGAAGACCCAACGCAGCCAAAAATAAATAAATAAAATAAATTTTTTTTAAAAAAGGATGGAGAATTGCTTCTTATGGATGGGCAAAGATAGTGGTTTCTAGAGATGGAAATTACTCCTGGTGAAGATGCTGTGAGAACTGTTGAAATGACAACAAAGGATCTAGAACATGACATAAACTTAGCTGATAAACAGCCGCAGAGTTTGAGAGGATTGACTCCCAATTTTTAAAGTTCTGCTGTGGGTAAAACGCTATCAAACAGCATTGCGTGCTACAGAGAAATCATTCGCAAAAGGAAGAGTCAGTTAATGGGGCAAATGTCGTGGCTGTTTTATTTTAAGAAATTGCCACAGCAGCCCCCAAACTTCAGGGACCACCAGCCTGATCAGTCTCAGTCTGCACCATCAACATCGAGGTAAGACCCTCCACCAGCAAAAAGATTATGACTTGCTGGAAGCTCAAATGATGGTTAGTATTGTTAACAATAATTTTTTTCATTGTTGGCCTCACCATGTGGTATGTGGGATCTTAGTTCCCTGACCAAGGATCAAACCCGTGCCCCCTGCATCCCGTGCCCCTTGCACTGGGAGTACAGAGTCTTAACCGCTGGACCGCCAGAGAACTCCCTAACAATAAAATATTTTTTAATTAAGGTATATACATGGTTTTTATAGGCATAATGCTATTGCACATTTCTACATAAACTTTTTTTTGTGTGTGTGTGGTAAGCGGGCCTCTCACTGTTGTGCCCTCTCCCGTTGCAGAGCGCAGGCTCCGGACGCGCAGGCTCAGCGGCCATGGCTCACAGGCCCAGCCGCTCCGCGGCATGTGGGATCTTCCCGGACCGGGGCACAAACCTGCGTCCCCTGCCTCGACAGGCGGACTCTCAACCACTGTGCCACCAGGGAAGCCCTAAACATAACTTTTATATGCACTGGGAAACCAAAAACTTCATGAGACTCGTTTTATTGTAATATATGCATTACTGTGGTGGTCTGCAACCAAACCTACAATATCTCTGAGTTATGCCTGGGTAATCATCACAACCACACAGATTTTACAGTGCTAGGATACCAACAGCTCAAATTAGAGAGCAAACTGAATCTTAACTGCATAATGCCATCCCCATTTTTTTTTTTGGCTACACCACATGGCATGCAGGATAGGGGATCTTAGTTCCCTGACCAGGGATTGAACCTGTGCCCTCAGCAGTGGAAGCACAGAGTCCTAACCATTGGACCACCAGGGAATTCCCAATAAAGCCATCCTCAGATAGTTTCAGACAGGATTAGAACAAGGCAATATTCAGATGACATGACACTATACATAGAAAATCCTAAAGATGACACCAGAAAACTCCTAGACCTAAACAATGAATTTAGTAAAGTTGCAGGATACGAAATTAATACACAGTAATCTCTTGCATTCCTATACACTAACAACGAAAGATCAGAAAGAGAAATTAAGGAAACAATCCCATTTACCACTGCAACAAAAGTAAACAAAAGTAAAATACCTAGGAATAAACAAAAGTAAACAAAAGTACAATATCTAGGAATAAACCTACCTAAGGATGCAAAAGACCTGTACACAGAAAACTATAAGGTACTGATGAAAGAAATCAAAGATGACACAAACAGATGGAGAGATATACCATACTCTTGGATTAGAAGAATCAACATTGTGAAAATGACTATACTACCCAAAGCAATTTACAGGTTCAATGTAATCCCTATCAAATTACCAATGGCATTTTTCACAGAACTAGAACAAGAAATTTCACAATTTGTATGGAAACACAAAAGTCCCCGAAGAGCCAAAGCAATCTTGAGAAAAAAAAATGGAGCTGGAGGAATCAGGCGCCCTGACTTCAGACTATACTACAAAGCTACAGTAATCAAGACAGTATGGTACTGGCACAAAAACAGAAAAATAGGTCAGTGGAACAGGATAGAAAGCCCAGAGATAAACCCACACACATATGGTCACCTAATCTATGACAAAGGAGGCAAGAATACACAAGGGAGAGCCTCTTCAATAAATGGTGCTGGGAAAACTGGACAGCTCCATGTAAAAGAATGAAATTAGAACACTCCCTAACACCATACACAAAAATAAACTCAAAGTGAATTAAAGACCTAAATGTAAGGTCAAACACTATAAAACTCTTAGAGGAAAACATAGGCAGAACACTCTTGGACATAAATCACAGCAAGATCTTTTTTGGCACATCTCCTAGAGTAATGAAAATAAAAATGAAAATAAACAAATGGGACCTAATGAAACTTAAAAGCTCTTGCACAGCAAAGGAAAACATAAACAAGACAAAAAGACAACCCTCAGAATGGGAGAAAATATTTGCAAATGAAGCAACTGCCAAAGGATTAATCTCCAAAATATACAAACAGCTCATGAAGCTCAATATCAAAAAAACAAACAATCCAATAAAAATATGGGTGGGGGCTTCCCTGGTGGTGCAGTGGTTGAGAGTCCACCTGCCGATGCAGGGGACACGGGTTCGTGCCCCAGTCTGGGAAGATCCCACATGCCGCGGAGCGACTGGGCCCGTGAGCCATGGCCGCTGAGCCTGCGCGTCCGGAGCCTGTGCTCGGCAACGGGAGAGGCCACAATAGTGAGAGGCCCGCGTATTGAAAAAAAAAAAAAAAATATGGGTGGAAGACCTAAATAGATATTTCTCCAAAGAAGACATACAGATGGCCAACAAACACATGAAAAGATGCTCAACATCACTCGTTATTAGACAAATGCAAATCAAAACTACAATGAAGTTATCACCTCACACTGGTCAGACTGGCCACCATCAAAAAATCTACAAACAGTAAATCCTGGAGAGGGTGTGGAGAAAAGGGAACCCTCTTGCACTGTTGGTGGGAATGTAAATTGATACAGCCACTGTGGAGAACAGTATGGAGGTTCCTTAAAAAACTAAAAATAGAATTACCATATGACCCAGCAATCCCGTTACTGGGCATATATCCTGAGAAAACCATAATTCAAAAAGACACTTGCACCCCAATGTTCATTGCAGCACTATTTACAATAGCCAGGACATGGAAGCAACCTAAATGTCCATCAACAGAGGAATGAATAAAGAAGATGTGGCACATATATACAATGGAATATTACTGAGCCATAAAAAAGAACGAAATTGGGTCATTTGCAGAGGCATGGATAGACCTAGAGACTGTCATACAGAGTGAAGTAAGTCAGAAAGAGAAAAACAATATCGTATATTAATGCATATATGTGGAATCTAGAAAAATGGTATAGATATTCTTATTTGTAAAGCAGAAATGGAGACACAGATGTAGAGAACAAACATATGGATACCAAGTGGGAGAAGGGATGGGATGAATTGGGAGATTGGGATTGACATATATACACTATTGATGCTACGTATAAAATAGATAACTAATGAGAACATACTGTATAGCACAGGGAACTCTACTCAATGCTCTGTGGTGACCTAAATGGGAAGGAAATCTAAAAAAGAGGGGATATATGTATACTGAGGGGATATATATATATGAATATAGCTGATTCACTTTGCTGTAGAGCAGAAACTAACACAACATTGTAAAGCAACTATACTCCGATAAAAATTAATTTAAGATAAATAAATAAAATTTCAAAAGAACAAGGCAATATTATGATAACAAGGTGACACAATGAGGTCTAGGTTGAGGTCACATGACTTCCCAGTAGTCTTTCCCTAAGTTATTTGCTGACTGCTAATTTCACTCTTTTTTTTTTTTTAATGTCTTCCAGCTCTCATTTCCCCATAATTCAAATATGAAATATTACTATCAAGGTCTCAATATTATAAAGGGCTGTAATTGAAAAAAGATCTTTTCAGCAAACTTTCATGATTTAAAAACTGTTAGACAGCATTAAGTTTAGGTGAAGGAATCCGGTTCTGGATAGTCAAAGAAAATAGAAATGTAAGATATTGGAGGGGGTGCAAAACACGTCATTTTGTCAAATATTCCAAATAATCTCAATTCAGTTATCTCTTGCTTTTTGACAAATTAACAAATAGGCTATTAAAACTAACATATATTTCAGGGAGTTCCCTGGTGGTCTAGTGGTTAAGACTCTGCACTTAACCACTGGAGATGGGTTTGATCCCTGGTGAGGCAACTAAGATCCCATGTGGCACAGCCAAAAAAAAAAAGAAGTTAACGTGTATTTCAAAATAAAACTTAGTCATTGATTTCAGCCACCAGAGTTTTCACCAGAATAATGAAAATAACTGATTCAGATTTATTTTCCCATCCTGTTCTCTGATCACCTGTTGGTCAGGTGGGCCTGACTCTGGTATAGAAAGGAAGTATAGTCACTGCCTAAGTGACTGGGAGGGTCAGGAGAGGGAGACCAAGGCATTGTGATGTTACTGTTAGCAACCTGTTAACTCCAGTCCTCTTTCAGGTCTCAATTTACTTCTCCCAGAAGTCCTCCTTGTCCTCCTAGACTAGGACAGCCCCCCTGTTACACACTCTCATAACACCTTACCCTTATCACAACAGTAACCAAATAATTATTTCTGTAATTAATTGTTTCATGTCTGTCACCTCCACTAGACAATACGTTCTATGAATCACAGGTTGTGTGCATTTGGTTCAGTTTTACAGTATCTAGCACAATGCATGGCATATTATTCATGGTCAAGAAATATTTAATGAATAACTGAAAAAAGGGAAGCAAATGATTTTCAAAAGATGCTCAGCCTCACTCATAGATAAAGAAATAAAAATGAAAACATCAATGAAATACTATTTTCTACTTATCAAATGAAAAGTTCAAAAAATGTGATAATATACACAAAAAATTTGTGTTGTTGGCAAGAGTGCAGTGTGACAGGTGGCCCCTGTGGGGAGTGCTGTAGGTTGGCAATTTCTTCGAAAGAAACTTAGCGCAATATTTCAAAACATAAATGCATATACTCTTTGACCCAGCAATTTCACATCTAAACTTTTATTCTACTGTCACACTTTCATTTATATTCAAAGACCCATGTACGAGGACATTCATGATTTTGCTTGAATAGAAAAAGAATCCTAAAATCATACAGGAGAATTAAATAAATTATGGTAGTACCATATAATAAAATGCTACATAGCAATGAAATGATGAGATTTTTATATATGATACATATAAAGCATTTAATCATTTTTATAAAAATATAAATAATATATATTTAATCAATATGTGTATTGATTAAAAATAATATCCAAGGGCTTCCCGGGTGGCGCAGTGGTTGAGAGTCCGCCTGCTGATGCAGGGGACATAGGTTCGTGCCCCAGTCCGGGAAGATCCCACATGCAGCGGAGTGGCTGGGCCCGTGAGCCATGGCCGCTGAGCCTGCACGTCCGGAGCCTGTGCTCTGCAACGGGAGAGGCCACAACAGTGAGAGGCCCGTGTACCGAAAGAAAAAAAGAAAAAGAAAAAAATAATATCCAAGATGCATAAGTGGAAAAAATAAAATGTAAAACAATGTTTATATTACATTCCCCTTTATTGTTGTGGTGGTTTTCAAAAATATATATGTGCATACAGGATATATCTAGGAACATACATAAGAACTGGTAATAGAAGTTGCTTCTGGTGGGGGAAAGACTGGGAAATTAGAATCTGCCACAGAAAAAAAACTTTTTTTTTTTTTTTTTTTGCGGTACGCGGGCCTCTCACTGTTGTGGCCTCTCCCGTTGCGGAGCACAGGCTCCGGACGCGCAGGCTCAGCGGCTATGGCTCACGGGCCCAGCCGCTCCGCGTCACGTGGGATCTTCCCGGACCGGGGCACGAACCCGCGTCCCCTGCATCGGCAGGCGGACTCTCAACCACTGCGCCACCAGGGAAGCCCGAAAAACTTTTTTTTAATTCAGGATATTTTTCTTTCTTATAGCTATAGTTATTAACTTTCTGTTCCTTTTTTATTGAACTATAGTTGATTTACAATATTGTGTTACTTTCAGGCATACAGCCAAGTGATTCAGAGACGGATATATAGATATAGATTCTTTTTCAGATTCTTTTCCATTATAGGTTATTACAAAACATAGAATATATATGCTTTGTAGCATAATCACTTCTGACCTCCTCACTCCTCTCTAAACTTCAGAAGGACAGTGGAGCTTTGGATGTCCTGAAATGCTGGTCAAATTCAGAATGCAGATCCATTCAGCACAGTGATTTTAAAACTTTCAAAGGGTTGATGTCATTTAAAAGTTGGAAGATTTTTTATAAAAAACTGGGTTTCCTGCTTCTCTTGAAAATTCAGTTCACACTGGACTGAATTCAATTCACACTGGACTTGTACTCCTACTTAGAAAATGCTAAGGCTGAGTAGTGGCCACCTCTTTAAGATGGGACCTGTGTCCTCCAGTTCACCCAAATTCCCATCTTTCATAGTCTTTAAACCTCATTCATACTCTGAAGGCATTTGAGATTGTGATCTCTGCTTCTAACATCTCTACAGAGTAAGGGATGGATGGATGGATGGATGGAAGGAGAAACGAACAAACTAACCCAGCATGTGGCAAAATTCACATCTTCCACATGACTCCTGCTTTCCAGGGAGCTCAACAGCTGAATTCTCATAACAAGCCTCTCTTCTTCTCTGTTCTTTTCTTGTCCTGGGTCATGTTCAGAAAAATTCTGGTCTAAGTCTGAGTGGAGAAAAGACATACTTCTTTTTAATAAGGACTTTCCATTTTCCCTCCTAAAACCCAGAATGAGTATGAGGCAGAAGTCAAATTTAAAAAAAAAAAAAATCATTCCTGGGACTTCCCTGGTGGCGCAGTGCTTAAGAATCCTCCTGCCAATGCAGGAAAACGGGTTCGAGCCCTGGTCCGGGAAGATCCCACATGCCGCGGAGCAACTAAGCCCGTGAGCCACAACTACTGCAGCCCGCGTGCCTAGAGCCTATGCTCCGCAACAAGAGAAGCCACCGCAATGAGAAGCCCCGCGCACCGCAACGCAGAGTAGCCCCCGCTCGCCGCAACTAGAGAAAGCCCGCGCACAGCAACGAAGACCCAACCCAGCCAAAAATAAATAAATAATTTATATATATATATATATATATATATATATAT
>NW_020837946.1:62142567-62326646 GCF_003676395.1 Aethalodelphis obliquidens | reverse complement strand
ATAAAATTCCTGTGCCTCTGTATGTGAAACCGGGAAAGTAAAAACTCAAGAGGGATCCAAGCAAGTCACAGCCTTTGCTTTGATGTGCTCCCGGTGACCCACGCTGAAGCAACACATGGCTATGGATTCCCATTGTTAGTGTAAATGTGACTTTTCTTACACAAGGGGAGTGGTTTTGATCGATTCAAAGGGCCCGGTGGGCAGCCAGGGATCAGCATAAAGGGTGAAAAGGTGAGCAATAAATATGTCAGTGCCTTGACACAATTAGGTTTATAAAAAAAGCACTGAAGCAAAATGGAACATAGCGGGTTTACAAAAACAGCTGACATGTTCTATGTTTTAGAGAAGGATTTATGGCTAATTAACTGTCCAGAACAATTCTAACTCCTGTACATAGCAAAACATAAGCTGAGACAAAGAATGATTGATTTTAGTGCGAAAGTCCTATATTGTGAAATGAGAGAGAAAGGGAGGACAGTGTAAGGCAATTATTTGGAAGTATTGAGTTTGCACAGCTTAGATGTGGAATCAGGATTTTGCAGGAGACTGGGTTTTTTTGCTGCTGCTCTTGTTCTTATAGCTGTTGTTGTGTTGTTTTAAAATATCTTGCGGTTATATCTGTCATGGAAAAGAGACTGATTTACCAGAACTTTTTGAAGTTACTGCTACTGGAATCCAACAGGAGAAGGTATTCATCAGCTCCCATGTATACAGATTATCATGCTGTCATTACAAGAGAGGAAAGAAGAGCTTTTGGCTTTAACAGTAACTACTTTTCCATGTTTAGAGTTTCATCTGGATTTCAGGGGCACTGAGAAAGTGCCCATAATAGGAACAGGAGCGATCATATTTTGAAAATGTAAGTTTCTATTCAAATCATTCTGTGTCCTGAAATAAATCCTTTCTGCCATCGGTTCCATATGCATCCACTTTTCCTAGCCTTGAAACACAGCTGAACCAAGAGTGTGTATACCACTAATGAACATCAGTCTAATACCAAACATCTACATTCGAAATAAGGTCTAAGCACAGACAACAGCACCAGGATTCATCTTCTGGTTCTCTCTTTCCTCCACTCTCTCTAAAGATCAATTGCTCTGACTTTGGTTACCCACCTCCTCCCTCCAGAAAGCTTCTAAGAGAGGTAAGTGAGACTATAACCACAGGAAAAGGAGGAGCTAAAGTCTAACACTAGAAGACATGCACAACAGAAGATAGAGGGTGGTCTACCAAGAGGGAAAATGGGTTGGATGAAGTTTAAGTTGGTAGAGGAATTAAGATAAAGATAAACAAACAGCTTGCTTTTTGAAAGGGAAAAACTAGGCTCTAGATTATTTCCATTAGCTGATGTCAAGCTCCAGAAAACACAAACTGGCTTTTTCTTTTATTTATCTGTTTGTTTGTTTGTTTGCTTTTGGCTGCGTTGGGTCTTGGTTGATGCCCTCGGGCTTTCTCTAGTTGCGGTGAGGGGGGCTACTCTTCGTTGCTGTGTGGGGGCTTCTCATTGCGGTGGCCTCTCTCGTTGCAGAGCACGGGCTGTAGGCACACGGGCTTCCAGTAGTTGTGGTGCACAGGCTTAGTTGCTCTGCGGCATATGGGATCTTCCCAGACCAGGGCTCAAACCCATGTCCCTTGCGTCGGCAGGTGGATTCTTTTTTTTTTTTAACAGGGAAAAGAAAGTAGAGTTTATTGGCGGGAGTAGGGAGGGGGCAGCGCCAAGGCTCTCACGAGTGCAGGGCCCGCCATTTGTCCAGGGGGCCACGATTAGGGATGTACTTGACCCCACAGCCATCTGGAATGAGCCATTTTTCTGCCACCATGTTTTCAAACTCATCTGCATTAAACTTAGTAAATCCCCACTCCTTGGAGATGTGGATCTTCTGGCGGCCAGGGAACTTGAACTTGGCCCTGCGGAGGGCCTCAATCACATGCTCCTTGTTCTGCAGCTTGGTGCAGATGGACATTATGACCTGGCCAATGTGGACCCTGGCCACTGTGCCCTGGGGCTTTCCAAAGGCACCATGCATGCCAGTCATTAATGTCCACTGGAAAGGGCTGTCTCCAAGGTCCCTTAGGGCAACCCATACAGGCAACAGGCTGCATACACTACCAAGGAGGCTGCTGTTTGCAGCCATTGCACACCGGGGCCCCATGGGGAAAAGAGCACAGCCGGCTTAACTGGCTGCAAAGGGCAGGTGGATTCTTAACCACTGCGCACCAGGGTAGTCCCCAAACTGGCTTAAACATAGAGTTGATTAGCACTTAGAAAAGAAACTGGAGATAACTCAGAGCAAGTTTCACAAATTAACCTCTTTTTTTTTTTCCTGATAGGGCATCTATATTGGTAGATCAGAGATAGATAACTGATGTTAGTTAGGGATTTCAGAGAGTCATGTGTCAAAGTCTTTCATAATAGTTTGGTAGGCAAAATGGAGAAACCAAGGCAATGTGATAGTACAGATAAGACCAGCAACTCTATGATGGAAGGGATTGTCACTAACGTGTTCACTGCCATGTCTTCTCTATGCAACACAAAGCCTGACCCAGGCTCAAAAAATGTGCATTGATTTAGTAGTTAGGTGCATTCACTGATGTACCAAAACACATTGTTTTCTGGATCTCTGTCAACAGATTTTATTTTATTTGTCTCCGTATCTCCAGGGCATTAGAAAGTACCTGGCATACAGTAGTAGAATTTAATAAAATGTGATAGATGAATGAATAAGTCTATAGATCTTCTATAAATTCTTACAAGGTTCTTTTCTTAGTCTTAACCTAGTCAATGTTCTGAACAATGACTTGGTTGAAGATACATTAAAACAAGGGATTATCAGTTATTACAATTGTATACATTAAAACAATTAACACATGAAATACAATGGACCAAAAGGACATAGATCAATACCTATATGACAAAATTTAATATCTCTAAATGTATATTTTTAAAATGCACAAATGAAGGATAGCAGAGTTCCCAGCGTGAAGTAATTTACTCTGTAAAAAGATATGACAGGTCTCATCAAAAAGACCACAAATAACAAATGTTGGCAAGGATATTGAGAAAAGGGAACCCTGTACCTTGTTAGTGGGAATGTAAATTGGTACAGCCACTATGGAGAACAGTACAGAGGTTCCTCAAAAGACTGAAAATAGAACTACCATATGATCCAGCAATTCCACTCCTGGGTATATATCTGAAGAAATGAAAACACTCTTAAGGGAAATCAGAAAATATTTTGAATTGAATTAAAATTAAAATACAACATACAAAAAATTGTGGTATACAGTGAAAACAGTGTTTATAGGGTAATTACATCATTGCTTATTTATATTAGGAAAGAAGAAATGCAATCCACTATATTAATAGCCAAAAAAACGCATGATCATCAACTGATGCAGAAAAAAATATTTGATAAATTCAACATCCATCCCAGATAAAAACTCTCAGCAAACTAGGAATAGATGAGTTCTTTCTCAATCTATTGAGAAAAGGCACGCTCAAAAAAAAAAAAAAAAAAACCCTACAGCTAATATCATACTAACTGATGAAAGACTGAATGTGTTCCCTCTAAGGTCAGAAACATTACAAGGATGTTCACTCTCACCACGCCAATTCAACATAATACCAGAACCCTTAACCAGTGAAATAAAGCAAGAAAAAAATGCACACAGGTTTGAAGGAAAAAATAGAACTGTTTCATAGACAATGTGTAGAAAATCCCAAGGGAATCTATAAAAAACCTCCTAGATCTAAAAAGTGAATTTAGCAAGATCACAGGCTACAAGACCAAAAGACAAACGTCAATCATATTTTCATTTAGCAGCAATAAACAATTAGATACTGAAATTTAAAACACAATACCACTTACAGCAGCCCCCAAAAATTAGGTATAAATCTTGTAAAATATTTACAGGAACTGTATGCTGTAAACTTTATAACACTGGTTTTAAAATAGACCTATGTAAATGGAGAGACATACTATATTCAAGGATTGGAAGACTCAGTAAAGATGCCAATTGATCTACAGGTTTAATGCAATTCCAGTCATAATCCCAGCGGGATTTTTGATATATATAGGAAATCTATGGGAAAGCAAAGGAACTAGGATAGCCACAATAATTCTGAAAAAGAGAAATAAATTTAGAGAAATCGCACTACTCTATTTTAAGTTTTACTACAAAGCTACAATAATCAAGAGAGTACATTATTAGCACAGGAATAGACACAAATCAACAGAACAGAATAGAGTCCAGAAATAAAATCACACATATATTAATTTTGACAAAAATGGAAAGGCATTTCAATGGAGAAAGGATAGTTTTTTCAATAAATGGTGTTTGAA
The DNA here is from genome assembly GCF_003676395.1 of Aethalodelphis obliquidens. Classification (NCBI taxonomy): domain Eukaryota; kingdom Metazoa; phylum Chordata; class Mammalia; order Artiodactyla; family Delphinidae; genus Aethalodelphis; species Aethalodelphis obliquidens. The sequence continues at coordinate 62,322,303 of NW_020837946.1, read as the reverse complement.
CAATTGGACATCCATATGCAAAAAAAAAGAACCTCAACCCATACCATGACTCATAAACAAAATTTATCAAAGTGGGTCATAGATCTAATTGTAAAACACAAAACTATACAATGGTTAGAAGAAAAAAAATAAAAAGAGATTCATGGCTTGGGTTTAGGTAGAGTTCTTGGACATGACACCAAAAACACAATCTATAAAAGAAAAAAATTGATAAACTGGACTTCATCCAAATTAAAATTTCTATTCTATTAAAGATATTCACTGTTAAGAGAATGAAAGACAACCTACAGACTGGGGGATATTATTGGCAAATCATATGTTTGTTAAAGACATATCTATTATATATATGTATATATATATTTCTCAAAACTCAATAATAAAACAACTTAAAGTTTGAGAAAAAACTTGAGCAGACATTTCACCAAAAAGGATATACAGAAGGCAAATTAGTATAGTCCAACATCTTTAGCCATTAGGGAAATGCAAATTAAAACCAGGATGAAATCAGTAAACACTTATTAGCATGGCTAAAATTTTTTAATACTGACAATACCAGGTACTGGCAAGTATGCAGAACAACTCTAACTCTCAAATATTGCTGGTGGAAATGCAAAATGGTACAGCTACTCTGGAAAGTCATTTGAAAGTTTTTTATAAAGTTAGGTGTATCTCAACAATTCCACTCCTCAGTATTTAGTAGAAATGAAAACTATGTTTGTACAAAAACTGGTACATGGTTGGTTACAGTAACTCTATAAAAATTGCCCCAAACTGGAAACAACCAAGTATCTTTAAACTGGCAAAGAGATAAACAAGCAATGGTACATCCATACAATGTAATACTCAGCAATAGAAAGGAATGAACTATTGATACATGCAACAAGTTGAATGAATCACAAAGGCACTATGATGAGTGAAAAAAGCGAGTCCAAAAGTTACATACTGAATGATGCCAACTGTATGACATTCTTGAAAAGACAAAACTATAAGTGATAGGAAACAGACTAGTACTTTCCAGGGCTGAGAAGTCAGAGGAGGGTGTGATTACAAAGGTATAGTAGAAGGAAATTTGAAAGGGGTGGGGGGGCAAGAGATGGAATTGTTTTGTATCTTGATTGTGGTGGTGGTTACATAAATCTATACATGTGTTAAGATTCACAGAACTGTTCACTAAAAATGTTAATTTCACTGTATGTTAATTTTTTAACTATACAAATTTTAAAAATAAGATATGACAGTTTTTATTGATTACAGTTCAGTATATGCCAAAAGTATGATGATTACCAAAACAAACAAAAAAACAAACAAAAACCAACCAAACAACAACAAAACCCAGCTTGGGCTGCATTAATGGGAGAATTAAATCCAAATCAAAGAAAGTTATAGACCCATTAGACCCTAAATTGATCAGACCACATCTATAGTATTCTGTTCTATTTGGACATTGATAAAATTAACTGTCTTGAGGAAGGAGACCATGATAGCTAGGGGATGGTGGAAAGAATTGAGATATTTAACTTGGAGTAAGGAAGGAATGACATGGTAACTCTCTCACTATAGGAAAATTGCCCATTAGTTTACTAAGTCTTATTCTTTACTACTCCTGACGCAAGAACTGGGTTCCCTAGAAAGTAGCTGCAAGAAGGCAGACCTCAAATCATTATACAGAAAAGCTTTATTATAATTCAAGATGGGAATAAATAAAATGACTTGCCTAGGTAAGCAGTGAGCTTCTCGTCATTGGAAATCATTGAAAATGTTTAAGCAGATGTTAAACAACCATCTATCAAGGTTATTGTCAAAGGGATTACTTCATTGAGTAGAAGATTGATCTCTTTAACCTCTAAGGTCTCTCCAAACCCACCTCCTTTATTCTAAATTATAAAGGATGTTGTAAATCACCCTCACTCCGTGTGTACCTCCAACTCCTTACAACTCATTACATTGTACATTATATAGAGTGCTCACAAAATCCCCGTGGACTCCTCCTAACACTAACTGTCCCAAAACAGCCTTCCAGGATGTTTTAATGATTTCCAACCAGCAACAGGGAAGATGTGCAGAACATGTTAAAAATTTTTAAAATAAAAAATTTCAAAAAATAAACTAAACTTGCGCATAGAACAAATAGGTGACTTCTAACAAGAATATATAGGGAATGTTTGGCCCTGCTCTATCTATGTTTGAAGAGTTATTGTATCATCCTAAAAATGGACTAATGTGAGCTTTGAGACCTATTTTGAGTTACCTTTGCTCTAGTCTAGAAAAGGAAACTGGGAAGTTTCATGTCTTAAAATTGATCAAAAAAAAAAAAAAATGCCCCTATTCTTTCCTGTCCTTTTCAATTCTTTGAATCTCACTCCTCATGTTTTACTCTTTCGTTTTTCTCAATCTGCATTACATAGGCCTAGACCTTTCAGAAGTCTCCTACAAATTAAGAGCAAGAGCACCTGGTTAAGGCCATAGTGGGCAGCACAGCGGGCTTAGCAGACATCAAGCCAACAGGACTGGGATGAGGGGAAGGCTACGGAGGTCAGTTTTGTCTGGCAGGACATGAGTCAGGGCAACTGATTGCTACTGGTACTACCTGAAGTTGGAAGAGCAAAATTTAAAGCAGCAGATCAGGCATGGGTTAGACAGGACTTCAATCAGAGGTCTGGTGGTACCCCAATGATTGCAAGAGAGCCAAGTTGTGTGGTCCAGGTCCAAGGCTGTAATGATGCCTTCCCACATCAGAGTCCATAGGCCTACCTGGCTCTGAAATATTTACATCAATGCAACTTTACTCTTTTCAGAGTGCTTATGAAGGTATAATAGTTAGTTCCCTTTATGAGTCCATTATAGAATCAAAAAAACCTGCTTGGCAGACAAAAATGATTTATGGTATTAGAAGTCAGGTCACTTATGTGGCAGGTAATCATTGAAAGGGAGCATAGTCGGGGGTTCTGAGGTGCTGGTTACATTTCTTGATCTAGGTGCATCTAGATTTTTTTTTTTTTTTTCGGTACGCGGGCCTCTCACTGTTGCGGTCTCTCCCGTTGCGGAGCACAGGCTCTGGACGCGCAGGGCTCACGGGCCCAGCCGCTCAGCGGCATGTGGGACCCTCCCAGACCGGGGCACGAACCCGTGTCCCCCGCATCGGCAGGCGGACTCTCAACCACTGTGCCACCAGGGAAGCCCGCATCTAGATTTTTTTAAATTCTAGTTGTATACTTATGATTTGCACGTTTGTGTATTTATGTTATCCCTAAAGATAAGGAAAAAGCCCTTGGCAGGGGCTTCCTAAAGCCATTCTGGTGAGTGTGTAGCCAGCAATGCAAGCGCTAAGCCTCAGCCCGGAACTCTCAGCCCTCTTTCTTTCTTTCCGTGTGTGTGTGCAGGCTCACACATGCTCATTGTACATACACACACCCAAACACAAACTAGATCTGTTCAGAGACAGAAGAGGCAGCAAGCACACACCTGAGGAGTACATTTGCCTTCTCTTCCCAACCCTGTCCCAGGTGCATCTCCAGGGCTTGGCTGATGTCACTCTATAGACCAGGATTTGACATTCTATACTCCGTGTTGAAAAGGGGCTCCTCCTTCTCTCGGTAGAAATCCAGACCCCCCAGGTGGAACAAATAGGATAATTTTAAGCATCAGTTAACCAATGATACCATATAAATATATTACTCATGCATGTTTAGCAAAAAAGGAAAAAAATACATCAAATGTTAACAATTATTATTGCTGAGCTATGGGATAAATTGACTTTTTTTCTTTATCCTTTTCTCTAATGTTTATGTTTCCTATGGTGATTGTGTACTATTTTATAATCAAGGGAAAAATGTGCTGTAAATAAAAATTTATGTTTGTGTAATAGATTATCACTTTCAAATTTATAAGCATAAGTTTTCTCAATGGATTCTCTGTATATTTAGAATACAAATCCTTTATCAGACATGTGTTTTGCAAATATTTTCTCTCAGTCTGTGGTTTGTCTTTTCATTCTCTTAACAGTCTCTTTTACAGAGCAGAAATTTTAAATTTTAACAAAGTCCAACTTATCACTTTTTTTTTCATGGATTGTACTTTTGATTGTATCTAAAAACTCACCACCATCTGTTGATTGTTACAATAATTCTCTGACATTATTATCTCCATTTTTCAGGTGAAGAAACTGAGACTTGCTAATTTGACTAAGCTCAAACGGGAAGAAGTTAATAGATTTGGGACTGACAGATTCCAATACTCTTTCCACTCTACAAAGTTGTGCTGCTATCTAACCCTATTCTTCTTGCCTTTTTTCTCTCTGCCTTTCTTTCTTTTTTCTTTGAAGTTTTTTTTAAAGTTTCCCCACCACCCTTCTTTGGCCGATGCACGGCTTGTGCGGGATCTTAGTTCCTCCACCAGAGATCAAACCCGTGTCCGCTGCAGTGGAAGCGCAGAGTCCTAACCATTGGACCTCCAGGGAATTCCCTTAAGTTTGTTTTTAAACCTAGGGTGAGCATGGTTTGCCAGGAGAAATGGCAACTTTCAAAGAAAAAGAGATTCATGAAGCTAGTCTATAGTATATCATCATGGCATTGTTAGAGCATGCTCTAATATAGCAATGTCAAGTGTTATGGGAGCAAGGAACCCGTGGGAGCATATTACTAAAGGTAAGAGTCCATTTCCCTAGAAACACACATGCACACATTTTCCATACAGTTTAAGGGGTTCTGGTTGCCACAGCGTCTCTAGACAGAGATATATGTAGAATTAGTTAGTTTAGCACCTGATCATCTGGGTGAAATATAAAATACTAGAAAGAAATAATATCCATGAAAGCACTAGCATAGTTCTTGTGCATCAGAGGCACTCAATACATTCTCATTTAATTTGAAGTCTGGTTAATTTGGTTAATAGTACAAGTAGACAAGTAGGGAATCCACACCTACTCTGTTTAATACAGTCTATTATAAGAATTTACCACAGGGTGTCACTATCATTCTAAAGAATAGCTTAAACAGAATCCACTCCCCCCCCAGCCACTCACACCCACACCTCCCCTTAATCATATGATATCACTTATATGTGGAATCTAAAAAAAAATGATACAAATGAACTTATTTACAAAACAGAAACAGACTCAGACTCTAAAAACAAACATATGATTACCAAAGGGGAAGGAGGGGAGGGATAAATTAGGAGTTTGGGATTAACAGATACACACAACTATATATAAAATAGATAAAAAACAAGGTCCTACTGTATAGCACAGGGAACTATATTCAGTATCTTATAATAACCTATAATGGAAAAGAATCTGAAAAAGAATGTGTATATATGTGTGTGTATATGTATATGCATATGTATAACTGAATAACTTTGCTGTACACCTGAAACTAACAAACATTGTAAATCAACTATACTACAATTCAAAACAAAAATTTTTTTAAAGACTAGGTAATGCCTACATAGTGAGGAGGGAGAGGCACTACTTTTGTATCCTGAGCTCTTTTTTTTTTAATAAATATATTAATATAATTCATTGTGCTTGAATGTTCTAAATATACTGCATCAACAAGTTTCAGAGCACATTGCAGTTGTCCCAGGTGTAAAAAAAAAAAAACTGAAAACACTGCTTGTGTTCAGAGACTTTACTCCAACACAGAGAATCCATGGGGAGTCTCAGTCACTCATTTATTCATTCATCACAGACTTATTGAACACCTGCTATGTTATAGGCACCATGCAAATCACAGTATGCCAAGAGGTTTGGGCATGTCTGGTCACTCTCACCATAGCTCTGGATAATTAGGCCTTGCTTAGGGTAGCAATAGAGTAGGGATTTGGTTTAGGATCCCTGTGGAGAACTTGGTCACCCCAAATAGCCTCTCACAGTTACTCAACCTGAAAACTGTCATCATAATCCTACATCCTGTAGTGCTGCTATCCGTCTATCACTGCTAAGGTGAGCAGCAGTCATCTGTAAAATATCCATCTGGCTGGTGCCTTCCTCCTTCTCGGCACTGAGGCAGAAGAGGCAAAGCCAATAACATTCACATGAATGGTTTTATTTTATAATAGCATTTTTGAGATACTTACATACCATGAAATTCACCCATTTAAAGTGTACAAGTCAGTGTTTTTCTTGCATGTTCAGAGAGTTGTGCAATCATTACCACTATCTAATTCCAGAACATTATTGTTAGCCCTGAAAGAAACCCCACACCCACTAGTAGTCACTCCGCATTCTCACCCTTTCCCCGGGCCCTGGCAACCACTAATCTACTTTCTGTCTCTATGGGTTCCCTTATTCTGGAAATTTCATATAAATGGAGCCATAACACGTGAACTCTTTCAAAATGGCAAAGGAAAGCAATTCTTTATCTCTACTCCAACTACCATGACTTGATTGGGTGGATTTCTGCTTTCAGAAAAGTGCTTTCAGAGTAGTGACCAATATACAAATTTATACATCCTTATACTATACATCACGGGTTCCCTTGGGGGGAATTTCTAACTTAGCTGAACTGTACAGCCAAATTGAAGTGAAGTTGATTTTACTCAGGACAAAAGTGGCTGAAATTAATCATCTTCTGAAATCCTTATTTCTTAAGTATGGTCTGTGAGAATGTAGAATCTGGGTACAATACTTGTATCTATTATCTTATATTCTGAGGTAGGGGACAAGAAAACTTAACTGCAAAATTGCTAGTCTCTCCTAATTAATCCTTAAGTAAACATCCAAGTCCTCCATCCAGGCCCATAGGGTAGAATGAGCTGACAATAACCTGCCTGGAGATGGAGAATAACATCAACAGAGAGAAGATCATGCCCCAGGCATTGTACTAACTGTTTCCCTCCCACCAATCCTGCAAGATAAGTACTATTAAAATGAGAAAATAAGACTCAGTGAGCTTCAATAATATACCCAAGGGCAGTTGCATCCCTCGTATGTGGAAGTGTCGAGTAATGGATAAAATCACAGAATCAGAACCACACTTTCTGGGTTCAAATCCTGAATTCTATAACACACCACCTGTATGACCTTGGGCAAGTTCCTTTACCCCTCTGTGCTTCAGGTAGCCTCTGTAAGGACAGAGGCTGTAAGGTTCAACTAAGTCAATACCTAAAGCACTTAGTACAGTGCCTGGCATATGAAAAGCCCTATGTAAGTATTAACTATTACTATTATTAGAATCCAGATTTGCCTGGATTTAAAGTCCTTGACCTTGATGAAAACCATGCCTCTCCACGCCTACCCCATATTCTTCCAAGTTTTTAAAAAGGTGGCTGAGGAGGCCTGTGGCCTGAGCTGACCGGCAGTGCTGCAGGATGTGGGCTCTCAGTCAGTCCTGACCTGGTACAGTGAGCACATTGGAGATGCCACCCTGCTCACACTCCAGACGTCTGCAACTTGAATTTTAAGTTTTCTTAGTAAAATGTATTATCTCTTTATCTGTATAATTGCCTGCTTGTCTCCATGGAATCATTCTGGAGAATTAACAGGGGTAAATAAATAAATCCCTGCTGTTTGTAACATTAGTACTGCTGTTTAGGGTTGATCATTTAAGTAGAAGCTCATTAACAATACAATACCTACAATTTGGAACACCTGCCACTGTGCAGGTGGCACAGAAACCTCTGTTTCATTTTTCTCCAAATACCTAGGTATTCTATAAATATCTAGGGTATCTCTCTTTATTGAAGGAATTCTCAACCTTGGTTATACATTGGAATCACATGAGGAGCTTAAAAACCATTGATGCCTGGGCTGTGCCCCCAGAGATTCTGACTCCATTTGTCCAGGGTGCAGCCTGGGCATCAGGAATCTCAAAGGCTCCCGACTTATGGATAGCCAAGTTTGAGAGCCAATGCTCAGTTGGTAGTCACATGACCTCTGGTCCTGCCTCAGTTTCAGCTGTTGGGGAGAATGGCTACCCATATTTTCAGGTTTCCTTAGAGGTCCCTCCATGACCAAGTGAATTTTCATTTTCTACATGCCCCATGATCCAAGTATTATGTCAGATCATCCCAACCCAAGCCTTCAGGGCGGGTCTTCTAAGTGGGCATGAAATAGTGAGTGTTAATTTTCTTATAAACTCAACGGAGATGAACCTGATAGTTACCCAAGTCTAGAGATGATCTGAAGGAAGAGGTTGAACATAAACTTAGAAAAGAGTCTTAGTTCTGGTAATGAGTGTGGATTGTTTAAAAATTATATTCATATGTTCAATTCTGTTGCTCTTCTTGTTTATATTATATACTAGAATCTATACTTCAGTATAGATTCCTAGATAAATATGTAGCATAATTAAAATTTGTAATTTAACTGTAGTATATTTCCTTTTTTTTTTTGGCTGTATAGGAAGATGAAGATCACAATGAAACCACAGACCAAAAGAGCAAAAACAGAACATCTCATAAGAAGATTGGGCCAATGAGAATGAATTGAGCATTGAATCATTTCCATTCCACATTTATAAAGCATCTACTAGGAAGCTGGCACTGTGCTAGGTACTCAGAATTCAAAAACATCCCTTGTGAGGCTGACCATCTAGTGAGGGAACAGATAATTTCACTATATTGTGGACAGTGCTCCAATAGAAGAGAAAAACACAGAAGGAGCCTTGAACTCAAAGGGGAGAATGGGGGTGGGGGCAGAGAAGCCTTCTGGTGAAGGTAATGCCTTACTAAATTTTAAAAGACAAGTGTTGGCCAAGTGAAGTGCAGTACTGGGGTTTAGGGGGTAGGGTCTCAATTATATTCCAGCTTCCCTCCAGGTTCTGAACCAATTGAGAAATTGACCTATGGGTCAACAGGGATCAAAATCTCAGCTTACTACTGTTATTTTTGCATTACTCTAAGAATGACCATGACTTTGCCAGAAGAGTAGGAAACAGTGATAGAAGGAATCCTGTGATTTTTCAGCTCCTTCTCACAATGTGGTTTCTAGTCACATTTCCTAGAATCTATGGTTATGTAAACATGGCAATTACTTAAGTATGTTCAAAATTTTCCTTATCATTCACTGAGCAAAGCAACTTTATCACAGCCCTTAAAATACCCACGAGAACATATTTTTATTTCTCACAAATTATAACTGAAGAAAAAGAAATCTTCTTTGTTTTTATTTGAACTCATCCCAGAGTCAGCCCTAAACTATATAGTCTATTTTGCACACACTAACTTTTGGACACTCATTTTTTTAAAATATTTATTTATTTAGTTGCTTCGGGTCTTAGTTGCGGCATGTGGGCTCCTTAGTTGCGGCTCACCCGCTCCTTAGTTGTGGCATGCGAACTCTTAGTTGTTGCATGCATGTGGTATCTAGTTCCTGGGTCAGGGATCGAACCTGGGCCCCCTGCATTGGGAGTGTGGAGTCTTACCCACTGGACCACTAGGGAAGTCCCTGGACACACATTACTTATTATCAATCCTGGTCCTAAAAGCCAAATGGGAAAAATCAAGCCCAGCTTCTTGTACAGCCCAGAGGCCACACAATCATGTGACAAAATTTTAATAACTACTATAAGGCCACCTCAACTGGAGTAGGTAAGATTAGGTGGGATGTTTAGCAATTATTTTTTGCCGCTCTTTTGCATCCTTCCTATACCGTTTTTTTTTTTCTGCTCTATTTCCATCTTCCCTAAGTTAAATGTTTTTGTCTTCCTTTGATTCTAAAATTATAGTAAAGATATATAAAATATAGTACCTCGATATTTGGAAACATTTCCTTTAATTTTTTTTAATTATAGCACTTAATTTTTGTAAAGATTCACTTTGATTCACTTAATTTACAAAATTTCTGCTAATTTAATTTCTTTTTTTTTTGCCTGCCTTGGGTCTTCATTGCTGTGTGCGGGCTTTTCTCTAGCTGCAGCGAGCGGGGACTATTCTTCCTTGCAGTGCATGGACTTCTCATTGCGGTGGCTTCTCTTTGTTGTGCAGCACCGGCTCTAGGCGTGCAGGTTTCAGTAGTTGTGGCACAAGGGCTCAGTAGTTGTGGTTCGCGGGCTTTACAGTGCAGGCTCAGTAGTTGTGGCGCACGGGCTTAGTTGCTCTGTGGCATGTGGGATTTTCCCAGACCAGGGCTCGAACCCATGTCCCCTGCATTGGAAGGTGGATTCTTAACGACTGCGCCACCAGGGAAGTCCCTGCTAATTTAATTTCCAATTTTCATATTAACATTGCTCTATGACATGATGAAATAACAACTGCTGTGATCACTACATTTAAAGCTTCCTATTGTGAATTCAATAGTCTGAAATACATTCCCATATGTGGATTCACTTACAAATATAGTTTGGAAAAGACAACCAACAAGGACCTACTGTATAGAGCAAGGAACTATACTCAATATCTTGTAATAACCTATAATGGAAAAGAATCTCAGAAAGTATATATATATATATATATATATATATATATATATATATATATATATAACTGAATCACTTTGTGGTACACCTACAACTAACACAACACTGTCAATCAACTATACTTCAATAAAAAAATTTTTTTTAAGTATATATATACATAGTTTTGAAATGCAATGAAAATGTTTCACTTGAAAACATGAGATACTGATAAGGTCTTTTCTTACCTAAGATAAACGTGTACATTTGCAGCTCAAAAAAAAAATTAGAGTCACTTGGTCACCTGAAAATTAAACATGGCCTGAGGTGAATTTGCCTTTTTAAAAAATGCCTTTAAAATAGACATTATAATTAATCTAATTAAAGAAAGCTATGGTAACTTTTGTCAAAACTTGTAGATACTTTTTTAATGAATTTTTCACTTTTATCCAAGCTAATAAAAAACACATAGCTCACTGGTTACTTGAGTCCAGTCCTTGAGAGAGGAAGTTTTTATGAACTAGTCCCAGTTTATTCTGGGAACCTGGTTAAGTTATTTCTGGCTTTTGATTAGGAATGGACAATGTTGAAGGGTCCAAAAGTCACTGATATTGTCAATAATAGGTGTTTGGTGTGGGTTGGTGAGGAACACAGAGCTCCAGTCCCTCCCCTGATTCCATCTTCACTCAGCTTAGATTGTGGCCTCATACACAGCTCATCATCCACCTGACTCTCAGTCCATTAGAAGGCAGACATTAAAAATCAGTGACTCAGTGAGAAAGGAATGAGTGAGGAGCTGAAAACATAAATAGAAGCCTATTATGCCTGCTCCTCTTTCAAATATGCCTTTGGAGTGAGTGAGAGAGAGTGAGTAAGTGAATGAGAATGAGTTAAAAAAAACATGTGCATTTGAGCAACAGAATAAATCTCTACAGTATTGGATTATAACCCAAAGAATAAATTAAATGTCAATGTGTCCATACTGACATAAAAAATGATTGAATAAATAAATAAATAGAAGAGAAGGGAAAACCTTTCTTACAGAATTCCAAATAATATATTTAGATACTTCCTCCTCCAGGATATGGAGCTCAATTCTCCTTCCCGTAAGTGGGGGCTGGACTTAGTAACTCACTTCCAAAGAATAGAGCATGTAAAGAGAAAAATAGTAACTTTGCTGTGGAGAAACCTGTCTAGTTAAGACACCGCCTTAACTAGAGATCAATGTTGACATTATTAGTAACAAGTCAGGTTGATATCTATATACCTCCTGATTTGACACCTACACACAGAAGAATATATGTACTATGATCCCTTCCATTTATTTACACACTTGCCTCAGTTTAAGGATATGTATGTGTGGAAGTGTATTCAGGAATACATAGAAGAGTTTTGGGAGGAAATAGACCAAACTGTTAACAATGGTTACTTCAGGGGAGAAAAGAGCTATTGGAGGAAAGGGAGCAGATGAAGGAGTACTTTTACTCTTCATTCTATTTATTTCTGTATTGTTTTAAAATTTTGCAACAATTGTTTTTGTAATTTTTACTAATTAAAAAAAATAGAAATGTTCTAAAACAGAGAGTGTGAGCTCTGGGGAGGAATTTGCCATTTTTTACTCCATAGCTCTTGTCTCCCCTCAAATATGAAGAAGTTCTCTCTTAAAGCATGTTTTGAAGACCTTTCCTGATTAGTCATTCTTTACTTTCACTTATTTTCAAAATACTTGACTCACACCAACATAATTTAATGCTACTCTTAAATTTGAATTTTCATTTCTCAAGTCCAAACTTTAATGTCTTTTCCACCAGGAATGTTAAGGCTTAGTTAGGTGGCAAGTGCCTATGTCTAAACTATTCCATAGGCCTCTTTTGGCAAATCCAGGATGAAGCATTGATATACATCAGACGTTGGAGTATCTAAGATCTAAATGACGTCAAATGAAAGAAAACTGAAATATAAATGAAACATTGTTATATATGATTATATAACATCAAATTCTCTCAATGTTGAGACGGTAAAGTGTGAATTTATATTTCCCTCTGTTGTCATGTAGATAGAATCTTTGGCTATCTTTTTTCACAAAGCTGAATAAATGTTAATTAATTGAAGAATAATACTGCACTGAATGCAAGATAGTGGTATGTGGTAAGTGCTACTGGAAAAGATAGTTGCTCCCAGGGCCCTAGGAAGGAGTCTTAAGTCCTAATCTTTGCCCATCCCCAGCTAATGCAAGCGGCAAGTGTGTGAATAAGGGAAGGCAGGTCTTACAGACCAGGGGAGTTCCCTGGTGGACAGTGGCGGTGCTTTCACTGCCATGGCCCACGTTCAATCCCTGGTCAGGGAACTGAGATGTTCCTGTTCCACATAGCAAGCCGTGTGGTGTGGCCAAAACATGTATTACAGACCAAAGAATCACTAGAGTTAGAACATGAAACCTGTGAGAATGACTATAAGAAGGGGAAAGAACGTTCTACTTCTTCATTGAATTCCCAAGATATCATCATTTTCATATGTGAAAATAAGTATTAATCTATATGAACCTCAGATGTCAGCGGTATCACCTTGCCTGTAACAATCAGACTGGCTAAAATATCACTCCAGATTCTGTGCAATATCCAACTATGTACCCAAGATGTCTGTGATATCCCAGAGGGTTTATCTTCTCATACAGCTCCAAGCTTTGACTTCCTCTGAATTAACTGGTTCAGATTATGCACTGCTGCATCTGCACAAACCCCTGTCCCTGTTCTGAACCACGAAATTTAGCACCACTTTCTGATTTCTACATGGGGGGAAGACATTCCCACAAAGTCTTTGCGTTTTAATAGATTTTTCTTAAAGTTCTGGGAGATGAATGGGGTTTACATCACAATTCTACAGATAACTTAAAATCCAGAGTCAAAGGTCCATGCCATTCAAATGACCTTCTGCCATTATATTAAAATTGCCATTTCTCCTGCAGCCTACCTCCAGGCTTCACGCCTTCCCTCCCTCATTGTTCCTCCTCCCCTCACAATATGAGTATTCTAAAAGTATATAAGCTGACAGCCTCTGGAAAATATTTTTCATATTGCTTACTTTTTTATTAGTACAGATAATATTATAGCTTACAAAATGGATTTTCTAAGCTTTACTAGTTATGTTACAATCAGTAGATAATAGAAATTCTAAGAAATAGACAATAACTTTTTTCTTCTATCTACAACCTCTTTAATCTTTAAAATTTAACCCAATGGTTAATGTACTGTAAATAGTTCAACATCATCAGATTGTTTTTGTGTTTTGGATTTGCATGAAAGAACAATAACAATTAAATCCATTCCATTCATGATGTTTATGTTTAATGCTGTGAGAAGTTGCAATTTTATCAGCCCATTGAGCATTGAACCTCAATTTGAGTGTACAAACTATACTGTAAAACAAAATAATAACCTTCTAAATGTGTTACTATGTACTATTAATGGCATGCTATTAAAATAACTTTGGGCACCACAGTAGATCTATTATGGAGGTTAGAGTTTACATTGTAAAATGTTTTATAAAAATGACTAATAATGAAATATAATTACATTTTCTTTGTCCTTTTTTATACAGAAGGTACACAGGAGGCATGGCATAGATCAACTTAGATCAAGGCCATACAATGTGTATAGTATAATGGATATTATGACAATATACCCATATAAATGGATATATATAAAAATGACTGACTGGCTTTTGACAGGGTGATTGCCACAGAAATATCTAGCATTTTGTCAATAATGGTCAACATATAAAAGCTTGCACAGGGCTTCCCTGGTGGCGCAGTGGTTGAGAGTCCGCCTGCCGATGCAGGGGACACGGGTTCGTGCCCCGGTCTGGGAAGATCCCACATGCCACGGAGAGGCTGGGCCCATGAGCCGTGGCCGCTGGGCCTGCGCGTCCGGAGCCTGTGCTCCGCAACGGAAGAGGCCGCGGCGGTGAGAGGCCCGCGTACCACAAAAAAAAAGAAAAAAGCTTGCACATTTTTCAGTGGAGGTTTGGGGTAATATAAATATGAATTCAGGAGTATAACTTGATAGTCTGATAGGTTTAGACTGGAGAGGAGAGTATATCCAGGCAGAGAACAGCATAACGAAATGCACAGACACATACTGAATCAAGAATCAAGAATTCAATAATTCAGAATTCCTGGACATTGGCAAATAATGCAATGTAATATTAGAGTTCTAGGGTAATCTGGCTTTATAGTGATAATGGTAAGGATAATATAAAGAGATAACTATAAAGGCTGAAGCCTTGTAAATGTTAGGGAAGAGACACTGAAGTATGGTAAATGGAACTAGAGTGATTCACTTAGGAGTCATTGGTTTGTTTCTAATTTGACCAGATTGGACATCAGTGGAGCTGTTGTTCTTGAGAAGAAAAGAGACCTGATTCCTCCCATGACTAGCATCAAAACACAGGGACTGCAGCTATTACAAAGACAACTAGGTAGGTATCTTAGTAGGAAGGCATGAGGTGATGAGCACATAGCCTTCTTCACTTCCCTACTCTACCCTTTGCTCTCCCCATCAAAAGTGGGATTCGCGTACTCTGCGTAATCCGCTGCCAAACTCCTACACTAAACATCAACTCAATCCAATCGAGCAAGAACACATCTATTTTAGATGTGGTACATTAAGAAAATGAATGTGTTTTTAAGCATGGCATACTGTTCCTAACTGCATATATTAATTGCTGATAAGTTTAGTAACAAATTGAGAATTTTTGTGTTTCATTCAGTTACATGAGCAGTGTTTCCTTTTCAGTGATACAAGAAAATATCATTTCTTTCTTTTTTTTTAACTTATTTAGTTAGTTATTTTGGGCTGCGCTGGGTCTTTGTTGCTGCACGCGGGCTTCCTTTTTTCTAGTTGCGGCGAGCGGGGGCTACTCTTCCTTGCAGTGCGCAGGCCTCTCATTGCAGTGGCTTCTCTTGTTGCGGAGCACAGGCCCTAGGCGCACAGGCTTCATTAGTTGTAGCATGTGGGCTCAGCAGTTGTGGCTCACGGACTCTAGAGCACAGGCTCAGTAGTTGTGGCGCACTGGCTTAGTTGCTCTTTGGCATGAGGGATCTTCCTGGACCAGGGCTCGAACCCGTATCCCCTGCATTGGCAGGCAGATTCTTAATCACTGCACCACCAGGGAAGCCCGAAAACATCATTGCTTAATGCACTATGACGTTTAGGAACACATCCTATAGAACATCTTGTACATAAATCATAAAGTTTCACTTTATTTTGCATAAGCTTGAAATCCAAAATGGATTCCATAACTTCTTTATAGTAAGAAAATCTTTGCTCAACAAAAGAACAAAGGATTCCATAAAGTCAACATTTCAGTATACAGATTAAATATCTTAAAATAAAATGTTTTAGGGCTTCCCTGGTGGCGCAGTTGTTGAGAGTCCGCTTGCCGATGCAGGGGATGCAGGTTCGTGCCCCGGTCCGGGAAGATCCCACATGCCACAGAGCGGCTGGGCCCGTGAGCCATGGCCGCTGAGCCTGCATGTCCGGAGCCTGTACTCCACAATGGGAGAGGCCACAACAGTGAGAGGCCCGCGTACCGCAAAAAAAAAAAAAAAAAAAAAAGTTTTATAGTAACATTAAAACCCTCTCATAGCTCTTCTATGTTTTAAAATGGATTGTAATAAACACTGCTCAGGAACTTGTGACATGTATCTAATGACTATCTTCACACAGAAGTTAAGGAATAGATCAAAGTTAAGGAATAGATCAAACACTTGGAATAGAACAAATATAATTACTTCTCTCCTTAAAGGCTTTTTGCTTAATATCAATTTTCTAGTAGTTGTACTTATAAAGTTGTTTCTAAGTGCAATAATTTTGCTTTAAGATAGGAATGTATTTCAATAACATTGATTGCCACCTAACTGAACAAAGAGTAAAATATTTGCACTGAAGCATATTTTTATGTTTTGTAAAATCTAGAGTTTAGAGTTTTTTAAATCTTAAGGTTATAAAATATATTTTGGCTTACTGAATGTCTTCCTAGTACGTTGTATCTTTACAGAGGAAAAGACAATATCTTGGGGCATCCAAAATATTGTAGACACTCAATGAAGGGTAAAAGCTGACACCTTAGAGGAAAAATTCTTGTTATTACCCATGAACTCTCAACATTAATAAAGGTGATCATTTTAAAAGGAGATGGGTGGAATAGGGAGAAGAAATGACTCAGTGACATAAGGATAACAACTAGTTTTTTATTCTTGTTTTGACTCTACTGTGCTTCTTTGCTATCTAGACTGTGCACTCTTTCACTGGACTCTAATGTTGTTATACCTTTCCCCCCTCAAGGCCTTAACTTTGCTTTTAGGATAAAATAAATAGGTGCTCTTGAAAGGAATGTGCAGGCAAGAGTAGTTCAACAAATGGTGCTAGATACTACCCAAGGCAATCTACAGATTCAAGGCAATCTCTATAAAAATATCAGTGGCATTTTACACAGAACTAGAACAAACAATTTTAAAATTTGTATGGAAACATGAAAGACCCTGTATAACCAAAACAATCTTGAGAAAGAGCAACAGAGCTGGAGGAATGGTGCTCCCTGGCTTCAGATTATACTACAAAGCTACAGTTATCAAAACAGTATGGTACTGTCACAAAAACAGACATGTAGATCAATGGAACAGAATAGAGAGCCCAGAACTAAACCCACACTATGGTCAATTAATCTGTGACAAAGGAAGCAAGAATATACAATAGAGATAGGGCAGTCTCTTCAATAAGTAGCACTGGGAAAACTGGACAGCTGCATGTAAAAGAATAAAGTTGGGGGGCAGAGTAAAGATGGTGGACTAAGAGGATGCAGAATTCGCATCTCTGCACAACTAGGGCACCAAACAGGCACCAGTGGGGGACCATGGACACCTAAGGGGAAGGGAGGAACCCCCAGAAACCGGGTAGGATATGGGGCATGGGGGGGAGTGAGGGGGGAGGAGAAGTGGAGGCGGGACAGGACTGGTGCCCCTGAGGGGTGGCTGGGGGAAGGGAAGGGATCCCACCCCTGAAGGGGGAAATTGGGGGACCATCAGGAGGGCAGAGGATCAAAAGGGAGTGTGGCCAGGTTTCCCCTGCCCACTTGGGCCCCCGGGAGCCTGCTGAGATCCCAGGCCTGATCCTCTGCCCACCGAGGCCCCTTCCAGCCACACGGGTCCTGAGGGAGTAGGAGGGAGGGAAGGGGGAACAAAAGTAAAGGTCACACCTACAGGACCGGCACCCCTGAGGCGTGGCTGGGGGAGGGGAGGAGTTCCTACACCCAGCGGGACCCACCCACTGTTAGGGGTCCAGCGGCAAACAGGGAGTCCCTGGGTGGGGGCAGAGGAATGGAAAGGAATGCAGCCAGTGATTTCCCTGTCCACTTAGGCACCGGGGAGCCTGTTGGGCTCCTGGGCCTAATCCTCTGCCCTTGGAGCCACCCTCCTACCATGCAGAGCCCAAGCCCCGCCTCTACACCCCCATCCAAGGCCCAACCTCTACACTTAAAGACCCCATCTGAGACCCCCTCCAACTGCACTGGGCCTAAACCCCCCCACACACACACCCTCACCCAGGGCCTTACCTCCAAACTCCAGAACTCCACACTCTGGAGGCCCCCCTTGGACGTGCTGCCTCTCCCCTTCCATGCAGATCCTAAGCAGAGGCTCCACCCCACCCTAAACCCCACCCCTGACTAAGTTCCACCCCTGCCTAAACTCTGCCCCCCATAGCCAAGGGTTTTTGGTTTTTTCTTCTTTTAGGGTGGGGATCTGTTCTACCTTGTTGTTGTTGATTCATTTATATTTTTATTTTTTCTAATAAATCTTTTATTTTTCTAATTTGATTTTATTCTTTATACTTTGTTATTGTTCTGCTCCTTTTGGCCTGTTCCCCCCCCCTTTTTTTTCTTTTCTTTTTTCTGTTGTGGTTTTGTTTTACCTTGTTGCAGTTGTTTCAATTATATTTTTATTTTTCCAAATATAATTTTTATCTTTCTAATATTTTTTTTCTTTGTTATTGTACAGCTCCTTTTTTTTCTTTTTTTGCTGTGCCACGCAGCTTGCGGGATCTTGGTTCCCAGGCCAGAGGCTGGGCCCAAGCTCCTGTGGTGGGAGCACTGAGTGCAAACCACTGGACTAACAGAGAACCTTGGACCCCAGGGAATATTGAAGTGGGCCTCCCAGAGGTCCTTATCTCAGCACCAAGACTCAGCTCTACCCAACTGCCTGTAAGTTCCAGTGCTGGACGCCTCAAGCCAAACAACCAGTAAGACAGGAATACAGCCCCCACCCATCAAAAAAAAAAATGAAATGACAAAAAAATATGTTACAGATGAAGAAGCAAGGTAAAAACCTACAAGACCAAATAAATGAAGATGAAATAGGCAACCTACCTGAAAAAGAATTCAGAGTAAGGATAGTAAAGATGATCCAAAATCTCAGAAACAGAGCTTAACTGAAGATGGCGGAAGAGTAAGACGAGAAGATCACCTTCCTCCCCACAAATACATCAGAAATACATTTACATGTGGAACAACTTCTACAGAACACCAACTGAATGCTGGCAGAAGACCTCAGACTTCCCAAAAGATACATATATATTTTTCCCTTTTCTCTTTTTGTGAGTGTGTATGTGTATGCTTCTTTCTGTGACTTTGTCTGTATAGCTTTGCTTTTACCATTTGTCTTAGGGTTCTGTCTGTATGGTTTTTTTCTTTCTTTTTATTACTTTTTAATTTTTAATTATTTTTTTTTTATTTTAATAACTTTATTTTATTTCATTTCATTTTTTTCTTTCTTTCATTCTTTTTTTCTCCCTTTTCTTCTGAGCTGTGTAGCTGACAGGGTCTTGGTGCTCCAGCCAGGTGTCAGGGCTGTGCCCCTGAGGTGGGAGAGCCAAGTTCAGGACATTGGTCCACAAGACACCTCCCAGCTCCACGTAATATCAAGCAGCGAAAGCTCTCCCAGAGATCTCCATCTCAATGCTAAGACCCAGCTCCACTCAACGACCAGCAAGCTACAGTGCTGGAGACCCTATGCCAAACAACTAGCAAGACAGGAACACAACCCCAGCCATCAGCAGAGAGGCTGACTAAAATCACAATAAGGTCACAGGCACCCCAAAACACACCACCGGACACAGTCCTGCCCACCAGAAATACAGGATCCAGCCTCATCCACCAGAACACAGGCACCTGTCCCGTCCACCAGGAAGCCTACACCACCCACTGAACCAACCTTAGCCACTGGGGGCAGACACCAAAAACAGCGGGAACTACGAACCTGCAGCCTGCGAAAAGGAGACCCCAAACACAATAAGTTAAGCAAAGTGAGAAGACAGAGAAACACACAGCACATGAAGGAGGAAGGTAAAAACACATCAGACCAAACAAATGAAGAGGAAATAGGCAGTCTACCTGAAAAAGAATTCAGAGTAATGATAGTAAAGATGATCCAAAATCTTGGAAATAGTTTGGAGAAAATACAAGAAACGTTTAACAAGGATTTAGAAAAACTAAAGGGCAAACAAACAGTGATGAACAACACAATACCTGAAATTAAAAATACTCTAGAAGGAATCAATAGCAGAATAACTGAGGCAGAAGAATGGATAAGTGAGCTGGAAGATAAAATGGTGGAAATAACTGCTGGGGAGCAGAATAAAGAAAAAAAGAATGAAAAGAATTGAGGACAGTCTCAGAGACATCAGGGACAACACTAAACACACCAGCATTCAAAGTATAGGGGTCCCAGAAGACGAACAGAAAAAGAAAGGGTCTGAGGGCTTCCCTGGTGGCGCAGTGGTTGAGAATCTGCCTGCCAATGCAGGGGACACGGGTTCGAGCCCTGGTCTGGGAATATCCCACATGCCGCGGAGCAACTAGGCCCGTGAGCCACAGCTACTGAGCCTGCACGTCTGGAGCCTATGCTCCCCAACAAGAGAGGCCGCGATAGTGAGAGGCCTGTGCACCGCGATGAAGAGTGGCCCCTGCTCGCCGCAACTAGAGAAAGCCCTCACACAGAAATGAAGACCCAACACGGCCAAAAATAAATAAAATTTTTAAAAAAAGAAAGGGTCTGAGAAAATATTTGAAGAGATTATAGTTGAAAACTTCCCTAACATGAGAAAGGAAATAGTCAATCAAATACAGGAAGAGCAGAGAGCCCCATACAGGACAAACCCAAAGAGAAACATGCTGAGACACATATTAATCAAACTATCAAAAATTCAATACAGGGCTTCCCTGGTGGCATTTTTTGGCCAACCCAATAATATTGTATATCAACTATACTTCAACAAAAAAAAAGTGGTGCTAGAACAACTGAATATTCATATAGAAAATAAAGGAATCTCATGAGGGACAAAAATGAACCTCTACCTTTCCTCATATCATACATTAAAATTAACCTGAAACAGATCATATACATAAATGAAAATCTAAAACTGTTAAGACTTCTAGAAGAAAACTGTTGTGATCCCGGGTTGAGAAAGATTTCTCAGTACACAGAAAATATTAAATAGAAAAGAAAAAATGATCAATTAAACTTCATTAACATTAAGAACTAAACACTTCTGCTCTTTGGAAGAAAAAAGTTAAGAAATGGAAAGGCAAGCCAGAGACTGAGAGAAGATATTCTCAATACACATATCTAAAAAAGGACTTTGCTCTT
The DNA here is from genome assembly GCF_003676395.1 of Aethalodelphis obliquidens. Lineage (NCBI taxonomy): Eukaryota > Metazoa > Chordata > Mammalia > Artiodactyla > Delphinidae > Aethalodelphis > Aethalodelphis obliquidens. The sequence goes on along the minus strand of NW_020837946.1, from coordinate 62,301,276 downwards.
ACAAAATTCAATAATACAAAACCAAACAACCTGTTAAAAAATGTGAAATGACATAAACAGACAATTTACAACACGGATTTACAAATGTTCAATCAGCACACGAAAAGATGATTAATACCATTAGTCATCAGGGAAATACATGTTAAAACCACAATGAGGTACCACTATATACCCAATGGAATGGCAAAATTGAACAGATTGACAAATAATGGAGATACATTGTTGGTGGGAATGTAAAATGGTACAACTGTTATGGAAAACAGATGGCAGTTAAAAATACACCTACAGGGCTTCCCTGGTGGTGCAGTGGTTGAGAATCCACCTGCCGATGCAGGGGACGCAGGTTCGTGCCCCGGTCCGGGAGGATCCCACGTGTTGCGGAGCGGCTGGGTCGTGGGCCATGGCCGCTGAGCCTGCGTATCCGGAGCCTGTGCTCCGTGACGGGAGAGGCCACAGCAGTGAGAGGCCCGTGTACCGCAAAAAAAAAAAAAAAAAAAAATACACCTACCATACGACCCAGTAATTCCACTCCTAGGAATTTACTCAAAAGAAATTAAAATCTATATCCACAAAAAGACTTATGCATGATTGCTATTGGCAACTTTATTAATGATAACTGGAAATGACCCAAATGTCCAACATGTGAAACAAACTGCAGTATAACCATAGAATGCGAAATAAGACAGCAGTAAAAAGGAGCAAATTATTGATTCATGTATCAATATGGACGAACCTCAAAACATTCTGCAAAATGAAAGAAGCCAGATACAGAAGAGTATATATAATTTTTAAAATAAATTTATTTTATTTATTTATTTTTGGCTGCATTGGGTCTTCGTTGCTGTATGTGGGCTTTCTCTAGTTGCAGTGAGCGAGGGCTACTCTTCATTGCGGTGTGCAGGCTTCTCATTGCGGTGGTTTCTCCTGTTGCAGAGCACAGGCTCTAGGCATGCAGGCTTCAATAGTTGTGGCTTGCGGGCTCTAGAGCGCAGGCTCAGTAGTTGTGGTGCACGGGCTTATTTGCTCCGCGGCATGTGGGATCTTCCGGGACCAGGGCTCGACCTGTGCCCCCTGCACTGGCAGGCGGATTCTTAACCACTGTGCCACCAGGGAAGCCCTATAGTATATAACTTATTACACCATTTATATAAAATCCTAGAACACACAAAATCAATTTACAATATGGTACTTTTTATGTTATATATATACATATATTGTACCACAACAAAAATAATGAAAAATAATCTGCAGTGACAGAAAGCAAACAAATGGTTTCTGGAACCTGAAGTTGACTGCAAAGGGGCATGAAAAAACTTTTTGGGGTGACGGAAATGTTCTGTAGCTTCATTATGGAAGTGGTTACATGGATGCATATACTTGTCAAAATTCATCTAAAATGGGTATATCTTATTATATGTAAATCATACCTCAATAAAATTGATTTAAAAAGTAAAAACATACACACACACAAAACTTTACTTACAAATGCAGGAGAAAAAAAAGTCTGGGAAACAAAGTATATGAAGGCCCAGTTAAAAGCACTGAAAAATAGTCATTTCAGTCTTTGTTTCAAAGGTCCTACTGTGATGTCAGGGCATTAATTTAATGTTGCTGTAATAAATTATCACCATCTCAGATGTTTAAAACAATACAAACTTATTGTCTCACAGTGTTTTCTGTGGGTCAGGAGTCTGGGCTGAGTTCTTTGCTTACCTTGAATCAAGGTGTCTGCAGGGATGTGATCTCATCTGAGGTTTGGGGTCCCCTTCCAGGCTCATTCAGGTTCCTTAGCAGAATTGGTTCCTTGTGGTTGGATGACTGGAGTTATCGTTTTCTTGCTGGCTCTCAACTCCTAAAGGCTGCCCTCAGTTCCTAGACATGTGGCTCTCTCATAACTTGGACACTATTTCATCAAAGTCAGCAAGAAAATCTCTTTTAAGGGTTCACCTGATAAGTTCAGGCCCACCAAGGATAGTCTCCTTTTTGACTAATTCAAAGGGCATTAATCGCATCTGCAAAACTCTTTCATCTTTGCCATACAACATAATCTAACCACAAGACTCATATCCTATACATAGATTCTTCCACAATCAAGGGGAGGGGATTACATAAGATATGTACACCATGGGTGGGAATCTTAGAGGCCACCTGGAATTCTGCCTATAGCCCTGAACAATTCATGCCTCTCCCAAAGGAAAAAAAAAAAAAAAACTGTGTACTCCGTCCCCAGATTCCCCTCTCATCACATTACAGCATCAGCTCAAAATCCAAGATCTCATCATCTAAATCATTTACATCTGAGCAAATGAGGCTCCTGGCTATAATTCACTAAGTGCAGTTCCTCAAAGCACAATTCCCCTTAGTGACCTGTGAAACTAAAGAGATCAGTGCTCCCAACACTCCCATCATACAATGGTGGGACTGGCATAGGAGAACAGTTAGAGACATTCCAGTTCAACAGGGGGGAAATGGAAGGTACAAATGAGCCACTGCCATATAACAATTCTGACATCCATCTGCGCAAATGTTGGATGTTTACTGCTTAAGGTTTAAGATCTGGGAATAATCTTCCGTGGTGCTCAGATCCTCTGAGTCATCCTTGCTTTTTCATGAAATGTAGCACATGTTTACAGGTGAGTAATTTTTTTTTTTTTTTTGGCCACACATTGCAGCTTGCAGGATCTTTAGTTCCCCAACCAGGGATCAAACTCAGGCCCTGGCAGTGAAAACACCAAGTCCTAACCACTGGACCACAAGGGAATTCCCAACAGGTGAGTAATTTTATCAGCCTGCTTCCCACCAGCTGAATTTTGCTGGGTCTAATAGCCTCTGCTATTTGTTAGAGTAGCACACCACTCCTGATACCAATCTCTGTCTTAGTTTTCTATTGCAGCATATAACAAATGACTGCAGCTTAAAACTACAGACATTTATTATCTCCCTGTTTCTGTAGATCAGAAGTCCAAGCATGACTTACCTGGGTTTTCTGCTTAGGGTCACAACCAGGCTGCAATCCAGATACTTCCTGGGGCTAAGGCCTCATCAGAAGTTTTACTGGGGAAAGATCTGCTTCCAAGCTCATTCAGGTTGTCGGCAGATTTCAGCTCCTTGCACCTATAGGACGTGAGACCGCTGGCCCTAAAGGTCGTATCATAGCAGGTGGCTTCTTCAAGGCAAGCAGGAGAGTCTCTCTTGCTCCAGTCAGCTGAGATCTAGCCTTATTTAACATAGTATAAACATGGGAAGGATATCCCGTCACTTTTACATCCCATCATCTTTGCTATATTTTATTAGCTGGATGAAAGTCACAGGTTCTGCTCACATCCAAGGGGATAGGATCATACAAGGGCATGACTCAATGGGGGCCACTTTAGTCTGTGTCCACCACACGTTCCTTTGTCTCCATTACCTTCGTCAACCTGAGAAAAATTCCTCATGCCTTTCATATGAATATACCCAGTATTTGGAACAAAGCCTGACACACCAGGGTGCCAGATAATTTAAAGTGATCAAACTTTTGATCCCAGGACCCCTTTATACCCTTAAAAATATCATTGAGGATCTGAAAGAGCTTTTGTTTATATGGGTTATAGCTACTGATATTTATTGAGATGTTTAAAAATTCACTTAGTTCATTTAAAAGTAAAAATAACCTCATTATATATTAACATATATTACATTTTTAAATTATATTTTCAAAAAATTGTAAGAAGAGTAACATTGTTCTACATTTTTGCAAATCTTTTTTAACATCCAGCTTGATATTAAGACAGCTGTTTTCTCATATCTCTTTCACATTCAATTTCACATCATGTGGCTTCTAAAAAACTCCTCTGTACACTCAAAGGGAGACTGAGAATTAAAAAGACAAATAGTGTTATTAAAAATACATTTGGACCTTGTGGGCGCCCTGCAAGGATCTTGAGGACCTCCTGGAGTCCCCGGACCACACTCGGAACCATTGATTTAGAGAACTGTCATGAACTGAGGGAAGGACGGCACTTTGATACATTCGAAAAGTACTTACCGAATGCCTACTCTGTGCTCGCGTGGGTTCAAAGGGAACTCTGTCCTCAAGGTACTCACAGCAGAGCGAGAGAAGAAAGGTTAAGGACCGCTTTAGTTCACTTTTGAGCTGAGGCTGAAGTGACAAAGGACGGGCCAGGTAGAGATCTGGAGAACGAGAGTTCCAGACAGAGAAAGGGGACGCCCTCCAAAGGCGCTGAGCCCTGCCTGGTTGGAGAGCAAGCGGAAGGCGCGAGGACGGCATGAGGTGGGCTGGGCCGGAGGAGGCAGAGCCAGACGAGGAATTTCGAGTTTTAAGTCTACATTTCTCTCTTTCTTTTTTTCAGACCGCACCACGCGGCTTGCGGGATCTTAGTTGGCCCACCAGGGATGGAACCAAGGTCACCAGTAGTGGAAGCGCGGAGTCCTAACCAGTGAACCGCCTGGGGAGTCCCTAAGGCTAAATTTCCCAACAGTGTATGGAGAGGAACGGAAGGGGGTGGGCAGGGAGGAACGGCTTAAGGAGGCGAGTCTGGAGGTGCGGAAGGTCACTCAGAAGTCAAGCACCCGCTCCTGCGCCGGGGCCAGTTCTGCTTCTCTGAGGCACGGAAACGTGCCTGGAGCCTCAAATCCGCTTAACTACACCACAGGGCCGGGAAAGCGCGCACACTATCTCGAGGAAGTTTGGGTCTCGGCGCCCGCCGTAGACGTCGTGCCAGAGGCGGTCCGTTGTCTTGGAGCCGGCAAGACGCCGTTAGGCCTCCCCCGCCGCGGTCACCATGTCGGTGCTGGATGCGCTTTGGGAGGACCGGGATGTCCGCTTCGACGTGTCCTCACAGTGAGTCGCCAAGATTCCCCAGTGGCCGGGAGCCTGTAGAGGGCGCCGCGGCGCGATTTCCCGACCCGGAGGCGGAGCCTAAGGCCCTCGCGAGGGTGGGAGGAGGTTGGCGTCTGCTGTCCTCACCTCAGGAGACCCCAGACTGTCCGGGGCCCAGCGGCCCTCCCCAGGCGCCACAGCCGGAGCGCGTCTAGATTGTACGCAGTTTCGGTCCCTTACGATCCCCGGTCGCGGCTTGACCCGGGGGACCTGTCAGAAGCTGAGCCCAAACACTGCAGGGACCGCCTTGGGCTTGGGCGTCCAGTACACCCCAGTGAGCTTATGGTGCCAGTTTCGTATGGTGGAAGGAACGTGGAGCAGGGACTCTGGAAACGAAGGTTCGGAAACTAGGTCTAGAATAAGGACACACATTGTGGGCCCTTAGAAAAATGACTTCACCGTTCTAAAGCTTGAGTCTCCGAGGGAAGTGAGAGTAAGCATTCTCCAAAATCCCTAACCATGCAGACTTTATTTCCGCGGTAAGCTTCGTTTCTAGTTATTCATCTAAATCACCAACAGGAAGAAGGAACCCTCTTTTGGAGCCTCTCAAACAGAAGCCCTGTTTTTGGAAATTTTCATGTTTTAACGAGAATAGTTAGAAACCTCCTGCCGGCAGTCCAGGAAAAAAGTGCCCATTGGGATAGTAAGCGTTGGAAAACAGTAAAGCTAAGGTTCTTGGGTTGACGGTTTGGAGCTTCTTAGCCAATTCGCATGATTCTTTATTATGAATAGAACTTTCTTAGGTGGAAAAAATGAAATATTAATTTTCCAGGCTTAGCTGTGGCTAGATATATAATACTGACATGGTCTTGGATCCTTTAAGGCGTTGTGAGGGAAGGGAATTTATCAAGTTATAAGCAACGGTTACATATTGCACACATTCTTTGACTTTTCCTGCTATTCTTGGAGGGTTCTTAAGCAAAGATTCATTTCATGAACATTTTCGGTTTATTAAACATTTATCAGATGCTTACTACGTACTGGTGACTGCGCTGATAGCTAAAGATACAAAAATAATAGGCAATGACGCCCTTCCCCCACCCCACCCCCATTCTACTGCAGGAGGTAGATGTAGACAACTAACTACAAAAAATGTGGCAAATACCGTCATGGAAAAAATGAACCAAAAGCTGGAGGACCATAGAAACAGAAAAGTTCATTCTTCCTAGGGAAGGCCTCAAAGAAAAAGTAATATTTGAATTGAGCCCTGATGAATGGTCAGGGCCTTGCTAGGGTATACAGGAGGAGAGTATTCCAGAAAAAAGAAAAGGAAGAAAAGAAAAGAAAAAAATTAGATGCAGAGTCTTAGAGGTATAAATCTCATTGGCTAGAAGCAGGGTCTGGCAGGTAGAGAAAGGAGGTGCAAATAGAAAGGTAGATTAGCTAGATTGTGAAATATTCAGTCGAGGATTTTGGACTTCATCATCTAGGTAGTGGGGTAATATGGCTTTTCAACAGTGAAGTGTATGATCATGTCTGTATTTCCAGTAGGTAATTGAGTTGGCTTTATTGAGAATGTGTTAGAAGGCTGTACCCCATATTCTGCTAGGTTTTTCTTTTCTTTTCTTTTGGCACTCTAGATTGCATTCTATCAGTCAGCAACCTATTCTTCATTCTTTATTTCCTTTTGTCTCCTTTATCTGATTGTGTACCAAGTCCAAATGTTGCTTTGCTTTAATCTGTTCCTTCCATAACTGCATGACTCCTTTGCTTTACTCAGAAACCTCTGGGACTTCTCCACTGTCCACAGGATAAAACCCATATCTATCTGACTGACATTCTAGGTTATCCATAATCTGGTTCCTTCTTACCTATCCTACTATATTTTTCACTACCTCTCAACATGTACCTTCTTCCCCAGCCAGGCCAGTCTTCCTACATTCTCTTATCATTTCTTATTTCTGGTCCTTAATCATAGATTCTCCTCTCTCTCTTTTATTTCTCCAAATTCTACCTCTCCTTTAGTTCTGACTTCTCTCCATGTCCCTGGTCACTCCAGGCCCCACTTGATCTCCAGGTTCTTTAAGTTCTTGAAAACCTTATTTTCAAATGCCTGAGCATTTGGTACTGTATTATTTATACTTTTGTCTGTTTTATATGCATATGCCTTTTCTCTCCCTCACTAGTTGGTAAGCGGGTATAGTTGTAGCTAAAAATTAAAGCCTTTATATTTATTTTAGACAAATGAAAACAAGACCTGGAGAAGTCCTTATTGATTGTTTAGATTCAATTGAAGACACCAAAGGAAATAATGGGGATAAAGGTGAGTATATTTCTAATGTATTTTGTATTTCTGGTTTAAATTACAAACGTTAAGTTATATTAGCTGGAGAATAAGATATGAAACAGCATTATATGTCAATTATGGTTCCTGATGCCCCACCCCATACCATTGTAATAAGTCCTTCTGTAAATAAAACCCAGTTATCCTAATTTAAGTGAGCCATCTCTTTTCTCTTTGACCCTGACTGATAGAGGCAGGTCTAGTCCTCTGTGATCTTGTGGGAACTTTACACTCTAGCCATGCTGGGTGACTTACTATTTGTCAAACATACCATGTAATGTTCCACAGTTTCTCTTGAGACCGCCTTCCTTTGTTTTTAGGACCTCCTATCCCATCTCACTCCAGCATTCACACAGGCTTAGTTTCTCTGATTTTAGATATTCTAGGGGTTTTTTCAGGGAGGAAGGAGTATGACATGGCTATAGATTACTCATCAAAAGAATTCCATTGTTATAATTTGCTTAAGAAATGTGTTAAAGTTAAGAGAGTTAACTTAGTTCAAGATATTAGTTCAAGATATTTCAAAACTATCCTCATATGCTAATTGTATTACAAACTTCTAAGACACATAGTTTACCATGCACAGATTTGCTTGACTTTTTTTTTTTCTTGGAGCATCTATAGGGACTACTATTTCATAGGACATACTTTGAGAAATGAAGTTTATCTAACTTGGTACATATTTCAGTGTAAGAACATCAGTTTGAGGCTAAGAATGAAAAGCATAAGCCTTTAAAAAACAGACTTCAGCCTAGCCGTAACTTCATATGAGGAAAAAGTTTGCTCACAGCAAAAAAACTGGGTGTATGAGTATATGGCTCATTTAAATGAGAACTGCTAAGAGACTGCTCAAAGGCAGGGATTCATATATATATGAGAGTTCTTTGAGAAGTGTGATTTCACTGAATGGCTTAATTAATTATACTGTCCTGTACTCATACTCAATTGGACGCATATAACCTACTGGGACACCCAGAACAGCTTCTACTGAGAAAAAAAAAAAAAAACAGTACAAAGTTTTCTCCTCTGTCAGTTGAGTCAAACCAAGGTGTTGGCAGTGAATACCTGTATTTTTTCAGTAACTATCAGATTTTGTTTCTCTGAGATTCTGAATCACACATTGTATACCTTACCTAGAATGGATATGCGCAATAAGTATTTTCAATTAATAACTGTATGAAAAACATCTGTGGGTATTGCTGTTGGTACTGGGCCAGAAGTTTCATGTCCATCTCATTCTATACTGCAAAAATGGGTCCTTATTTAAGGTAATTTATTTTTCTGTTTGTTTGCTTTTAGGTAGACTCTTAGTAACAAATTTAAGAATTATCTGGCGCTCTTTGGCATTACTCAGAGTCAATCTTTGTAAGTATCTTTGTTAGCATGAAAGAAAAAAAATAATTTGTCAAGTAAACTTGCACAGTGGCTTTTGACACCAAAAGAAGCTATACTATGAAATATGTGAAAAACTTTAATTGATAAAAACTTAAGAAATCCTAGACTAACCACAGACTGCCTCATAATGCAAAAGGAATGTTTTTTTGAGTCTGTCCATTTTGTCTCTTGGACATATACAGGATTAGTGCTTTTACACTGAATGATTTTTGGTTTCGTTTTTTACTTTACTTTGAAACTTGCTATAACCTGTTTCAAGTAATACCAAAGAAGGGAGATTAAATTCTAATAAAAGTACAATCTTTCATTGTGTTAAATTTTGTTTCATTTGGTTTTTTAAAGGTATCATAGATTTTCCAGCTAGACTTTTTCTCTTGATGTTGTGGTGCTAAGATTTTTAGTAAATAATACTGTATAGGTTTTAGAGAAGCAAACCTCCTTTTTCCCCATGTTGAGAATACTTTTGTTCAAAAGAGGCAGAATTATCTTTCTAGTCCTTTTAATTATTTAACTTAAATTTGTAGATATTTCATAAAAAATATTAATTGTATTTTTATATATATTTAATTTTTTAAACTTAAAAGTTCTGTATATATAGTTTTTTCCCTCAATTTATTGTATCATGTTCTTTAAATTCTTTGCTTTTAAATTTTAGCTATTGGTTACAACTGCATATTGAATATTACAACAAGGACTGCTAATTCTGTAAGTCTGAAAAATCTTATTGAAATATATATACTGAAGAAACAGTAGATATTTGAGGTTGATGTTTGTTTTTACTATAAATGAGAAATTGCTCTTAAAATCTGAAGCTTTAAATAAATTTGTCTTTACAGAAATTAAGAGGCCAAACTGAAGCTCTTTATATACTAACAAAATGTAACAGTACTCGTTTTGAGTTTATATTTACAAATTTGGTTCCTGGAAGTCCTAGACTTTTTACTTCTGTGATTGCAGTACACAGGTATGGTAATACTTTATAGATTATTAAATATTTTTAAGGTAATTCTATGACATAAAGATTTAGAGGGTAAAATTTCGACATGTGGTGCTGTCTTCCTCCAAGCTCTATTGCAAACATCCTGAAGATACATAGAACATGTAGCATTACCATTTAATAAACACTTTGAAGGTATTTATAAAACACATAAAACTGCTGAAGAGTCTATTAAATTAGCTACCAAGGTAGTTAAAAATGAAATAGAGAATTCATTCAGTGTAGATAACCAAGTTGAATAATTCAATTAAGGAATTAAGGTTATTTTTCTAACAGTAGAAGGCATGATTGGGTAATTTCTCTAAAGAGAAATTTTTTGTTGTTTTGTGGTTGTTTGATTTTTTGTTTTCTTAATTATTCTCTTTTTACTACCCCAGCTCTTTTTTTTTTTTAACTAGCCCTAAGTACTATGATTTTTTTTAAAGTTTGGCTAAGATGACAGACCAAAAAAAAGAAAACCACACATACAAAAACTTATACACACAGATATATATAGTATGTATATATACCATTGTTTTAATATGAATTTCTTTTATTACTAGTGATGTTGAAAGTTTTCATATTTGTTGGCTATGTATAGTTTTCTGTTGTAAATTTCTTAATTTTACTCCTATCTGTCATGTATGTTGCAAATTTATTTCTTTCCTAGTTGTTATTTTTTAATTATGTTGATGATTTTTTAATCTATATAATTGTTTGCTTTTCTTGGAGATAAAACTCACATAAGATAAAATTTACCATTTTTAAGTTTACAGTTTGGTAGTGTTATATATTCACCACTACTCAATTCCAGAATATTTCCATCACTCCAAAAAAGAAACCCCCATAGTAGTCACTTCCCATTCCCTCATCCCCATGGTCCCCTGGCAACCACTGATTTACTTTCTGTCTCTGGATTTGCCTATTCCGAGCATTTCATATAAATGAAATCATACAATATAGTGGCATTTTATGTCTGAGTTCTTTCACTTATGTAATGTTTTCAAGCATGCTACATGTTGTAGCATATATCAGTACGTCATTCCTTTTTATAGCTGAATAAGATTCCATTGTATAGATACATATTTTGTTTATCCACTCATCAGCTGATAGACATTTGGGTTGTTTCCACTTCTTAGATGTTAGGAATAATGCTGCTGTGAGCATTTGTGTACAAGTTTTTGTGAGAAAACATATTTTTTTAAGCTCTCTTAGGCATATACCTAATTCTTATCTTTTTATTTCAGTTTACTTAGAGAAGTAATATGAAATGGAGTATGAAGGGAACAGGGAAGCTACTTTTCTTTAATAGTATAAAAATGTTATTTGTTACCTCCAAAACAATTTATAACATGAATAGTTTCCATTTTTTCCACTGGTTAAATATTGATGATTACCACCCTAAAGGAAATTAAGATTTATAATCAAATGCTCGAATCCTGCTCTTTCATAATTTACATACTAGAAGATTAATTAATGTAAAAATCAGAAATTTAACAGTACATATTATAATTTATATAAATGATTTTGAAAGTTATTCAGGCAAAGAAAACCCTTTAGTTTTATTAAAAGGGTAAATTAGCCTGTATTTTTGCGAAGTTAAAATTAGAATTAACCAAAATTTAATCAGAATTTTCTTCTGTGTTTATTATTTATCAATAGGGAGACATGGAAAGAAAACAAAGTTATAGCGATTTTATTACATACATACACACACACAAATACATACAGCTGTCCTAGGGTACCTTTTGGAGTTGGTACAGATTAATTCTAATTTTCTGTGTAAAGGTAGATGTGACCATAATGTTTTCAGGTTTCAATGAGAAAAGTAATTGCAGTCTTATATCAAAAGAATAATGGTAACTTTAACTAAAACAGAGAAATGAAGGGAAGCTTTTTGATAGAAAAATTAATTTCCATGTCTGTTTTTGCAAGCATTGTTCTTCAGCTTAAAGAAAAAAATCTGCTTCTTCTCATTTGTGCCATACTATATATATATTGACTTAAAAATTGGACATCTAGGGATTTTCCTGGTGGTGCAGTGGTTAAGAATCTGCCTGCCAGTGCAGGGGACACAGGTTTGATCCCTGGTCTGGGAAGATCCCACATGCCACGGAGCAACTAAGCCCATGTGCTACAACTACTGAGCCTGCTCTCTAGGGCCCGTGAGCCACAACTACTGAGCCACATGCCATAACTACTGAAGCCCACGTGCCTAGAGCCTGTGCTCTGCAACAAGAGAAGCCACTGCAATGAGAAGCACGTGCACCGCAACGAAGAGTAGCCCCCGCTCACCTCAACTAGATAAAGTCCGCATGCAGCAACAAAGACCCAACACAGCCAAAAATAGATTAAATAAAATAAATTTTAAAAAAATTAGACATCTTAAATATAGGTACTGAGATAAAATGTGTAAATACTACACTGAAATGACAAATACAGTACAAAAGACTATAATCACCAAAACTTATTGAGAAGAAAAAATTTTTAATGTACCTTAGTAACTATTTGAGTATATAACTGTGTATTTTTGTAGATAAGTAAACATAATCTAAGAAAATCACATTTTCAGTTTGGATTAGTCTTTTGTTCTTTTTTATAGAGCATATGAAACTTCTAAAATGTATCGTGATTTTAAATTGAGAAGTGCGCTAATTCAAAATAAGCAACTAAGATTACTACCACGAGAACATGTATATGATAAAATCAATGGAGTATGGAATTTATCCAGTGATCAGGTACCATGCAAAGAACTAATGAACCTTTTGGGGCAGTGCTTTCTTTGGTAATCATTTTTCCATTTATGATTGGGTTTATATATTTATTTAACTGTTAAAATAAGCATTATAGCTCTTAATTAACATAGCTCTTGATATATATAATATTCTGATTTTCATATTTTTATGGTTTTAATGCTCTTTTTATCAACATTTGTTATGTGTAGACTTAGAGCTGGAATGGGCCTTAAAGGTCATCTAGTCCAGTCTCTATCCACTTACAGATGAAAAACTCAGGCCCTAAAGAACTAAGTGACCTCCACATCTATTCTGTCCCACAGCCACGCTCTTCCCCCATACCACACTACCCTCCACATCATGATAACTTAGGCTGATTGAGGAGAGTTATAGGATGGACAGTCATGGAAGCCTTTTAATCCAGTCTTTATGGAATTAAACATATAACTCATTTGGTGACTCCTACATCCATGATTGTAACTTTTCATTTCCTCTTGAAATTATGACCAGAGGAAACATATAAGCAACTAATAGTTGGAATAAGAAACAAATCAATTTCTAGAGAATAATTTGTCTCTTACTAAGAATAGTTTCCAGCCTTTGTGGGTGTTACAACCTAGATTCGACTGATAACCAGTGTAGCAAATCTGTAGCATTTGATTGAAGAGCTCTTGCTAAACATGGAATCATAAGCTTAAATTGTAAATAAACTTTGCACACTTGAAAAGTTCTAGTTTTAAACTATGATAAATATTCTATAGGATATAGACAGCTCCCCATCTGAATAACTACTCATAATACTCAATTCTGGTATTTTATGCTGCTGTGAGAATCAGAATTATTCTCGTGTTTAGAAAATAAAGAGTAAGTATTTAGACATGATTGTTGATGCCTCTCTCATCACTCTCTTTTACAGGGAAATTTAGGAACTTTTTTTATTACCAATGTGAGAATCGTGTGGCATGCAAATATGAATGACAGTTTTAATGTCAGTATACCATATCTGCAAATTGTAAGTGCATGCATTTTGATGACCTTATTTTAATGTAGAATAAATAATTACTGTTCAACAGTTAATAGGACTTTTGGGATTAGATGAGTTTTTCTCTCTCCCTAGTGGCAACAGTTTAGCTGAGAACATACTTTTTAAATGTTGATAATCAGAAAAGACCCAATTGTACTTCCATTCAAGGGAAACGGCACCATTATCAACTTGCTATTAAGAGAGAAATATACTGGAGTCTAAAAAGTTTAATAGTTATCATACAGATTAAGGTGATTTTTCTTAAATTTTATTCAAAGGGCTTTTAGCTACTAAAGTTTTCCATAACCTTTCCAGGAGGCAAGTATATAGTGGTTCTTTGGCATGGCTTCAGCTCACTAACCCACACACTTTATGGCTGTCTTGCTACTTTCTGCTCAAACCCTTTTAAAGCCAGAGCGAATTCATTAATTCTGTGAATGAACAGTTTTTATTGTATTCGGATACAGCATGTACTGTAAGCTGGATTCATATTGCAAGTTCAGTGCAAGGAATCAAGATGGTTTTTAGTCATGATGGTTTTAGCTTAAATTAAAGCTGTTAAAATTTAGAATAAGAACTAATTACACCTGAGACCAGTTTGTTGGGGGGTAGATGAAGATGGTTCTTTTTACTCTGCTGCTGCTTTCATGGTAAGTATGTGATTCAGTGAAACAAGTAGTAAACTCCAATAATCTGAAGAATTTCATCTTATATATTAAAAAAAACCCTACTTATTTGACCCTAGTGCAAATTAGATGGAACATAAAAATAGTTAATGAGGATCCTGTGAGGCTATCCTATGATAATCACCCTTATTACAGAATATAAGTAGTCTTAAGACTAAATAGTTTCATTAATAAATATTTATTGAGTATTAGATACAATGTATGTGATATCCGGAAAATGTCATTTTTTAAAGAGACCTCTTAACCTATGGGAAAGATGATTCTTTGCAAAATATTCCCAAGTCTATCTTTTGCTAAATTGTTTGATTCCTGAGTTACTTTAAAATATTTGATCATTCATTTGCCAAATACTGAGCACCTACTCTATGCTCAGTGATGAAACTCATGAACCAGTACGCAGTTTCTGCCTTTAAGGAGCTTTCAGTCTGGTGGAGAAAAGCAACACATTAAGCAGAAAATCATAGGATCTGATAGGAAAAAAATTATTTCTGGCCATCTAAAGAAATAACGAGAATTTATAAGCATAGCTGGAAATATGTGACAGAGTCTACATAGGTATTTGATAAGTTGATGTTTGTATTGTTCGTTGCTGTTTTATATTGCATTTACATATCAACGTCTATTATGCTGAATAATTACTGAGTAGTAAACAACTTTGTGATTTCTGTTCTCCAAGTAGGATACTTTTCGTTATTTAAGAATACCATTGCCAAATACGGATTCTGGAATGAATTCAGCCTGGCCCAAACAACTTGCAATCTGATATCATCACAACCTGTCATTGGGGCAGTCATGTTCTAACTTCAGCTCTGGGCCTCAGCCATTGTCCTGACTCCCTTCCTATAGATGTATATTTATATATGTATCTTCTTGCCAGTTTCTATCTTACCAGCCTGTGTCATCCACAGTTACCTGGTTAGATTACCTATTCATAAGCAGGATGCCAGTGTTCTATGGTTCTTAACCAGGACTGTGTGTACTCCTGGCAGGGTGTGAAGTAGTCTAGATGGAAGCCCAGGTTTTCATAACAATTACCATTTAGGCTGTCTGTCTGTCTGTGTCTCTCTTTTTCTCAACTTCCAATGCCCATCTGTCTGAAAGTATGATACACAGTCACCTACCACAGATTATTATCCTTCTTGGACTTTTGGTCTGCTGGTTATAATGTTAGATCCTCCATGGTTCTCTCTTACCCTGCCAGCAAGTACGTTCTGTTTCACTTTCTACAGGTCCTGCATGTCATTATGCTTCTGCCCCTCTACCCGTCTCCCAGGCCACTGGTATCACTGCTCATCCACTAGCCACGCTTCACCCTCATATCACACTTACCAGTTGAGTTAATTATATTTGACCTATCCTAGCCTTCTTTGATGCCCAGTGATGAATGCCCATACTTTTTTTTTTCAATAAATGCAGTGGAGATTCTTTCAGAATTTAGTCATTTATTGTGTAAGAAACAGAAGGCACATGCAACATTTTTTTAACATCTTTATTGGAGTATAATTGCTTTACATTGTTGTGTTAGTTTCTGCTGTATAACAAAGTGAATCAGCTATACGTACACATATATCCCTATATCTCCTCCCTCTTGCGTCTCCCTCCCACCCTCCCTATCCCACTCCTCTAGGTGATCACAAAGCACCTAGCTGATCTCCCTGAGCTGATCTCCCTGTGCTATGCGGCTGCTCCCCACTAGCTATCTATTTTACATTTGGTAGTGTATATATGTCCATGCCACTCTCTCACTTCGTCCCAGCTTACCCTTCCCCCTTCCCGTGTCCTCAAGTCCATTCTCTACGTCTGCGTCTTTATTCCTGTCCTGCCCTTAGGTTCTTCAGAACCTTTTTTTTTTTTTTAGATTCCATTTATATGTGTTAGCATATGGTATTTGTTTTTCTCTTTCTGACTTACTTCACTCTGTATGACAGATTCTAGGTCCATCCACCTCACTACAAATAACTCAATTTCGTTTCTTTTTACAGCTGAGTAATATTGCATTGTATATAGGCACATGGGACTTTTAAAAACTAACCCAGCCTTAGGAGCCACAAAAGACACTGGCTCTCCATAACTAAAGGATTGCTGGCCTTTGGTTTAAAATATTCAGAAAAGTTGTGGACTCCCTGAAGCAGGGAACATTTAAGTCAGAATTTTGTACATATTTCAGAGATGTCATCTTTGTGTTGCCTTACAAATTTGCCACCTATTTCCAGTATGAAAATTTTCATTTAATTGATCTCTATAGGAGTGTAAGGAAAAAGGAAAGAGGAAGAGTTCTGTTCTTCGGACTATGAAAAGTAGTTACTGTGTAAGAGTTGAAAAACGTGCTAAAATGTCACTACTATCAGATAATAAAAACATGCTTTTTGTTTGTTTGTTTTATATCTAGCGGTCAATAAAGATTAGAGATTCAAAATTTGGTTTAGCTCTTGTCATAGAAAGCTCTCAGCAGGTAAGATACTTTATATTTTTATTAATCTTTAATAGATTTAAAAAACTATGTGCCAGTCTATATTTTTAGTTTTATTTTTATAGTAACCAGTTTATATCCAAGAAGAGTATTAGCTGTAACATGAGATTATATGAAGAGTTTGAGTTTGAAGTCATATAGTAATTGTCCCCATGGGAAGAATCCTGCTTATATTTCTCTTTTGGGCAGACATACTAATTATGATTACAGTCATGACATTATTTCAATCTTTACACAACCCTATGATACAGTTACTATTTTTTCCCCATTTTATGTTCAAGGAAACTGAGACTTGGAGAAGTTAGGAACCTTGCCCATGGTCTAATAACAGTAAGTGATAGGGCTAGGTTTTGATTCCAGGTCTGACTGATTCACAAGACTGTCTTTGAGCAACACAGGTCTATTCAGATAAACACACCCTATTTGAGATTTTCTACCATCAAACTCAGATTATACTGTATCTAATTATAGACTGCTATGCCCCGTTATGCCTGGTTTTTGCATTTATTTGTTTTAATAAATTTTTTTTAAAAAGAGATTTTTCTCTTCTAAATTCTAAATTTAAATATGAATGTCTACTCACTCCTTTCCCCAGCATCATACAGCTAGTTGTATGATGTAAACCATACATCATATGTAGTGTTGTAAAACCAGGATTTTAACACAAAAGTGTATGCTCTCAACCATCACCATATGGGTACTTAATTTTTTAACACTTCTTCTCCAACAAACTGTCATGGGCAAGTTTCTTTCCTAATTCTTCAAGGAGATAGCCTCAGGTATGCCATTCCCTTTTTTATTTTAACATATAGTCTATTCCTTTTCAAGGTCTAGCTCAGGAAAAACTCAGTTCCCTTGGCCTTCACAATCTATGGCGTATTTTTTTTAATCTTGAAATATTAGCTTTGATACTTACAGATGAAATTATGTGATATCTGGATATATTTCAAAATAATCCTGAGTGGGTGAGGGGAGGAGATTTAGGGGATGGGGAGGTTACATATGGAACAGAGCCGGCCATATGTTGTTACTTGTTGAAGCTGGATGATGGCTACATGGACATTTATTGTACTCTTCTATTTTTGTATATGCTGGAAGTTTTCATAATAAAAAATTTAATTTTAAAAAATCAGCCTACAGGACTTCCCTGGTGGCGCAGTGGTTGAGAGTCCACCTGCCGATGCAGGGGACATGGGTTCGTGTCCCGATCTGGGAGGATCCCACATGCTGCGGAGAGGCTGGGCCCGTGAGCCATGGCTGCTGAGCCTGCGCGTCCGGAGCCTATGCTCCGCAATGGGAGAGGCCACAACAGTGAGAGGCCCGCATACCCCAAAAAAAAAAAAAAAAAAAAAAATCAGCCTACATATTGCGCTCTGAAGTAAGGACAGTTAGAGCTATAGTTTATCATATACTGTAAATACTGTTCCTCAGGCTTTTCATTTTTTTCATTATTTTCTCTTACAGAGCGGAGGATATGTTCTTGGCTTTAAAATAGATCCTGTGGAAAAACTACAAGAATCAGTTAAGGAAATTAATTCACTTCACAAAGTCTATTCTACCAGTCCTATATTTGGAGTGGATTATGAGATGGAAGAAAAGGTAATTTGTTCAGTGTGTGATATACAGAGTTTGCTCAATTGCCTTTACACAGTCTATAAAATTCAGATATACACACATTGTGTACAATTTAATTTTAAACTATGTTTAAAATGATGAATATACAGGCTCTGCTCAGTGAGTATGGCCAATGCTAATTTGTGCCTACCACCTGTTTTCTCCCTGGCTGCTTCACCATTCATTCCTGCCCGTCTAGGTAGCAGCCTATCCAAGATGTCCCCATATGCAAGGCTCTTCTGATGTAGAGACTTGAATCTCCCACTCTTTATTTTTATTTTATTTCAGCTTTATTTTTATTTTACTTCAGCCAGCCATTAGCATTTGGTTAAACCTTATAGGCCTCACAGACACCATTCTCTTTCCCCAATGACCCACAATATAGCAACTCCAGGAGGCTGCTCCATTAATATGGCCTATGTCTGTTCCTATTCATCAGATCCTCTTCCATGTCAGTTGTGAAAAATTTTGAATATCATGCCCACATGTCTGCTCTTTGCCTTCCTCACGACTTCTGGTTTCTGCACCAGTCCCACTCTCCAGGTACATCAGCTGTCTTTTGGGTTTACTCTTCAGCCTCTGCAGCTGGGCCCCTTGTCATCTGGTGTTTCACTGTTGTCCTCACCAGCCACTTCATTAGAGACTCCTCGCCGTCTGCTCTGACAGTGGTACCCTTGCCAGAGGCGCTCTGTCACACCTTCCCTTGCTGTCTGTTCTTGTCCTGGGGCCCTCACCGTACGCTCTATTGCTGGTGTCCCTGCCACCCACTCTTTCATCAGTGTCCCTGCCAATACTCAGCATGTTGAGCCATATCGTATATTATCTGTCTCTCTTCCTGCTCTTGGACTACAGCAGGTGACCAGGAAGATCAAGAAGTAGGACTGGACAGCTAAGTACAAATTCATACCCTCTGACTTCAGCCTCGTTGTGCTCCATATACTTAATTTGTTTGTCTCTCTGTCAAATTCCATATATATCCCTTTCCCCTTCCAGTTGAAACTTGTCTCTGGATTGTTGACGCCATATTGTACATACACTCTATTTCATCTCCTTAACCATCATTTTCTGCTTTCTTCCCAACCTGCACTTCTTTCAGCCTTCTCCCTTTCACTCTACCTTCTCTGTATATTCCTCAGTAATATCACCTCCTCCTCCAGTTTCTTCAAGTTGTACTTCTGTAGATGACTCCCAAATCTTTCTGATCTTGGCATACTCTGTAAGCTTACCAGGGTTCCAAATATTTCTTGAATATTTTCACATAGATGAGTATTCCAAATAACATGAATTGAATTTCTCATTTAAAAGTTTATCTTAGGGTCTTCCCTGGTGGCGCAGTGGTTGAGAGTCCGCCTGCCGATGCAGGGGACATGGGCTCATGCCCCGGTCTGGGAAGATCCCACATGCCGCGGAGCGGCTGGGCCTGTGAGCCATGGCCGCTGAGCCTGCGCGTCCAGAGCCTGTGCTCCGCAACAGGAGAGGCCACAACAGTGAGAGGCCCGTGTACCGCAAAAAAAAAAAAAAAGTTTATCTTAGTAATTTAATTAATAATTTTCCAAGTCAGTAAGTTACACTAGGACATGGTTGAGTATCTCAAACTTGGCATACCTAAAATCTTGTCATTTTTCTCAAAAGCAGTATCTTGCTGATTTATCTATTTATTTATTCACTACTTATTTATTTTTAACATTGTCAAAGTCAGATGTGCTCAAAACTCCGGGGTTTTCCTTTTTTATTTTTCCCATTATCTTACTTTACACATTCAGTCAGTTGTACCAGTCTCTCCCCTTTTCCTATACCTTTCTTTCCATTCAAACTGCAGTTTCCTTTGCTACTTTTGCTTGTAGAATAATGTTGTAGAACAAGCATGGTCCTTGGAACCTGACAAACCTGACTTCAATCCCAATTTCACCATCTATTTGTGATCCTAGGCAAATTTGAGCTTCAGTTTTCACATTATAAAATGAAGGTAATCTCTCTTACAAAGTTATTGATCATGTCTGTAAAGTGGCTGGCACATTGGAGACAATATGTTAGTTCTCCTACCCAAAGGTAGAGACAGCTCTACCTTTCATTTCTCTTCTTTTCCCCTTCTTTGGCCCTCAGTACATAATAATAACCAGCCATAGTAGCCTGTTTTGTCACCACATATAAGTCCTTACTCCAAAGCCACTTCTTCAGGGAGGTCTTTGGACTATCCATCTAAAACACCAACCCCCGTCACTTTTTTATCCCTTGTTCTGCTTGTTTGCTCACTTGCTTGCTTTATTTTTGGTAACACTAATCAGTCTCCTTCACTATAAATAATCTCCATGAAGTCAGGGATTTTTGTCTATTTTCTTTAATCATTATATCTCCAGCAATCAAAACTAGCACATAGTAGGCTCTTAGTGAATATTCATAGTTGTTGAATGGCTATGTTGAATGCCTACTCTTTGCTGTTCACTGCTCTAAGAACTTTATATGCCTCATCTCGTTTAATCCTCCTGAAAACACTATAAAGTGTATCATCATCATTATTATTAGCCCTATCTCACAGTTAAGGAGACTGAGGCTTAGATAGGTTAATTTACTTGTACGCAGTCACACAGCTCTGAACATGGTTGAAACACCAGCTGTCCTCGGACTAGGGCATCAGGTCACCTCTTGTCAGCAGTACACTTCTACCATCAGCTTTACCCCACCAATTACCTATAAGTAGTCCACATTCTCTGAGCTGGTATTAAAAAATTTCAGTAAACTTCAGTCTACCTTTCCCACCTTATCTGCACAGCCACAGTGTCTGGTTCTGTAGGCTGTGCACTGCCCAGAGAACATTGTTCACGTAGACTCCAGTGTGAATGATACTCCTTGGCATTATTCAGTACAATATTCTGTGTAGCTCCTTCTGTCTTGTGGGACTCTCATATTTTGACCATATTGGATTATTCATCTTCTTCGGCTATATCCTGTGGTTTCTCACCTTTGCTGATACTGATCCCCTCTGTCAGGAATACCCTTTCCCCTAATCCCACCTATGAAAATCATCCTCATCCTAAAAGCCCTAGATCACGTGCCAGCTTTTTCTTCATGAAAGTTTCTGGCATGCACAAGCCAGAAGTTGTGCTGTCTCCAAACTCTTCTATTATAATAGATATTGCATTTGTTACAGCTATTTTTTGTAGGTTGAACTATATGATATTATTAATATTTGACCACTTTTTACTAAAATGGCAATTTCATATAGTTCAACCTGATATTTAGTTATTTATAATTGTGTTTTGTCCTTCACTCCATTCCCACTAGATTATACACCTTTTGTGGTAAGGGCAGAGACTTTAAACCTTTGGTAGTACCAGCATGGTACCTCATATACTAAAGATATTCAGATATTTGAAAAATGAATTAATAGATACCAGCACTATATTTATTCTGCTTCACCTTTAGAGTATTCCACACAAATCTTAGTTCTTCTTTTTCACAAATTTCTTTTTTCACAAATTCTATTTAATGACTATTTTGAGGAAAATTTAAAACTTGCTATTATACAAAAGTTAGTTTTTTTAAACTTAAACTAACAGATAGTTTTTAACTATCAGAAAATCAGATAAAATCCAATGAGAGTGTTTTTCTTGATGGATATTTCTAAGTATCATATTAAGTTTGTGTAAATTTGTCATTTTAAATCTTTTGATGATATTGACTTCAGATTTAAAAGCTTGGGTTTAACTGACTCATTTTATTATTCATGTTAGTTTTAATAGAATATAAATTATGCAGTGATTTTTGTAAGACTTGAGTGGTTGGTAACTGTGATATCCTTTTACAGGTATTTACAATTCTCACAGCACATTTTACTAAAATTATTTATTTGATTAATATTGTCTCTGATACATTTTAACATCTGATTTAACTGATTTTCTTTTTCTTTTTTCTTTTTTTAACATCTACTGATTTTCAGCCACAGTCCCTTGAAGCTCTGACAGTTGAACAAATTCAAGATGATGTAGAAATAGACTCTGATGATCACACAGATGCTTTTGTGGTGAGCATCACAAAGAAGAGCTACTAAATTTCTTGTGATTTTTTTTAATCTGAGTCATGTTTAATTAAATAATGCTTTAAGTGTGTAAAATAGCATAGAACTTGAGACTTTTTAGAATGTCTTAAACATGAGTTGGAGAGTAGTTTGTTTTTCAGGTTAGGGATTTTTTTGTGTGTGTGAAAATACTTTTAAATTACCAAACTGGGAAATAGTTTGAGAACATACTTATTCAGAGGATTTCAGATGTGTGAAAAGTTTTTTCACACTTTAAGATAACAGAATATATTAAATATAGTTAATTTAATTAATTTAAAGTCTATACTTTCCATAAGTAACCTTTATGAGATGGACCTCCCTCCTTTCAGTTTATAGGTATATTATCTTAAAATGGATTTCTATTTGAACAGTAAACTTTCTTGTTTCCAAATTTGTACTATTTAATTAATAGCCAAAATAATAATAATACTTTCTATGTACTGTGGTCTATGAATCTGACTAGACTATCTCTCTGGGAATGAAAGTTTTTAAGCAAAGTGTGAAATAAGTATAAGATAGTTAATAATAAACTACTACTGCCTCAGTGTATGCATTTGCTGACACATTGAAGCACTGATTGCTTTGTTTTGTTTTGCCAGCATCTTCTTCTAAACCAAAAGTAGGGGTGAAATTTTATAGCTGCTTAGTCATTCTTTGTATCTCCTTTCAAGTTAACAATGCTAATTATACACCAATTACAAAGCACATTTTTAGCGCTTAAAGCGTAACTCTTGAAGACATAAATGATTGACAGAGGAAGTGAATTCTGCTACCAGCATTGTAAAGATAGGTGAGAAAACCATTAGACACACAGTAACAGAATAGAAAATACAGTTAGTTACAGAATTGTTCTGTAAATTAATTACCTGTTCCTTGGCCTGTTAACCTATTATATATCAAGTATGTGAAATATAATTTTCCTTGTCTTATAGGCTTATTTTGCTGATGGCAATAAGGTAAGGATATTTTACCTATAGTATATGAAAAAAATTTTCTATATTCCAGTATTTAGTATTCACAAACTTATGTGAAACCTATTTTTTGTTTTTTTTTCCTCTTCCTTGCCCACATTCTCTATTCCCATCTCATCCTCTTATCTCCCAAAAAGCAACAAGATCGTGAACCTGTGTTTTCAGAAGAACTGGGGCTTGCAATAGAGAAACTGAAGGATGGATTCACCCTACAGGGACTTTGGGAAGTAATGAGTTGATCTTGAGTTGAGCTGGGTTTCTATTTAAAGATATCTCAAGATTAAAGATACTAGTCGCCTGCTATAAGGCATGGCATAGTTTTTACATTTACAGAAAAAGCTTTTCAGAGAGTTTTTTTAATGATTAAGGAAAAACTCATTTGTCGAAGATTTTATTGCCAGTCTTCTAAAAATTATATTTGAAATTGTAATCAAAATGTATCTGGTTTGTTGTAAATATGTTTATTTTGTAACTAATACTTGTAAATTATTAGTCTGTGGATATTAAAAGACTGTATCATGTTGAGTTTAATAAAGAATTTATGCAGCACCATTAAATGTTTTGAAAGTGTTATCTAAAAGCATAAGACTCTTATGGAGTAATCAAAATGCTGCTTTTTTAATTATAAAAATCTGGTTTAAATATATTTATCACATAGCTCCAAAGGTAAGCCAACTCTCATATAAATTAGAAACCTTAAGCTTGTCATTTTTAGGTAACCATTTATGTAAAAACTAAAAATTTTAGCTAACTTTGGAGGATATCAACCCCTATGTAAAGTTTTGGGCACTATTTTGGAAATAATTTCAATATCGTTTTGGCAAGAATACATTTATTTTGTAAGGAAATAGTTTTAAATAGTTTGTAAATAAATAGTTTATTTGTTGACTTGCTCTTTGTTTGCATTCATTGAAACTTCTTTGAAGTTTTCAAAAATATGATATTATTTTCTGATTTCTTGGTCAGGTTAGATTTGGTGACCTCTCTTGCATAAGTGTTTTTTGCCACTGCTTCAGTATAAAGAAACTTTGTAAGGAACTTTTGTCAAAACATTAACCCTCTTTTTCTAGAGTGAAAAAAGTGAGTGTGTAAAATCATTTAAAATAAGATGCAACTGTATGTACAACCATAGACACATAGTACAACCAAGGGCTAACCTGAGTTTAATAAAGATCAATGAACAAAAGCTATAAATTGGTTTCTTCATTTAAATAGGAAAGGATTTTTACATTTTTAAGGGATGGGGTTATAATAACCTATATTAGGGGGAAAATATTGCTTGAAAAATGTGTACAGGTCAAAAAAATGCAGCTAGGAATATTGTTTCAATAGTTTTTCAAGCAAAACAGACTATAAAATTGCCAATTAGTAAGGAATAATCTCAAAACGTCAAAACACTGTGTTTGCATCTGACTCATTAATCTTTTCAGATGTTAGGTGTTACGTGTAAAGAGAAATGAGTCATTTATTGTTTAAACAAGGGAGCAGCTGTTGGTTTTTTCTAGTGTGTTAAAACCTTTAGTGGCCTCTATAAATGGAAAGAGTCAATGAGCTCTTCTCTCAGCTGTTGTTTTAGCAGCTGACAGTACCATTGACTTCACCGTGATGTAAAATAAGGGAAAAAACTTTTACTGATGGATGGAGACCCTTGAAGTTTAAAAATACATAATTCCCTGATCTGGGGGCATTCATTGATTCACTCAACAAACATTTATGGAGCACCCATGAGGCCCTGTGGCTATAGCATTGAGCAAAACAAACCTCCCCCAAATCCCTGTCTTTATGGAGCTTATGTTCTGTTGAGCATGTTTAATACCAACCTTTGAAATTACAGGATTTTTACAGTCCCACTGAGTTTTTAAAAACGTGAGAATATAATTTTGTAATAAAATATTTCATGAAGAAGTATATGATGCTATTTGTATGTAAACAGAGGATCAATTTTTTTTCAAGTCATGCTTTCTGCATCCCATAATTAATATGGTGTGTTCTATTATAATCAACAACTTAAATTATGATTCTAGTCATATACTTTTTTTGTGTGTGTATAAAGCCTGTTTTTCAAATTATACCAGGAATGTAGCACTTCATCCTGATTTTGCTATTTCTATTGATTACATTGTTCTCATGGGGTTACAATACATCTGTTCTATTTTTTTTTTTTTTTTTTTGCGGTACGCGGGCCTCTCACTGTTGTGGCCTCTCCCGTTGCGGAGCACAGGCTCCGGACGCTCAGGCTCAGCGGCCATGGCTCACGGGCCCAGCCGCTTCGCGGCATGTGGGATCTTCCCAGACCGGGGCACGAACCCATGTCCTCTGCATCGGCAGGCACACGCTCAACCACTGCGCCACCAGGGAAGCCCCATCTGTTCTATTTTTTAAATTTTTATTTAATGAAAGATCAACACAAAACCACAGAATATCTTTAGTGATCATACTGTATGTGTGTAGATTTTTTCTTTCCCTAGGGCCGACTTTTAACCTTTTTTTTTTTTCCTTGTCTTAATGTTTGCCACATCAAATCCTTTGTAGAGCAAGGCAGGGTGTGAACAAATTAAATAATTTCATAATTTAATTCAATACTAATTATAGTTTTTCCACTTAAAAATACCGATAATTTGGAATGTCTTAGAAAATAGCAGTTTCTCTGCATTTATTTTCAATCATGATGGGGGGATATTATTATTTTAAAGGTTTTTTTTCCAAAAAAAATCTATAATTATAGTACCTAAGTAGAAGTCTTTGTTTCCTACTTCTAAAAGAAGTTTATATATCCCACTGTTTTGAGTAGAAAATAAAAATTTGTAGCAGTTATGGAATATTGGAAAGGAGATCTTGCTTATGAGTATCCAAATGAACTCAGCTCATATTCTTGAACTTTGCATCATTAATTCAGATAGCCAAGTAGCTTGCCACTAGACCATTTTTAGCGGACTGACTCATTTTTATGATTCAGTTTTCTGTTAGTTTAATAAACATTTTCTTGCGGTAGCCTTTATTAGCATATCTTGTAATGCTTTATGTATTTTAAAGCTTTCCACTTCATTTAAATCTCTTGTTTCTTAGCTGTTTCCTTAGTGATTAAAAGTTCCAGTTGTTCCTTTCAATCTGTAACAGCTGCAAGAACTCTTCTTTCCAAACTAGCTCTCCTAAATTCCCTTGTTAGAGTTGGTATCTATATTTAGCTGGTGGGATTAAATTGCAAAGGCTTCAGGCTGGGCAAAGGACACTGATCTGCCTTTTTACTGCTAGACCTGTGTGCTGTGAGGAGCTAAGGCCTTAGTGTCCCCTTCCTTACCCAGGTTACTCACAAAATGGATTCCCAGCGGGAACTTGCAGAGGAACTGCGGCTTTACCAATCCACCCTTCTTCAGGATGGTCTAAAAGATCTCCTGGATGAGAAAAAATTCATCGATTGCACACTAAAAGCAGGTGACAAAAGTCTTCCTTGCCACAGATTGATTTTGTCAGCTTGTAGTCCTTACTTCCGTGAGTATTTTTTATCTGAAATTGATGAGGCAAAAAAAAAGGAGGTAGTACTAGATAATGTGGATCCCGCTGTACTGGATTTAATCATTAAGTACCTGTACTCTGCCAGTATTGATCTCAACGACGGAAATGTGCAAGATATTTTTGCATTGGCCAGCCGCTTTCAGATCCCCTCCGTGTTCACTGTCTGCGTTTCTTATCTTCAGAAAAGACTTGCTCCTGGTAACTGTCTAGCTATCCTAAGATTAGGACTTCTTCTTGACTGCCCGAGACTCGCCATCTCTGCCCGTGAATTTGTGTCTGATCGCTTTCTACAGATTTGTAAGGAAGAGGACTTCATGCAGCTGTCTCCACAGGAGCTGATCTCAGTCATTTCCAATGACAGCCTAAATGTAGAAAAGGAAGAAGCTGTATTTGAGGCAGTAATGAAATGGGTGCGGACAGACAAAGAAAACAGGGTTAAAAACCTTAGCGAAGTGTTTGATTGTATCCGTTTTCGCCTTATGACAGAAAAATATTTTAAAGATCACGTTGAGAAAGATGATATAATTAAAAGCAACCCAGAACTCCAGAAAAAAATCAAAGTTCTCAAAGATGCCTTTGCAGGCAAACTCCCAGAACCTAGCAAAAACACAGAGAAGGCTGGGGCTAGTGAGGTGAATGGTGACGTTGGTGATGAAGATTTACTTCCTGGTTACCTGAATGATATTCCCAGGCATGGAATGTTTGTCAAAGACCTCATCCTCTTGGTTAATGACACAGCTGCAGTAGCTTATGATCCCACGGAAAATGAATGCTACCTTACTGCACTGGCTGAGCAGATCCCCAGAAATCATTCCAGCATTGTTACCCAGCAAAATCAAGTGTACGTGGTAGGAGGCCTCTATGTGGATGAAGAAAATAAAGATCAACCTCTACAGTCGTACTTCTTCCAGGTAAGAAAGGATATTTTCATATATGTAGAGACATAAAGGAAAGGCTGTTAGTCACCATCTAGTTAGCTGACTTGTGAATTATTCAGGCTGCTTGTATTTTATTCTACTTGATGTGCTATTCCAGTCCCTTGAATTTTCATTACTTAGAGGGAGGGCTGACAAATATTTGAATCAGTTAACTGCTTGTTAATATTTAATAAACGTTTAGGTAAAGAATGAGGTTCTATTAATATTTAATAAACGTTTTGGAAAAGAATGAGTTTCTAATTAATGTATAAGTGATGGCTCACGATTTTCTTTATGCATTTTACCCAAAATGTCATGTTTATAGTTGATTGTGACTGTAACCCTTTAAAGTCCAGTATTTTAGTAAAAACGAAATTTAATCTTGTGTCCTCTTTCTGAAAAACAGGTTACTGTATTTCCCAAAATCAAAGTACTTTACACATTACAAAATGTTATAATTGATCAGATTTTCTACCTTCTTCCAAGTTTCCTTGAACTGATTTGAAGTTCCTGGAGGTAGCATTTCATCTCTTATTTATGGTTACTGCCTAAAATATACTTTTGTTGAAAATGAAAAGAACTTGTATACATATTTTACATGCTTTGGATTACCTTCTAGGAAACACTGTCTACACAAGTGTCACTCATTTGGATTAATTGTATTTAGAAATATTTATGATAAATGATCAAATTTATTTGGATCAGAGTTGTACTTAGACATATTGGCAACTTAATCTGTATTATGAAACCATAGAAGTTTCCAAGAAAACACATCCTCCTAAACTAACACTCTTTGTAGTTTGTTTGAAAGGAGTTCGTTTCATATTATCAACACATTATATTTACCAGTTTATGAAGGAATCAGTGGCTTAACCTTCATCTTTAATAATGTCAGTACCAGTACTTTGTAGCTTACAGATAGTTCAAAAGAGTTTGTTTAGGTCATGGCTACTTATGGCCTGGGGTTTATGGGCACTTGAGTTGGAAAGGCCAAAGATAAGCATGTGTAGAATGTCATACCACAGTCACTGAATGCTTTCAAAGTGTGTAACATACGGTGCATTTATAAAGCACACTCTTTTTTTTTTTTTTTTTTTTTTTTTGCCGTACGTGGGCCTCTCACTGTTGCGGCCTCTCCCGTTGCGGAGCACAGGCTCCGGACGCGCAGGCTCAGCGACCACGGCTCACGGGCCCAGCCGCTCCGCGGCTTGTGGGATCTTACCTGACCGGGGCATGAACCCGTGTCCCCTGAATCGGCAGACGGACTTTCAACCACTGCACTACCAGGGAAGCCCTAAAGCACACTCTTTAACCAGCTTTTTCTAATCTTGAAAAATGTAATAATACATGTTAATAACGGTTCTTAATTTTCCAAGTTCCATTAAAGAATGTTAACTATGAAATATGATTACAGCTTCTATTTTATTTTTATAAGTATTTGAATGTGGGCCAGAAAATTTCCTAAGCCCTAATTTTAAATTCAGATAAATTTCAGGAAGGGTAAATTCAATTGAAAAGGCAATAATTTTATCTAGGAAGTAAAAATGACATCAAAATACAGACAGACAGACAGATACCTGGAAATCATAGACCCAAAGAATACTTAATAGCCTTATCTTTATTCTCTTCCATCCTGTTACTGCCCTTGCTTTTATTGACACAGCCTCTCATTTCTGAAACCTGCTTGATGTTGTTCCTTTTGGCTACAAAAGGTTATACAAAGTTGAAAGGGTCGACTCCCTGTCATTTCCCATGCCTTGCTCCTTCTAAAAGGCACAAATAGTGGGACAAGATGCCAGGATAAAAACACCTGACTGTAAAAGAGGGTTATGACTCACAAGAAAATATATGTATGAGAATCTCAGGCTTTGTATTTTCTGCTTGGTCACCTCTGTTTAAAATGTATTAAGTTAGGATTCATATGACCTTTGATTGTATACTAGAATTAGATTATGAGAATTTTTTTCCCTAGGTAAGAGCTGGTCTTTTCCATAGACTTAATAGTTTCATCAAATCTTTGAACACCACATCTTAAAGTAATCTAGGTCCAAACTCTAATTTTAAGGGTGAGAAAACTGAAGCCAGAGAGGTTAAATAGCTTGACAGCTCATCTGTAAAAAAGCCTGGCAGGCAGTCTACTGTCTCATCTGCTGTAGGAAGTGCCCTATCCGGGGTAGTATGGGAATGTAGACAGTATTGTGTAGTGTGGGCTGTAAACCCTCTGGTTTGGGATCATGATGGCTGCTGTTCCCATTTAAAAAGACAAACTATGAATTTGTATAGCTTGCATCAAGTATCACTTAAAAGCTCTGTGAGTTTGTGCAAATTATTTAAACTTTCTGTATCTCAGTTTCCTCATATGTAAAATGGAGAAAATAAAAGTCCCTATCCTGGAGGACTAGATGAGATTACCTGTGTCAAGCATTTAGTATGAAGCCTATCACAGAGTAAAAACTCCATAAATGCTCATTATTACTGGTACTATACTACATACCACTTTCTTGATAAATAATTTTTTTCAAGAAATGAAAACAGGGCTTCCCTGGTGGCGCAGTGGTTGAGAGTCCGCCTGCCAATGCAGGGGACACGGGTTCGTGCCCCGGTCCGGGAAGACCCCACATGCCGCGGAGCGGCTGGACCCGTGAGCCATGGCCGCTGAGCCTGCGCGTCCGGAGCCTGTGCTCCGCAACGGGAGAGGCCGCAGCAGTGAGAGGCCCGCGTACCGCAGAAGAAAAAAAAAAAAAGAAAACATTAGTGATCACAGTCTGGATGTTGAAATTTGTGACTGCAAACTAACAGTGTATGTGTGGGGATCAAACCGGTCATCTCTGTTAGTTTTAAATAGTACTTTGCTTTAACCAAGGTTACTAGACCAGATAGAGATAGGCTTCCATAAGGACCCCTCCCTATACCACAGACTTTAATATCTGCATCTATCCTTGGTATCCAATTATTCTGGGTTTTATTCCTTTTTCTTCGACTGCATAGAAGTAGCACTAGAGAGGACAACAAACCTGTGAATGCGCACCCTCAGAAAGCAGTTTTCTTGTGCTTTGGTGTCCTAAAATGCAAAGTGGAAAATCTTAAAATTACCAATAGTAAGTGCTAAAGCTGATGCCAGCCATATCAGAATCACCTATCCCAGAGCGTGGGCTCTTGGAGCGCTGTCTTAGGCTTGTAGAACCGGCAGTAGCAAAAACAAGCAAAGTTACTTCCTAACATAAACGAGAGAGAGAGAGAGAGAGAAGGGTATTTTAAATGACTCCCTGAAAAAGGCTAGGAAGTTATAGGCTATAACACCTGCCTATATCCGAAGTAATAAAGTGAAGCATGGAGAACCTAAAAATGTTGAAGGAAAGAAAAAAGATAATGCCTAGTGCCCCAGCTGTCTGTGAAGTGAGCGACAGGTCCAGCTGTCCCGGGCGCCAGCTTGGGAGCATGTTAAATATAGCATGCGGGGTTCAGTCACATACTGTGACCCTCTTTTTCCCCAGTGTCCTAAAAGTATTATGAGTCCTTGTTCAAACCTGAACAAGGCAACATGGGAAGAAAATTTGACAAGAAATCTCACAGTTCTTAACTAATCTCTGGTGACTATTTTATTTTCTCTTTCTTCAGGTTCTGCAGGTTTGAGTACTTTTAGCTATTTTGGTAGGTCAAGTAGCTTTTCTCATTTTTCTCGGTAATTCAAAGGTAAAATATGATCCTTTTGGGGTTGTAGTTTTACTTTTGAGAACTTTGACTATCTCAATGAATTCTAAACAACAAAGTATAGCATATTTTTTGGTATACCTGTAACAAGCTCCACAATTCCTTATATATTGTTTCTTTCAGCTTGATAATGTAGCATCTGAGTGGGTTGGACTTCCACCTCTGCCTTCAGCCAGGTGTCTCTTCGGTCTGGGAGAAGTAGATGACAAAATCTATGTAGTTGCAGGCAAAGACCTTCAAACAGAGGCTTCGCTGGATTCAGTATTGTGCTATGATCCTGTGTAAGTTGGCATGACATTCTCGTTTCCTAAGCATTCAGGTATATGAGTGCCTATATCAAAGTCATAATTTTAGAACCTGAAGTTCACTAAAAGCATATAAATTCTATCTTCTGATTTTAGGGCGGCCAAATGGAATGAAGTTAAAAAACTTCCTATCAAAGTCTATGGCCATAGTGTGATTTCACATAAGGGGATGATATATTGTCTCGGAGGAAAGACCGATGACAAGTAAGTACCCTGACTTCTCCTTATGGTTTATATCCAAGTGATTTTTTTATTACAAGGGTTCCTTCCTGTTTTCACTTGAATCTACATGCTGAAATAGGACTTGGTTCTCACCCATAACATTTTGAAAGTAAATTTTCAAAATAAAATTTTGAAAAGTTATTGGAGGATATTTAAAATGATTGATGAAGGAAAACTGTATACAGTTTTAAAGTTGCTAAAGTCAATTTCTGTATGCCCAGCATATTGCTAAGAACAAACAAAATATCTCCATCATAAGCATTCTTACAGTGGAAAAGCAGCATTTAGGAACATAATCAAGCCTTTTATTTGGCTAATTTATAATTATATTTTACTACATTAAAACCAGTGGGCTTTTTATTCATTTAGCCATAAGTAGATAAAAATTAAGTGTATCTCTTTAATATAATATTTTAAATATAACTATTAAAACAATAGTGCTTAAAAATCATGGATTTGTACTTTACATTCATCAGAGAGAATTTAGATCGTTGAGTTTGAAACTGGTGACTGGGGACTGAAAAGGGGGCAGTTCTTTCCTCAGCAATGTTTCACTTATTTACTCCTGGACAGGTGATATTCAAAATATTTAACAACTGGTCACAAACAGGCACTGATCAAACAGAATAGATATACCTGATATACCCAGTAGCACCCAGTCTCTTATGAGAAAAAGAGGATGAAGTTTCATATAACTTGCTTTCTAGGTACTTCTCAAGGGATAGGTAATTAGGGAAGAGATCTTATACCCCCAAGGGAGAAGTGAGTTTAGAGTGCTCCAGAAGTCAGTCAGTTAAGCCAGTAGCCTGTCTGGTAAAATGAAGATTTTTAGCTTCAATAGTGAGAACAAATTTCCTGCCCCTGAAAACTCTGCCTAATTTGGCTTGTATCATTTACCCAGTTTGTTCAAGAGATGCCCAATCCTGGAAAGGGAGTCAGAATTAAGAATTTAAGGGCAAAGCAGGAAAGGAGAGTAAAATATGGAAATGTGCTAGAATTAAAGAACTGTATGTTGTGCAGTTAATAGTTAATGACTATTACTCAATTAAAATGACATATATTACAGAAAATATGATTTTTAAAAGCAAAGGGTTTTTATACAGTCTGTCCATATTCAAAGATAATATATTCTGAAATTTTGATGTCCTCCTTGATGCCAGATATTCCCATCAAATAAACATTTAAAGGAAGGCCATATTATAAACACACTCAGAGCAAAATCTTGTTTGGAACATTTGTCCTGAGTAATAGAATGGAAAATCTGTATTAAGCAGTGTTATGACTGGAAACATAGTGACTCCGCCAAATGATTTAAATTGTTTCCTTCAAATAGTATTAGTAACTAGGAAATTGATGTGTCAGTAAGAAGCATGCAGGTCTTGTCAGTAAGAATACATTAATCTTGGAAAATATGATTAACCAAAACAACATTGCGGGCTTCCCTGGTGGCACAGTGGTTAAGAGTCCACCTGCCAATGCAGGGGATACGGGTTCGAGCCCTGGTCCGGGAAGATCCCACATGCTGCAGAGCAACTAGGCCCGTGAGCCACAACTACTGGGCCCACGTGCCACAGCTACTGAAGCCCACGTGCCTGGAGCCCGTGCTCCGAAACAAGAGAAGCCACCACGTGAGAAGCCCGTGTACAGCAACGAAGAGTAACTCCTGCTTGCTGCAACTAAAGAAAGCCCGCGCAGCAACGAAAACCCAACGCAGCCATAAATAAATAAATAAAGTTCCCTTTAAAAAAAAACAAAACAAAACAAAACCCCAGAACATTGCTTGACAAATGCCAAAGTCAAGAACTTTGAAAAGAGTCATTACCTAAAATAAGCACTGAATTATACTAGTTATCGCCACTGCATTTGAAGAACATGATTTTGGATCGTGTTCTTATGGAGGAGTTTTAAGATAATACTCATAGTCATATATTAGAGGAAATGCTTCTACTCCAGATATCTGGTCTTTTATAAAACTAAAAAAAATTGTCCTCACAAAAAGTTGAGATTTTGTTTGGTTGCTTTTTGGCTTTACCAAATATATCCAGTTAATCAATTCTTATTTGGAATTCGAACTCCCATCAGTAAATTATGGAATCATAACAACATACTAAGAAGGATAATTCAGGTAAGTCCAGGTTTTTCTGGTATCATTTAGCATATAAAATTGTTTTCATTACTCATCAGCTCAGATGACTAGTTGTCTAATCTTTACTCCCAGATTTCTTAAAATGCATTGGTATATTAGTGGTAGACTAAAATAAAATGAGCCATCATATTGCAGTTACATTTAAAATAGGTACATTCACACCTAGTTATTTCTTAAGTTAACTGATTCATTCTCAGGATATTCAGATAATGAAATGAATAAACGTTTTTGTTACTGAGGCACAATAAAGGGTTTATGAATTTTTGTTAACTCTATTGTGTATTGAATTTAGTAGCAGATAGGATTAAAATTACTCTGCCTGGGTCTCTAGGCAATTGCCAAAAGTAAAGGACCCTACCTTCCAGTAGTATAATTAAGATTTAAAATAGCTTTAGTCCTCATATTTGGAATTGTCCTTTGCTTGGTGATATATGTTCAGATTAAGAATTTTCCTGATCCTCACTATACTACATATTTCAAACGAGAAGCAAAGGTGATTAGTGAAGTTGCTTCTTTCAAAAAAGAAAGCTTCTAAAAGGACCATTTTGTTTTATTTTATGTTTACAGAAAGTGTACAAACAGGATGTTTACCTACAACCCCAAAAGAGGAGACTGGAAAGATCTGGCTCCAATGAAAACCCCTCGTTCCATGTTTGGAGTGGCAGTCCATAAAGGCAAAATTGTGATTGCTGGAGGCGTCACTGAAGATGGTCTTTCAGCTTCAGTTGAAGCTTTTGACCTCACCACCAATAAGTAAGCTGCCATCTCTTACTACAGAATATGAATCACTATATGTTTTAATTTCTAACTTTGGATAAAAATTAAGCTTTCCAATTAGGACATGGGGAGAAGAGGCAAGGGAGGCAAGGATTGAGGAGGAAGTGTCTTCATCTGTGTTTCTTTTGGTGTTATGGGTGTGAAATGCCTAACATTTTGATGCATTATGTGTGTTTGTAATTTGGAATACATGACCCTCAAGTAAATGTTGGAGTGATCAATCTATCCTTACTTGTTATTAACTTTGTGAATTTAGTCATGCAAAGGTAATACTTCTGAATAATTATATACACATAAATGGATATATATCTCTCTGTAAGGTTATTCGATTTGAAATATGTAGTTTCTTTAAGGACAAAAAGACCTCCACTTAGTTTGTGATATTTGTAATGCTTCAGATGTTTGATTCTTTTGTGTTCTTTATAATTTTCTTTTCACTTTTAAGCTTGTATTGGCTTAAAGTTAATGTAAAAGATATTTGACAGATATTCTTTACATAGAATTAGTCCTTTTCAAGTTTTTGAGCTCACACATCTAGATGAGTATATAGTTTTTGTTTTGTTTTGTTTTTTGTTTTTTCCCAGACGCGCAGGCTCAGCGGCTATGGCTCACAGGACCAGCCGCTCCGTGGCATGTAGGATCTTCCCCGACCGGGGCACGAACCCGTGTCCCCTGCATTGGCAGGAGGACTCTCAACCACTGCGCCACCAGGGAAGCCCGAGTATATAGTTTTTATGCTCCTCATTTAGCAATGAGGAAAAAATTACAGCATTATTATTACTTTTTTAAGGAACCATGTATGCCTGATTACAAAACAGACTTTAGTTAATCTGAAAATTACAAGGAAGTTTTATGGAATTAGATTTTTATGATCGTTAAAAATCATGTTTTTTTGAAGACTATATAATATGGGTAAAAACTCAAGTTATAAGAAGTTAAAGAAGCAGCACGCAAAACTGCAAATACTCTATGTTCTTAGTTTTGTTCATATGCATAGATGGATGTTTAAATTTATATGCATTTTTTAAAATGACAAAATTATAGCAAAATATTGCTTATGATTATGTCTGAAGGACATGATCATGGGTGATATTTGTTTTCTTCTGTACCTTTCTGTTTCTCCAGATTTTGTATAATGTACATATATTTTTATAATTAGAGAAACAGATATGTTTAGAGAAAAACTATGAGGTCCACCTTCTTTTTTTTTTTGTGGTACGCGGGCCTCTCACTGCCGTGGCCTCTCCCGTTGCGGAGCACAGGCTCCAGACACACAGGCTCAGCAGCCATGGCTCACGGGCCCAGCCGCTCCGCGGCATGTGGGATCCTCCCGGACCGGGGCATGAACCCGTGTCCCCTGCATCGGCAGGTGGACTCTCAACCACTGCGCCACCAGGGAAGCCCTGAGGTCCACCTTTATGCCAGAGTAATGGAAGAGAGCTACCAATATGACTAACTCATTCTAGACTCTTGATACTTCCAATTAATTTGATTTTATCTTTAGTGATGCTATTTCATATAGCTATTAACATTAAAAGTTTCCTTAAATCCTTTACTTAAAAGGATGAAGTATAAACTATTAAAAAGAAAATTTCCAACCCTGGTTTGTAAACTATTCTTATCACATGCTTTATTTAAAAAGGGTTTGGAGGGCTTCCCTGGTGGCACAGTGGTTGAGAGTCCGCCTGCCGATGCAGGGGACACGGGTTCGTGCCCCGGTCTGGGAAGATCCCACATGCCGCGGAGCGGCTGGGCCCGTGAGCCATGGCCGCTGAGCCTGCGCGTCCGGAGCCTGTGCTCCGCAACAGGAGAGGCCACAACAGTGAGAGGACCGCGTACCGGAAAAAAAAAAAAAAAGGGTTTGGAGATTTCTTGAGACACTATGGAGATCAGAGTTTTTAAAAATTTGTATTAGCATTCAAATGAAATCCAACACAGTAGGGCCTACGAGCCCTAGAACTTCCCCCCAAAATTCCACTATTTTTTTTTTTTTTTGGCCACGCTGCACAGCATGTGGGATCTTAGTTTTCCAACCAGGGATTGAACCCGTGCCCCCTGCAGGGGGAGCACAGAGTCTTAACCACTGGACCGCCAGGGAAGTCCCTCAAAGCTCCACTATTTATGGCATACAGTTTGATAACCACTGCTGAAGGTGCTAACTAATGAAGGTGAAGTATTCTTGGATTGACATATTGAGGGCTTTAAAATCTAATTTGGTTACATCTTTCAAATAAAGGAATATTTAGATATTTTCCAGTAGCAAATTTAATCTTCTAATTTTGGATGTTTATGCTACTTGAAGTTTTTAATTATAATTTCCTATAATTGTTCAGTAAATACATTTGGCATTTTTAAAAGTTTTACATTAACTGTATCTTCAATAATTCCTAGGTGGGAAGTAATGACTGAATTTCCCCAAGAAAGAAGTTCCATCGGTTTGGTCAGCCTGGCTGGATCCCTGTATGCCATTGGTGGTTTTGCCATGATTCAGCTGGAGTCTAAAGAATTTGCACCCACTGAAGTCAATGACATATGGAAGTAAGTTTTCTTCACTCCAATTTTCTGAACCAAATATTAAATCAAATAAGATAAAACAATTTTGAATAGGAAGCCAGACTTTCCCAAAATGCGCAGGCTCAGCGGCCATGGCTCACAGGCCCAGCCGCTCCGCGGCACGTGGGATCTTCCCGAACCAGGGCACAAACCCATGTCCCCTGCATCGGCAGGCGGACTCTCAACCACTGCGCCACCAGGGAAGCCCTGTATCCTACTTCTTGAGAGTAAACTAAACACTCTTTGAACCTGCTGAACTTTTACACATTGCCACTTACTTAATCAAGTACTGCTTCTAGTTAGCTGTGAGCTTGGGAAAGAACTTATCGGGGCCTATTTCTTAATCAGAAATTAAGAGTTGGACAACTGATCCTTTAAGCTCCCTTCCAGCTTTAAAAGTGTAATGAACGCTCTAGGCATCCAGTAGAGCAAAGGCTTCCAAACCACTTACCTTTCTCCCAGAGAGTACTTTATTTCCTAAGAAGACAGAGTCTGGAATAAACACTTAAACTCTTGAGTTTTCCATGATTCATTAACTCTATTTTGAATCTAATTTAAATATTTTTCCAATTTTCTGAGGATTCAGTTATAAAAGCTTTTTAGAAAAGTGAAAAGTAGCAATCCACTTGACCTCCAAGATAGGTGCTGGGTAGGTCTCCCAAGTATAACACTTGAAGTTGTTACTCAATTGAACTATTTGACAGTTAAGCTTAAAATGAATGTATTTAAAAAGGTGTGTGTGTGTGTGTGTGTGTGTGTGTGTGTGTGTGTAGTTTACCATAGTTCCTAATGCAATGAATGTCACGTAGAGGACCAGTGTATCCAGAAGTCTTGGGAGCAGAAGTGCAACTTGTGTCACGGAAGAAAGTCACATAGTAACATAGCTGGGGCAGGGCATACAGTGTGCAAACGTCTGGTCACTATCAGGTCACCACATGTGCTGTCTTCAGCCCAGGCACCATGCTTGCTGATCTAAGTTTACAGGAGGTAGATCTCAGTTGCCTGAGGTGAGCATGAGTTCATGCTGTATACTCATCCAGAAACTGCCAGACTTATGCTTTACCTGTCAGTTTAAAGGCCAGCCCCACTCCCAAGTCTGGATGCCCTTACCTGGCCTGTCACCAGATTGTCCAGAACCTTGGTACTCGAAGTATGGTCTGTGGACCAGCTGTGTTGGCATCTCCTGCGAGCTTCTTAGAAATGCGGAATCCCATGCCCCAACCCAGACCTACTCAATCCGAATCTTAATTTTAACAAGATTAGTGGGTGATTTGCTTACACATTTAAGTTTATAAATACAGCTTTGGAAGAGTGATCAGTGAAGGCATAACACTGAGCCTGAGAGTGAAAAGTAGGTAACATTTGTTCTATACCTGAACCAGTACATGCCTTATTCCCAGCTGGTAAACTGGAAGGCTGAAAGGCTGGCAGCTTAACCAAACAATTATTTTGTGCATCAGACATCATTTCCTTATGTTGTAACAGTAACTAACTGTGTAGGGGGCAAGAAAAAGTGGCTATAAAAGGAAGTTAACTGGGACTTGCCTAGTGGCGCAGTGGATAAGAATCCGCCTGCCAGTGCAGGGGACACGGGTTCGATCCCTGGTCCGGGAAGATCCCACATGCCATGGGGCAACTAAGCCCGTGCGCCACAACTACTGAGCCTGTGCTCTAGAGCCCGCGAGCCACAACTACTGAAGCCCATGCACCTAGAGCCTGTGCTCCGCAACAAGAGAAGCCACCGCAATGAGAAGCCCATGCACCGCAGCGAAGAGTAGCCCCTGCTCGCCAAAACTAGAGAAAGCCTGCGCACAGCAACAAAGACCTGATGCAGCCAAAAATAAATAAATAAAATAAATAAATTTATTTAAAAAATAAAGGAAGTTAACTATTACCTTTCTTCCTCCAAAAAAGAGGGAAGAAGATAAAGAAACTGGAAATTTCCAGGGAAAGAGGTTAGACCTAGCAAGAGGATGAGATGGGAAAAGACTGGAAAGCAGCAGAAAAAAATATGAAATAATGGAGGGCTGGGAAGGTTAGGGTTTTTGGAAAATGGGGATAGGTACCAAGAGTGAACAGGCAGTGATTCTTAACCCTGGCTGCTTTTATTTATTTATTTTTTGGCCACACTGCACGGCACGTGGAATCTTACTTCCCTGACCAGGGATTGAATCCACGCCCCCTGCATTGGGAGCATGGTGTCTTAACCACTGGACCACCAGGGAAGTCCCCTGCTGCTTTTAAAATATACCAGTGCCTGGGCCTTCATGCAGACCAATTAAATCAGTTTCTGCAGGCAGGGCCTGGGCATCACTAGTTCTTAAAACCTTCCAGGTGATTCTAACATGCAGCAAGCCTTGAGAAACACTGATGTTAAGGAATGGTGCTATCAGCTGAACACCACATGAGCCACTCTGGATCCTAATGGTGCTCAAAAGCCAAGTTGCGGGCTTCCCTGATAGTGCAGTGGTTGAGAGTCCACCTGCCAATGCAGGGGACACGGGTTCGT
Organism: Aethalodelphis obliquidens; assembly: GCF_003676395.1. Taxonomy (NCBI): domain Eukaryota; kingdom Metazoa; phylum Chordata; class Mammalia; order Artiodactyla; family Delphinidae; genus Aethalodelphis; species Aethalodelphis obliquidens. The sequence continues at coordinate 62,261,529 of NW_020837946.1, read as the reverse complement.
GCCCCGGTCCGGGGGCATCTCACATGCCGCGGAGCTGCTGGGCCGGTGAGCCATGGCCGCTGAGCCTGCGCGTCCGGAGCCTGTGCTCCGCCGCAATGGGAGAGGCCACAACAGTGAGAGGCCCGCGTACCGCAAAAAAAAAAAAAAAAAAGCCAAGTTGCTTCAACAGAATACTGCAGACAGAAAAGGAAAGTACAGCATCTCCTGGTAATTTTAGCAGGAGGGATTCTGATTATGGTTTATTTTTGTGATTAAGGCAGTGCTTCTCAAAACTGCTTGCTCATTGGAATCACCTCGGGAACTTCAAAAAGCACTGACGCTGCCTCTGTTCCCCTCTATAGATTGTGACTTAATTGACCTGGGATTTAGTTTGGGCTTTGCAACTTCCAAAAGATCCCCAGATGATTCTAATGTGCAAACAAACTTCAGAACCACTGGATTTGGGAAAGGCAAGAGGAGGAGGCATTCATCATTATCTGCTTGGCTGTAAAATTTTAAATTTAAGTACTGGTATTTTCCATTTAGGTAATAAAATCTGGGGCAATAATTCTCAAACCTTGCTGCATATTAGAATCCCTTTGGAACTTTAAAAAAGCCAATCTCTAGGGGTGGGATCCAGGCATCAACATTTTAAACGTCTCCAGGTAGTTCCAATTTGCGAGTCAAGTTTGAGAACGAATGATCTGCAGTGGTTCCCAAGGCAGCATCAGCACCACCTGAGTACTTGGTAGATGTGCAAATCTTTAGTCCTCACCCCGCAGATCTACTGAACCTCTGGGGGTAGGGGCCAGCAAACTGTGTTCTAACAAGCCCTCCAGGTGACTTTGATATGCGATAAGTTGAAAGCCACTGACCTACAGAGAAGTAGCTACCCACTTGCCCTCAACTTCCTACTAGTGAATTCACACATGCAGAGATGAAAATAACAGTGTACTACATTCTAAATCTATAGACCCTCTTACTGTGATGTAAAAAATAATTTCCATTTCTCATATTTTTTCTTGAAATCATTCCATTATGTAGGACTGACCAAGCTGAAAGTAAAAAATATAACTGCCAGGAAGCAAATGCTTTTAGGCCTCATTTAACCTCAACTTCCTATTGCTTAAATGTGGTCACTTTTTCATTAGATCATTTAAAACTGTTCTTTATCTTTTAATTTGTTGCTCCAAATTTTATATAGATAATCAAGGTTCTTTTCCTGATTAGTGGTAAAATATTTTTTGTCTACTTTTCCCTACATAAAAATCACTCAGTGCACAGTACAGCTGTACAGCTGTTAAATTTGGACCATTGATGTAAGTCAGATAGGCATCAGCTAATTTTAAAATTATTTTAAATCTCACTCACTCCTTGTAGAATGATTTGGGAGTATTTCCTATGTGCCAAGTATTGATAGCTTCTGGAGGAGGGAAGATAGCAATGTGAATAAGCTCAATGTACTTTTGAGCTTGTTGAGGACATAAATATAGGGGAAAAAATTAAAACAGAAGGATAATTGTTATAATGGATACCATACAAAGGACACTGTGAGAAATGAAGAGAAAACAACAAACTGCTTGAGGAAGGTGAGAAAGGCTTCAGAAAGCAAGCAGTGTTTAGGAGTTTCTCATGCAGAGATGGCATTCCAGGCATCAGGCAGAGGAAAAGCACACAGGTCTCAAAGGAACCCAAGTTGTCTGTATCTTTATAACCCTGAATATTCAGAGGGGACAACCAGTTCTTACCTAATGTCAAGTGCAAGAGTAGTACTCACACAGGACAATAAAGGGGAAAGAGAATGGCTTCTTGCAGAGTGACCACTAGTGTCATGTACCATGCTAAGCACTAGTGTATGGGAACAGCTGAAATCATAATCAAAGTGACTAACAGTCCCTGCTCTTCCCAGTTCTTACTCTTTGGTGACCTTGACTCATGGGGACCAGCCATCTTTAGCAGTCCAAAGGCGAAAGATTAATTGCCTGTCTGTTACCCGTCATCTCTGGACGGTCTCTGATTCCCGCAGAAGGCTTAACTGCCTAAGCATCCAGATTAAATACCATGCCAGTAATATGGGCATATGCTCAGAGAATGCGTACTTTTGGAGGAATTCAAGTGTTTGTTAGTCTACAAGTCAGGTGCATCCTCCTCTGGGTAAGAGCCAGTAGGGTTTTCTCGGAGAACAACATTTGTATATTCAACACAGGGAAATCTATAGAACTATCTACTTAAAAACAACTTACTGATTGCTTTCTTTTTCTCCATCAGGTATGAAGATGATAAAAAAGAATGGGCTGGAATGTTGAAAGAAATACGTTATGCTTCAGGAGCTAGTTGTCTAGCAACACGGCTAAATCTCTTCAAACTGTCTAAGCTATAAACAAGAAGGTGAAAAACCATAATAGATAGGGAGGTGGTCTGTTTGGATAATAGGGCTTTAATTTATTGTTTTTAAAAAGGCTATACAGAGATTCATGTAGAAATTATTCACTATGTTATTGTCCAAGAGATTAGCAATGGGAATCAAAACCTCAAAGTTATTGAATCTTCAATGTAATGATCATAGCTTAAAACCATTGTCTAAGAAATTAAATCTTAAATTGAACAGAGTATTCCTTTTGTTAATCTGTCTCAATCAACTGTAAAGAAGCTTCCTAAATCTGAGTTTACTAATCCTTTCATTTGCATTGTTGAGGTAACTTTACACTTGTTTTCTATTACAAATGAAATTGGAGAATGAAATATGTACATCTGCATTTTCTAAAAATGTTTAAAATAGCAAAAACCTTTCCTCATGCTTCAAGATATAACAAGAATCCTATGCATTATATAAAAGATTATATGCTGTAAGAAAACTTTGGAAATGCTATTTAAGGAGTATAATAAATGGGTCTCATTTAAATTTAAAAAAATTTAAAAATAATATAGTTCCTGCCACATAGTATGCACTCAAAGAATGAACTGTAAACTACTTAAGTTTCTTAAAAGCTACATGTCTTTTATATTAAGAATTTTAAACAATTTCCCAACTAGATAGTAGAGAAAGTAGTCCATTGTAAAATGTCTGTTTATTTTAATAGGTATTAATTGACCTAGAAATCAATTCTACATTATTTTTTAATTGAATCAAGCCACTTAATTAAAGTAAGTCCAAATATGATGCACCATGATAACTAATTTTCAGTAAAAACTATGATGATGATTTGCCTTCTCCAAATAACCGTTCTCTCAGGTAGTCCATTCGAGCATTCTTTGTTGACAGTGCCATAGAGTTCCATTCAAAATGAGGGATCTGTAAAATAAGTAATGTAGTCTGAATGAAAGCTCAAAAGCAGCAACAAAAAACATCAGGGAAGACCTCTAAGAATACTGAGAAGAGCTATAGGAACGCTAAGACATTAGTTTACATAAGCATAGCCTTTGAACCCTATTTGGAAGGTTGCCTTCTTCTTGACAACACCTGGAAGACCCTTTTCTGCTTCGCAGCTCCTTTCATCCTCCTGTTCCTACAATACCAACAATGGACATTTTTTCCCGTGTGCCTTTCTTATATTTATACACTAGCCTTTTTCTCTTATAACTCCATCCATCTCCATAGTGTCTCTCTTTATTGTAAGATGAATATAAAAATCAAGAGATCTTCTAGAGACAATTTTAAAAATTATTTTTATTTACTATTCTTAAAAAAAAACAGAGGTGTTCTATTTCAGAGAGATTTTAATATAGCTTTTTTTTAATATTAAAAAAAAAAGGTAATTCTACAACTTTCACCTTAAAAGGGGACACATGTAAAGCCAGTGTCTCTGGGTTTTTTAAAGGCTGAATTACATAAGTATTTCATACCTGAATTACATGATACCCCAAAATTTCCAAGTGTCGTTTTTTCATAGCAGATTTTCCTTTTAAATGAGGGATGTTTCTACAAAATGCTCTCGAATCCAAAAATTCCAAAGCAATCCTACGTAAGATGAAAATAAATATTTACTTCTGAAATTAAGAAACTGAAAAATTATAAGCCTTTCAGGAACAAGAGTGCATCTTTATAATCTAAAAACCGCCAAATGAATAAATGAGTATACTAAGTTATTCTTCTACTTAAATTAGTAATTAATGACAAGTAATCCGATTCATTAGAATTAAACCAAATTATAGTAAGTATCTGCATGCTTTCATCTATATGTTTCTTTGTCCAATACATATTTATTATGCACCTACCATATGTAAGGCACTGTGAGGGATACAAAAATAAAAGGACACACTTTATAGTCTAACAAAGAACATATGATACATAGTATGTAACTGTAATGCAGTGTAGGAAGCAGCTATGTGCTATCCGAAAAGTAGAGAGGCATGGGAGGTCCAAAGAAGAAGACACTATTTATTTCCACTGAGGACAACTTGAAGGTTAGTGCTTTAGATATTGCTAGGCTTTGGACAATGAAGGATGGAGATTAAAGCAGAAAGCACAAGAAAAGCAAAGGTATGTGGGTAGCATGCATGAGATACATGAGGAGCAGATTCTACTATAAATAATCCTTGATAGCTGCGTTCATTAAATCGTGCCAAATTTAACATTTAGATAACAAAATCTGAAACTAAGAAAGGTACTTTTCAGCTCCTGGTGGCAGTCTTGATCCAGCTATTTGAGTATTTAATTCCGAGTGTATTTTTGGTAGTTTTCCCAAAGTTGTATTATGGCTTCCATACGGAATAGGTTTTTTCCTTTTATCCAAGATACACTCAAAATCTATAAGAAAGTACAGGAACCAACAATATGAATTAGGTAAATTCTTATAGGTAAAATTTTAAGATATATTTTAAATATTTATACATGTATATAAAGACACACACACACAAACATGAAGAATGAGGTACCTACCTAATTATCCAACTTATTTCATTTATTTATTTATTTATTTTGGCCACACCACGCAGCATGCAGGATCTTAGTTCCCTGACCAGGGATTGAACCCGTGCCCCCTGCAGTGGAAGCTTGGAGTCTTAACCAATGGACCGCCAGGGAAGTCCCTATCCAGCTTATTTTATATATATGATCTAGTCCAAGATCACCTCTCTTTGAAAATCAATGAATAAAAATCAACCAGCAAGTCTTACTAAACTATTATTTAGCATGGGGGCTATATTTAGCACTGCAGTAAGCCAAATCACATTACAGTTTTATTTTAATCCCCTTAAATCTCTTGGTCACAACTGGAGGAAGCTAAACCAACTCATCTGAAAATTAGTAAAGACAAAGATTGAAGCATGTATCCTGTCTTTCCTGTATGAACTGTACATAGGGTAACTAAACAGTTGACAGAGGAAAGTTCTTTTTAGACAAATTCCAACTAATAAATGCAGAATGACAGATGTAGAATATCACTACTTTTCCACCCTTGATGAATAATGCATTTAGACAATAATTTTAATAGCTGCTAAAATCAGTAGGTGAAAAGCTGATGGGAAAGCTTCCTAACGGATAAGCTGACAACATATAAACACACTGATGAATCTTCATATAATAAAAAGGGGACGACCAGAATTGTATGTCTTCTGATAAAATGCAGTAAGAAGCACATACGACCTATGAAAAAGCTGGCCAAAAAAATGACCACTGCCACTCCTAAGCTAACCTGAATCTAATCAAGCCTCTATATCTAACTACTGGTTTACAGAAAAAATAGGGGATGCAGGAGCATGTTGAATGACACCACAGGGTTTCAACTGGAAAAGTCCAACAAACAGTAAAATAAAACATACAAAAGATAATTGAGACACTTGAACGTTGACAAGCTATATAATATTAAGAAATTATTATGAATAGTTGTAGAGGTGAAAATGATGGCACTGTGGTTATATATCCTTTTAGATATACATTCTAAAATGATATATTATCTGTGATTTGCTTGAAAAAGATCAGGTGGGACTCTGATTAGTGAGTATTAATAATTTTTAATGCTGGATGAGGGTTCATTATACTATTCTATTCTTGAATATGTATGAAATTTTTACATAATAAAAACAATCATAAAAATGTATTTAAACCAAGAAAAATGAAAAAAGAAACAATGAATGAAAAGGAAGAAAAAGTAGGTTTAATTACCTATTCTTTATATATAAGGGAAACTAGGGCACTGAAACATCTTCAAGTTAATTATCAAACATGAAATATACTTTTCTCATAAAGAAAATGAATTCTGGAGCTAGAATGCCTAGGTCATCCTGGCTTTGCCATCTGCCAGCTACATAACCTTGGGCAAACAACAATGTCTCTGGGCCTCAGTTTCCTTATCTATAAAATAGAATAATTTGCAAAACTTATAGGGATATAATAAGTTTATATATATAAAACACATCATAATATCTAACACATAATTAATATGTAACATAATAATATGTAAGTGTATCAATTACTGTTGTTGTCATATGAAATTACAGCATTGTTTGAAAGATGCACATACCAGCAAAAAACCTTAATAAATCACAGCATAGTCATTCAATGAAATATTATGCAGTCACTAAAAATAATGTATAATTATATTTGTTGGCATAGAAAAATATTCACAACATATAAACAAAGCTACAAACACTATAAAATAAGCCATTTTGGTTTTTAAAAAGTCAGAACTTTTTAAAGTACATATTGCTTGCACACATGAACATGTATTGCTTGTAAAATTAGAAAGAAAACAACAAATGTCATTAAAAATGAAAAAAAAGTCAGAAGGAGAAACATAGACACCAAAAGTAAAGAGTGTTTGTATCATGGGTGATTTTCCTTTTTGTTATCTGTCCTTTCTGGTTTTTCTATAAGCACGTATTACGTATCCTATAAATGAGTGTTTTCTTCCAATCCTTAGTTCTTAATCATACTACTGTATTGTCTTAATTATACCACATCCTTATATACAAATATTACCAATTAAATCTTATTTTTAATGATCTATATATATTTTCACATAAAAATAAGCCTCTTGACAGCATGAGGTACAAATATGAGTTGGCAATACAATGGGCTTGGGATATAATAATCCTAGTTCCCCAACCAGGGATTGAAGCCATACCCCCTTCAGTGGAAGTGCAGAGTCCTAACCACTGGATCACCAGGGAATTTCCTGAAAATTTCCAAGATAACGAAAAAAATTTTTTTAAAGTTTTAAAATTCCAATTGATGAGATGATTCTGTTTAGTTTGGCTTTCTGAAAGTAGCTAATAACGTACCATAGGTTAGCTTAGCTACCATAGGTTAGCTAAGTAGCTAATAACCTACCTCTCACCTCTTATATCCTTTATTTGAAGAAAAAAAAAAAAGAATGTATTTTCATTTCCTTCTGATTGTTGACACACAACTGAACAACCAGGAGAGCACATTCAAAGTCTCATCTTTCAGTTTCAAGTCTCATCTTTCTATATATAGTTGTATCACTAAAAGGGGGTATATATGAATGCCACACATGTATACACCCATACATGAATAAACACATACATATCAGTCCCATTTTGTCTATTAGAAACACACAAAACTAGACATGGTTAGACACTATCTAGCATATAGACCCCACAAAAATGTAGCAAAGCCCATGAGCATCATTAAACACTTACCTATTGTGTAGTAATAAGGTGTAAGAACAGAGGCTTTTACAAAATTGATTCCTCCTAGTACCTCTGCTAACATTTTATAAATCTGCTGTTGTGCTCCATTCATACGGCCAAAATCTTCAGGAAAATAAAAATAATTAGTTCATTTAAAATAATCAGCTTTTGAATGAAAATCATCCCATATCTACAAACTGAAAAATAGATTAATATTTCCAAGAAGAGTTTCCATGTATTGTAATACCACCTGCAATAACACTAAATTCAGCACAAGTTCTTTGGCTCTCTACCAAAAGAGGTTTAGTGTCCTAAATATTAAGAAATACTTACAACACAAATTTCTCTACAAAATGGTTCCATTAAACAAGTTATGGCATTCTTGGGAACTCTGGTGTCATGGTTAGTTTTAACAATAAAAACAGTGTACTACCTAATAATGTACTTTAGAATTAAGCTTTACTTTCTGACCCAAACAAAATTCAAACCTTTTTTATACTGCTGTTGACAGAAGCGGTCATGAAACCATGGAATCTGATATTCAGGACATTCCAAGCAGACTGCTCTATTTAATTCCATAAGACGAAATTGGACCTTCATATTTAGAGATGAACATAAAACTGAAATTAAAAAAATACATTAATAGACTTTGATAGCTTGAACTTAGCAAAGACGATTCATTTTTCACATTCATTTATCCCCATAATGGTTGTAACTTTTATTCTCATATTACAAAATCATTTCATTTGCATACACATGCTTTATATTTTTAAATTATTACATTCAGTGGGATGATTAGGACAAACACCTATGTTTTTCACTAATTATGAATATTAAAACTACATTTTAGGGGCTCCTCTGGTGGCACAGTGGTTAAGAATCCGCCTGCCAATGAAGGGGACATGGGTTCGAGCCCTGGTCCGGGAAGATCCCACATGCCACGGAGCAACTAGGTCCATGCGCCACAACAAATAAGCCTGTGCTCTAGAGCCCACAAACCACAACTACTGAAGCCAGTGCCACAACTACTGAAGCCCGCACGCCTAGAGCCCGTGCTCCGCAACATGAGAAGCCACTGCAATGAGAAGCCCGCGCACCGCCAACGAACAGTAGCCCTGCTCATCGCAACTAGAGAAAGCCGTGCACAACAACGAAGAACCAAAGCAGCCAAAAATAAATAAATAAAATAAATAAAAACAAAAAAACTACATTTTAAAAAATACTACTAAAGAATATTCATTGACCTAATATTCCACATTTAGCAGTCTATCCTAAGGAAACAAAGATGAGGGCAATGACTCACGTATAATAATCATTATTTATAGTAATGAAGAATTGGAAACAACCTACATGCTAACAAATTTTATTACTTCCTTATAATGGCAGATTCTATAGACTAAAAAATCATGATATCAAAAAATATTTAATGTCATGGAAAATTGTTCAAAATATAGTTCAATGACAAAAGCAACAGACAAAAGTGAACATATGTATAATTCAAATTTTGTTTTAAAATATATATAGGTATATAAACATACATATAAGGGCAGGAGACAGAAAAGAAATACTCCAAAACATTAAAAGCGGTAGTTTCACTTGGTGGTAAGATTATGAATAATCTTTTATTTTCTATTTTATACTGTTCTATAATCTAAATTTTCTACAATAATCAGGAAATACTTTTATAAACAGAAAAAAACCCCAGTATTAACATTTAAGTGCTTTAGTATGTAGGTAGAGCTGAAACTTGGATATAAAATACAAGTGATAATTTATTAAAGTAAAAAATATATTACGCTTGCTTGTTGTAAAGCAAAAAGTTTATTGTTTTTTAATAATAATGTTTAACAAGTATATAGCAGTTTTTCTTTGAAAGTGTTTTTATGTATCTTATCACATTATTTTTAACTTTTTTCGCTTATGAAATTTACATACAGGAAAAATGCATAAAATCTATATGTATAGTTTAACACATAATTATAAAGAAAAATCATACATTTATCACCCACGTGAATAAAATACTCCTAAACAATAAAAAAAAAATATATATATATATATACACACACACACACATATATACATACGTTCAAGTTGAGAATCTAATTTGGCTAAGAATCTAATGTTAAAAATTGCCTTCAGTAGATCTTCTGAAAAATATTCACGTGTGGCCAAAGAGTAACCAAGAAACACTAACTTGAGAGGATCCAATATACCTAGAACAAGATTAAAAAAAAATTAAAATGTACAGCTGCTTCACATATACGTAATATATACTTTACTCAGGTAAAACCAGGTTTTAAAAAAATAATACAAACACAACCTTGACAAAATTAATCTATACTGTCACAAGTCCAGATAGTGGTAAAGTGGTTACCTCTGGGTGGGTGAAGAATGGGAATGAGGGCCGGGGAGAAGGGTACTATGCTAATATTCTATTTCTTTATCTGGGTACTGATTCCTTGGCTGATTCAATTTGTATAAATTCACATACTATATATATACTAAGGATATGTACACATTTCTGTGTTATTATTATACTTCCATTAAAAGTCTTTAAAATTGCCTTGAAAAGAGAAAGACTGAAAACAAAGGGTCAGTGGAGTATGTAAAAATAAGTGATCCCAGTCTCTATATACTGATAATATCGCTCAGAATGTGTGCAGAATCTTTCTAAGCACTTTACAAATATTAACTCATTTAAACCTCACTTCAGTGTAAAGTAGGAATGATTATTATCTCCGTTTTATAAACTGAGTGTACTGAAGCACAGAGAAGTTTAATGACTTGCCCCAAGTCACATGGTTAGCAAGTGGAGGGTGAGATTTAACTTGGAGAGTCCAGCTCTGGAGTCTGCACCACGGTCTTGTGCTACTCTCCAGGGCTCTCAGACCCCCAGGCTGGGTACAGATGTATATGAAGCTCAGGTCTCACTCAGTACCTCCTCCCTTACCTGTCAGCCAGCAACACAGTAAGTGACTCAGAGATAAGGCTTGAGGTTATTTACCGGATTTGCTTCATCCAAGAGATATTTTCTTTTTTTTTCTTTTTTTAATTTTTATTGAAGTATAGTTGATTTACAATGTTGTGTTAGTTTCTGGTATACAGCAAAGTGATTCAGTTATACATATACATATATATATTCTCTTTTTCATACTCCTTTCCATTATGATTTATTACAGGACATTGAATATAGTTCCCTGTGGTATACAGTAGGAACTTGTTTATCTACTTTACATATAGTATCAATTGTTTGTATCTGCTAATCCTAAACTCCTAATTTATCCCTCCTCCACCCCCTTTCCCCTTTGGTAACCATAAGTTTGTCTTCTATGTCATGAGTCTGTTTCCATTTAGTCAATAAGTTCGTTTGTGTCATATTTTAGATTCCACATATAAGTGATATCTATCATATGATATTTGTCTTTCTCTCCCAAGAGACATTTCTGATGAGAGGGAAGGGGTCCTCTAAAATGTGCTATTAGCAGCAATGTTCTTACAAAGGACAAAAAAAGATGTTAAATCTTTTCAATGTTTTGCTGAGTTTATTTAATAAAGCAGGATCAAGTCACAAACAAGGTTAATAGCGATGATCTCCACCAGCAAAACTGATCTGTCAAAACTAATGTTTATTCAAAATAAACTATTATTCCATTAGAATTTTGCTTATACAGGTCTCCAAGAATTTTCCAAACATTTTCCCAGTAAGTCTTAAAAAAAAATCAAAGCTGTACTTCTCAAACTCTCATCTCTTATATCCTTTATTTGAAGAAAAAAAAAAAAGAATGTATTTTCATTTCCTTCTGATTGTTGACACACAACTGAACAACCAGGAGAGCACATTCAAAGTCTCATCTTTCAGTTTCAAGTCTCATCTTTCTATATATAGTTGTATCACTAAAAGGGGGTATATATGAATGCCACACATGTATACACCCATACATGAATAAACACATACATATCAGTCCCATTTTGTCTATTAGAGACACACAAAACTAGACATGGTTAGACACTATCTAGCATATAGACCCCACAAAAATGTAGCAAAGCCCATGAGCATCATACTGACATAATTAATATATTTATACTGGTCTCACACAGCCTACCTAGAGGTCTACAAGCCTAGAGAAACAATTCCTGCCCTAATATAGAGCCTAACACCTTATGCTGGACGTGGAAGCTCCCAGGTAAGTATTTGTTGCTTGGATGACAGAATAGGAATTTCTTACTCTCCAGGCAGAGCAAAAAGCTCTGCGGAAGCTGGTCTCTGGCTGTCTCTCCAACCTCTTCTCCTACCAACTCAGTCTCCCACATTCCACTCCTGCCACACTGAATCTGCTGTTCCCGAAAGAAACCAGGCATGTTCTCACCTCAGGGCCTTTTGCACTTGCTTTTCTTTACCCTGGGATTCTCTTCCCCACCTATGGACATGAGTCAACCTCTCTTTTTTTTTTTTTTTTCACATCTTTACCGGAGTATAATTGCTTTACAATGTTGTTAGTTTCTGCTGTACTACAAAGTGAATCAACCATATGTATACAAATATCCCCATATCCCCTCCCTCTTGAGCTTCCCTCCCACCTTCCCTATCCCACCCCTCTAGGTCATCACAAAGCACCAAGCTGATCGTGATGCAGCAGCTTCCCACTAGCTATCTATTTTACATTTGATAGTGTATATATGTCAATGCTGCTCTCTCACTATGTCCTAGCCTCCTCTAACCGCCCCACCCCATGCCCTCAAGTCCTTTCTCTGCACCTGCACCTTTATTCCTGCCCTGCCACTAGGTTCATCAGTACCGCTTTTTTAAATTCCATATATATGAATTAGCGTACGGTATTTGTTTTTCTCTTTCTGACTTACTTCACTCTGTATGACAGACTCTAGGTCCATCCACTTCACTACAGATAACTCAGTTTCGTTCCTTTTTATGGCTGAGTAATATTCCATTGTATATATGTGCCACATCTTCTTTATCCATTCCTCTGTCGATGGACATTTAAGTTGCTTCCATGTCCTGGCTACTGTAAATAGTGCTGCAATGAACACTGTGATAAATGACTCTTTTTGAATTATGATTTTCTCAGGGTATATGCCCAGTAGTGGGATTGCTGGGTCATATGGTAGTTCTATGGTTAGTTTTTCAAGGAACCTCCATAGTGTTCTCCATAGTGGCTATATCAATTTGCACTCCCACCAACAGTGCAGGAGGGTTCCCTTTTCTCCACACCCTCTCTGGCATTTATTGTTTCTAGATTTTTTGATGATGATTGTTTAGATTTTTTTTTTTTTTTTTTTTGGCGGTACGTGGGCCTCTCACTACTGTGGCCTCTCCCGTTGCGGAGCGCAGGCTCTGGACGCGCAGGCTCAGCGACCATGGCTCATGGGCCCAGCCGCTCTGCAGCATGTGGGATCTTCCCAGATCGGGGCACAAACCCATGTCCCCTGCATTGGCAGGCGGACTCTCAACCACTGCGCCACCAGGGAAGCCCTGTTTAGATTTTTTGACACATCATCCTGAATGGTGTCTCACTTCATTCAATCCATGGTCAATGACACCTCCTCGCTCCATCCAGCCCACCTCACTATCCTCCATCGTACACACCTACCCTGCTCTAGTGGTCTTAAATACTTATCACCATTTCACCTTATGTATTTGTTTATTGTCTATGCCAGTTTCACCCCATCAGAAAGTAAAATCAACAATGGTAGAGTCTACCTGTTTTTATTCTCTCCTATATCTCCAGTGACTAAAGACTGCCTGACAATAAGTACTTGGTGAATGTTGACTGAAAAAGCAGTAACTACTGAGCCAGACATTTCACTTCTAAAACACACTATATTGACAAGTGAGACATGTGGGTCTGAGAAGAGAAGCAGCATTAAAACCTTTTTCTTTAAGGCCAAACAGAAAGAAATACAATTCAGGACCAAAATAAAGAATGAAAAGAAAAAAATAATTTCCTGCCTCCGCTACCCTCACGTACTGCTTCTGCTAAGGCCAACAGTAGGAAGGAGTATTTCTACTCCACTTTTTTCTGGCACTGAAACACTATTTAGACTTTTTAAAGAGACACATAATAATCAGCACCAGAGCAGCAACCTTTCTGACAATTAATAAACATCTACATAGGACCTTAAGAAATATTTATTTTCTATTTAAAAAATGAACAAACTTTTAAAATTGACAACAATCAAATGTTATATGTCTCCAGAAATGATACAAATATCAGGTATACAGCACCACATAAAGGCATTTTTTGCTGAAAATGTTTAATCTGAATCTAATCAAGCATCTATAACTAACTTCCAGTTTACTAGGAGCACAGGAGATGGAGGAGCAAGTTAAAAGCAAGCACTCAGACAAATGCAGAATGTGGCACAACCCACAATAAATGGCCAACCTCTATTGCAAAAAATAAACATCAAGAAAAAAAAAGATTAGGAGAAAGTGACATAACAACTCAACGTTGGTTTCTTTAAAAAATTTATCAAAGAAAATTTGGTGACAATTGGGAAATTTTTATTATGGACTGAGTAGGTAGAAGGTGGTACTTGTTCACTTTCTTAAGTGTGGTACTGGTATTGTGCTTACATAGAAGAATGTCCTTATAACCTGAAGTATTTAGGGCTGACACTTCAAGTGGTTCATCATACACACACACACACACACACACCACACACACAGCAAATGTGGCAAAATGTTAATCATTATTCAAAAGCTACATTGTGGGTATACAGTATACAGATGTTTGTTACATTGTTCTTTCAATTTTACTGTGTATTTGAAAACTTAGGGACATCCCTGGTGGAGCAGTGGGTAAGAATCCACCTGACAGTGCAGGGGACACAGGTTCAAGCCCTGGTCCGGGAAGATCCCACATGCTGCGGAGCAACTAAGCCCATGCACCACAACTACTGAGCCTGTGCTCTAGAGCCCGTGAGCCACAACTACTGAGCCCATATGCCACAACTACTGAAGCCTACCAGCCACAACTACTGAGCCCACATGCTGCAACTACTAAAGCCCCCGCACTTAGAGCCCATGCTCCTCAACAAGAGAAGCCACCGCCATGAGAAGCCCGTGCACCACAACTAAGAGTAGCCCCTGCTCGCCACAACTAGAGAAAGCCTGCACGCAGCAACAAAGACCCAACACAGCCAAAAATAAATAAAAAATAAATAAATTTATTTAAAAAAAAAGAAAACTTAGATAACAAAAAATCTTTCTCTTAAGTCAATGCAGAGCAAAAAACAAACAAACAACAAAAAACAAAAACCAGAGAATATTCTAGACCATAAGATACCAAAGAGATAACTTAACGGAATGAGTGAAACTTGATCGAATCCTGGGTCCAAAATAACCACTCTAAATAAGGTACTTTGAGAATGAGAGAGATTTAAAAATGGATTGTGTATTAGGTATTAGGGGACTATTAATATTCTTAGGTGTGATTAACAGGATTGTGGTGATGTAGGAGATCATTATTCTTAGGAGGTGTATGCCTAAGCAATTAGGGGTAAAGAGTCACAGTGCCTACAACTTACTTTGAAATGGCTTAGAAAAAAAACAAGAGAGCAAGAGAAACAAACAGTAAAGCAAATATGGTAAAATGTGAACCACTGAATCTAACCAGTGAGTTTATAGGTGCTACTTGTTCAATTCTTTCACTTTTTAATGTAATTTTGACATTTTTCATAATAAAAAAGTTTAAAAAATGGATCCAAAATATTTTTTGAAGGTATAAAACTCATGGCTATTATCACTATCCTTTAAAAAGGAATATGTATTAGAGTAGCAGCAACAGTATCCTCCAACCTCCTCATCAATGTATTACCAAACAATATACCTACTTAAGTAAGAATTAAGGTGTTGAAGGCAAGTTCCGAAAAATTCATCCCTTTGAGGTGGATCATAGTTCAGGGCGCTGAACGGAAGAATAATAGCAAGGATTGCAAAAGGATGAATCTGTAAAAATAGAACAAAAAAGTTATTGCTTCAACTTCAGTAAAACAAAACAAAATTTAGCCTAATTATTATCTTAAGCAGAAGTCTTTATCTAACATGCCTGTAGTTAAATGAACATGCCCACAGTTAAATGACACATGTATCATTCTGTTTATTGTTTTCTGCCTTGCTATAATTTATTTAATTCCACCACTAATTTCTAGTAACTCTAAATATTAATGCAGGAAAAATAAATCAGATAAGCTACAGATTGATTTTGTTTGGTATAAAATCCTGTTCCAGAATTCCTTAGTCATTAAAATGACAAGAAAATAGTGTCACTAATTTCCATGATATCAGCACATTTTATAGACTCATAATATAATGTAATTAAGGAAGTTTCTTAGTTTATAATAATCATAATTCATTTTTCTTTCTTTCCTTCTTTTTCTTTTTTATTCATTCAGCCAATACTTAATAACTGGCAGGCACTACAGACTTTTATTTTCACTTATTAGAAATAATGTCTTCTAAGTAAAAGCCATATCCTGATCTATATAATAGATTTTGTAAGTGACTGTCTTCTCACATAATCCAAAAAGCAGCATTTTACAAGTTCCAGAAAAAAATGTGTAAGACACACTGACAATTCAAGAATATTGAAGTCAGTGGAGATCTTATAATTTTCTCAGTTTTCACACTTATCTCACTCTTTTGAATAGTTTTTAAATAGTAAAAGTAACTATCACAGGATTATAGAAAACAAGAAAAAGAAAACAAAAATCATTCATCTTCTTTATCCTTATACAACTATCATTTTAAGAATTTCCTTCTAGTCAATGAATTTTGACTGATCTTAACAATATTTGTAATACACCAAAAGATGACAGCTGATCTCCCCAAATCTGCACTGCTGGAGGAAGGGGTTTTAAGGGGAGGAACGACAAATTGCTGAACCAGAAACAAGAGCTTAATTTTTTTTTTTTTGGCCACGCTCCGTGGCTTATGGGATCTTAGTTCCCTGACCAGGGATTGAACCCAGGCCCTCAGCAGTAAAAGTGCAGAGTCCTAACCACTGGACCACCAGGGAATTCCCACTAGAGCTTAATTTTTAAACTTCAAATTCCAATCAAGTTCTCAAAGTACTTATGATAAACATTTATTCTTCTAGAAGTTGACAACTATGTAAAACTAATGTGTAACAAACATTTCAATTTCACCTTTTCATTCTGCTGAAGGACCACTGAGGCTATCCTATCAAGTAGCGAAGTACTGAGGTAGTTAGTTCTAGAAATAAAAGATGCAATCCCTGCAACATTTATGTAATTAATTTCATCCATCAAACGCTGTAAGGTAACAACAGTTTCTTCAAGAAGTGAATCAGCAAACCAGTCTCCTTTTAGAGATTTAACTTCTTCCCATAACAGATTCAAACTGCTGCATTTTTGTAGTCTCTGACGACCGTAGTGATCTAATTTTTGAAGTAGTTTCAACTGTTTCCCAGGAGTATTATTCCGATACATGGGATCAAACTGAATACATCTTAAAACAGATGTGGCAAAACTATTCAGGTCATTTAGGTCACACTGTGGTAAAGCTGCTTCAATTTGAGATATCCTCGCTTCGTCTAAGTGAGGAGAAGGAAGCATCGAAAGAGCACAAACCAGGAGGGAAATCTCACTAGGTATGACACTGACTTTCAAATAACTATAAAGAGGGAAAAATGAAAAGAACAAAATTAATACATCAGCAAAAAAACCAGTACACATATAAATATTAAAATATGAATATATAATTACTATTACAATTAATAGGTGTGATAGGCTTAAAATATAAGTTAATTTAAGAAGGGTTGGATAAATTCAAAGATGACAGCCTCTTAAAGGATTACTAAGGGAAGCCTTAAGATGTTCTAAAGCACTGCCCCAATTTTTTATGCAAAAATAAAACCATAGTCCCTGACAAACAAAACGTCAGTGTCAGAACAATGTCTGCAGTGCTGCAGCTGGAGATGGAACTTGGACTGAATTTCTGATGTGACCTGTCAGGAGCTGGTATGACCTAGAACAGGCAAAGAGTGACCACTCAGTAATAGTGATTCCCTTCTTTCTTCTGCTACATAAGAAGCCCAGCTTTAAAAAAACAAAAACAGGATAACAGCGCATCCAATTGACCCCATTCTCCATTCCTCCTTTCCCAAACCCCTATGGTAAAAGCCCTACCACCAGGACAGCAGTTGTTAAAATACAAATTAAAAACTGGGAGCTTTTAAAGAATCTTTAGGGTTAGAAGTGTTGGAAGAGATAATCAAATATAAATTAAAACAAAACTGAGTTACTTTTAAAAATATTAAGTTAGCATATTAAAATAATGATAATGTTCAATGCTAGCAGGGGTGCATTGATACAGGCTTTCTCATTCACTAACAGTAAACTTAAAAAGTTGGTGCAAACTTTCTGGAAAGTAATTTAGTAGTAGCTTAAGAACTTTAAAAGTAATCATCATTTGACATGATCAATCTCTGTCTAGTAAACTAGCCTAAGAAAATAATCTAAAATGCAGGCAAAAATTTATGTTATGTTATTAATCATATTTTTTATGTGGCTAAAATTTGAAAACAGTCTACATACCCAATGATGGGGAATAGTTAAGAGAATTATGGTACAAATCATATGATGGGTAATATCCAATCGCTAAAAACATTTACAAATAGTTTTAAATGATGTAGGAAAGTGCTGTTAAGGTTAAGTGCAGGGGTTGGAGAAGGAAGAATACAAAGCTGCACGTTCATGACTCTCAACTATGGAAAAAGAAAGCATATAAATATAGATACAGATATAAAATGTAAGTATATACCACAAGGAAATAAACCAAACTGTTGACCATAGATGAAAGGGCTTACAAATGATTTTTATTTTCTTCTTTATACTTTTCTCTGTTTTCAAAATGATTTTTTTTCACATCAGATGGGTCACATGTTGACATCATAACAGGTTTGAGGGAGGCACATCTCACGCAATAGTGTGAACGCCCAATCATCATGCTTATGAAGTACAAAAGGATCTCAAAATTATTTTCATATAATATTTGGTCCATTGCCTGACACAAAGTAGGTACTCAATAAGTACTAAATGACTATTTTATTCTTATAACCACAAAAAGTTAATATACTATTTTATATAAAGAAAAGAAAGTCCCCAAGAGCTACATCTGTTTGCAGAATTGACCAAGGGATAGGAACTCTCAGTATTTGCCAATCTTGTGATACTTGTCTGAAAATAAACCCCCAACAGACACAAACCTGCCAACCTCCATTCATGTTTTTCCTTATGGTGGTTCCTCAACTTCCAAAACTTACATATGCAATTGTGTTTACAATACTACCACAAATCCACCACCAAGGCTAACATTAGAAAATAAAAAAATACCAAGTGTTGGTGAGGATATGGAGTAACAGGAATGCTCACATTTTGCTAGTGCTAATATAAACTGGCACAGTCACTTTAGAAAACTATTTGGAGTTCCCTGGTGGACTAGTGGTTAGGATTGCGGGCTTTCAGTACCGTGGCCCGGGTTCAACCCCTAGTCAGAGAACTGTTAAAAAAAGAAAAGAAAAAAAAAATAGAAAACTGTTTAGCAGGATCTACTGAAGATGAACATATGTATAACCTACAAACCAACAATCATACTCCTTGGTAAATATCCACAGAAATGCACACATATGTTCACTAAAAGATACATGTGAGAATACGTATCATAACAGGAATATTTACAATAGCCAAAAAGTGGAAATAAATACCTGTCAACATTAGAACAGACTAAAAAAAAATTGTTACATTCTTACTAGAGTATACAGCAAAAACATTATGAGGTAAACCTCATAAATAAAATATTAAACAAAAGAAGCCAGGCACTGAACAAAACTAATCTCTGCAGTAAAAGCAGGGATAGTAGCTAACCTGTGGAAGGAGGGGGAAGGAGGAAGGAGTAGGGTAATGTGGAGGGGATACATATATTTTATGTAGATTATATTTCAATATATTTTTTTAAAAAGAACATATTATTCCAGCACATCAACTCCCTGGGTTCCCCAAATGGTTTCAGGAGCTATTTATACAAACGCTTATGTGAACTATTTTAATCAGATTGTGTTCTTTCACACACTCAACACTGAAGAGGGGGAAGGGTTAAAATTTTAAAGAGATATGTTACAGAGATACAGATATGTTACAGAGATATGTAAGGGCTCTCGCTACTCAGAATTACTAAACTTGGACTTCCCTGGTGGTGCAAGTGGTTAAGAATCCTCCTTCCAATGCAGGGGACACGGGTTCAATCCCTGGTCCAGGAACATCCCACATGCCACGGAGCAACTAAGCCCGTGCGCCACAACTACTGAGCCTGTGCTCTAGAGCCCGTGAGCCACAACTACTGAGCCCGCGTGCCACAACTACTGAAGCCCTCGCGCCTAGAGCCTGTGCTCTGCAACAAAAGAAGCCACGGCAATGAGAACCCCCACTCACTGCAACCAGAGAAAGCCCGCGCACATCAACGAAGTTCCAACGCAGTCAAAAATAAATAAATAATAATTTTTTTAAAAAAAACTTCTTAAAAAAAAAAGAATTACTAAACCTCAACACTGTCATATTTGCTTCAAGTTTTTTAATAAAGTAGATAAAAACATTACAGGTAAAGTGAAATCACCTGTGATGCTCCCACTCCTATCTTATTTTTCTGTAAGCATACCTGTAGGCAAACAGTATTTCGTAATTTAATCTTTTAAAAAAGATCATGCTGACCAAATAAGTAATGTTGCTGGGCCAGTTTATATCTAATTTAGAACATAAAATTCTTAATAGAGGCTTTGTGAAAGTTCATGTTAAATATGGAAAGGGTGAAGACACAATAGTCCTGTACTTAATCATCTTGATAAGAAAGTTATTTCTTTAAGAAAACAGTGAATCTTCTTATACCACATCTAACATGCAAAATTCTCATCTGATAAAGTGCTACCTCTTAGTCTTCAGTTCAAATCTCAACCATAGGGCTTCCCTGGTGGCACAGTGGTGAGAGTCTGCCTGCTGATGCAGGGGACATGGGTTCGTGCCCCAGTCCGGGAAGATCCCACATGTCGCGGAGCGGCTGGGCCCGTGAGCCATGGCCGCTGAGCCTGCGCGTTCGGAGCCTGTGCTCCGCAACGGGAGAAGCCACAACAGTGAGAGGCCCGTGTACCGCAAAAAAAAAACCAAAACCAAATCTTAAGCATAATGGGTATCACCTTATTATAGTAAAAATCATTTTCAATTATATGTCACTCTTTCGACTACAGCATAGAGTCCCATGCCTGGTCTTTCAAAAATCACAGTAAGAAAGCAAACTAGTATGGAAAAATGGAGGGGAAAAAGGTTAATCTGCTTTTAATTTCATTCATTATTCTGATCCTTAAAATAAAAATTTTTAATGGAAAACTCCATTTTAGCATAATGCAAAGTCAATGGAAAACTGAATAACTTCTTAGTTGAAATATTAATGCTATATCCATAGAAATGCAGAAATTTTAAAATTATAAAGGGAAAATCTGTATGAAAACTTTTTCACTAACATTACCCCCACATATTTTATTTTTAAAATTTCGAATTTAAAAACTTAATATGCCTTAAAACAGGCAACTAAGCAGACTAAAGGCCCCCAAATGTGAGCACTCCCAAATGGAGTTTTGCCTTCTTCAGCAGCTCCAATCTTTTCATGGTTATTCCATCCCAGCAGGAAAGGAGAATGGCTTGGCTTTGTGTATTCACGACCTAGGGAACTCATCACCCCACTGACCTCATTTCCATTTCAAAATATATCAAGCACAAGCACTGGCAAAATGGGCATGGCGGGGAGATGAGTGTCTTTAACATTTTTAATAACCTACCCATTTCTGCTTTCAAAACTTCGAACAACTCTGGGCTTCCCTCGTGGCGCAGTGGTTGAGAGTCCGCCTGCCGATGCAGGGGACACGGGTTCGTGACCCCGTCCGGGAAGATCTCACATGCCACGGAGTGGCTGGGCCCGTGAGCCATGGCCACTGAGCCTGCGCGTCCGGAGCCTGTGCTCCGCAACGGGACAGGCCACAACAGTGAGAGGCCCGCGTACCGCAAAAAAAAAAAAAAAAAAAAAAAAAAAAAACTTCCAACAACTCTATACATAAAGAAAACAAACAGTGAAATAAAGAAATAAAAAAAACAATAGCGAAAGACTTAAACACATCTATTTTAATCTTACCTAAGCAGCACTTCTCTGAGTTTCACAAAAAGCTCTTTACTTTGAAAATGTAGAAAAATCAATGCTTGAGTTATCCTCAATAACTCTACTGGTTTATAGTTATCCAAATGTTTATACAGAATTGAAGCAATTCTAAAAAGAATGATAAAACATGTATTATAACCAGTTCATTCATGTACTTTTATTAAACTTTTACTGAGGAGCTGTTTCATGCCAGACATGCTCTGTGCTGGAGAAACAGCAATGAATGACACAAGGTTTTCTGTTCTTGAAGAACTGTCTCAAGATGATGACAGAAATGTAAAACTGATTTAATTTTCTTCCTTAAATCCACTGGTCCTCTAACGGAGATGCTTAAAAGCAATGGGAAATGCGAAGAGACAATAAGTTGGAAGAATTAGGGCAAAAGGAATATCTTTTAAAGGAATATATAATATTATGATAATGAAAAGATAAATATACACAAACTGAACCATGTATTTTTGTCTCTTCTTAAATGTCAAGTTAACAAAAAAGGCAATATATGGCAGTATGATTTCAAGGTAACAACTGTAGTGTGAAACAATTCAAGTTCATATAGATGTTAACTGTTCTGCATCCTTTTAAAGTCCGTTCTGCTCTATGCTCTCCATTTTCCTAGATTATATCCTCTGCAGCAAATGAAATGAAATATGCTATAAACTATTTAAAAATCTCTATTCTGAAAAATAAATTATTTAGAAAATAAACAATGACTTAAATGTTAATTCCGTAGTTCTTCAAAACCAAGATTACAGGAAAAAAAACTAAGTTTTTTTCTCAAAAAAAAAATAGTAACTTATGAATGTCAACTAAACTTAACACCATGAATTTCAGAAAAGATTACTTTTTAATCAGACGTGAATTTCTGCTTTCCATCTCTTCCATGGCTCCCATCACTGCCAGGGCTTGCTGGCTAGTCAACTCCTCTGACATCAATAATATGGTTGATTTAAGTCTAGAAGCAAAGAAAAATATTTTTATGTTGAAAAACTGATGATTAGCTTACAAATTTTTTTAAAAAATAAGTTCTTAGGTAAGAAATAGAAAATAATAGAAAGAAAAACTGAATTCAATATATAATTCTAATTTTCTCCCCACATAACTGGGGATAATACAAAATACTATTAAATAAAGAAAAATACATTGTTTTCTTCAAAGTAATTAAGGCCTCATTATAATCCTAAACTATCTCTTAAAAAATACAGATAAAATGTTTTTAAATTAATTGGTTAATTAATAATTCTAACATTGTAAACCTTAGCTAGAGAGCTAAGGAACTTTAGCTAGAGAGCTAAGGAACTAACAATTGATATTCCAACTCTACCCCAATTTTTTAAAACTGAATAAGATCTGACCATGAAGTCAATATACCTGCATATTAACAGAAATCTTATATACTAACTACTTACGATAACATTATAAACTGAAAATTTACAAAGATGGTCCATTTTGAAACCATCCAAAGTAATCCAGTAATAAAAGTATATAAGTGTGTCTTTTAGAATAATTTAGAAGGCAAGCCTAAAAATGAAGTCTAAAGAAAGATACATTTTCTATTCATCCTACATAGTTCCACACCATCCTTTTCACCAACCTTATCAAACATTTCAAACCCAGCTTCTCCCCATAGCTTTTCCCAACCATTTTAGTCCACGTTTTTCTCTCACTTTTCTGTCTGCCCACAGCAGTTACTATCTATATCACTAATTTTAGTAGTTACTCATAAACTATGTTGAAGTGTCATGCTATTTACATATTTCAATTACGTATTTCTGCACTCTCAAGTGGAATAAAAATTCCTTGAAGGCAGGGACTCAATTAAATTCAACTTTTGTACTGCCTTGGCATAAAAGATTTTAACAGTGCATGGTGACAAAAAAAGAGAAAGATTCCAATAAAAATTTTTTAATAATCATCTTGTTTCCATGTTGATAGTCTCTTAAAATGTACCCTTAAATTTCTTCATATAATTCAAAGGACTCTTAAAAATAAAACTCTCCATGAAGTCTTTGCTAACAGAAATGAGGCAGATACCTCTATTACGTAACTCCTGGAACCCCTGCTCAACTGAATCTATGAATCAAACTTATTTGTTTGCTCATATCTAGTAATCATGCATTAATTTAATATTTGCTCATCTTTATAGCCCAAATATTTCTATCTACATCAAATCTGGCAAAATAGACAGAGAGAATGGACTTGAGGACACAGGGAGAGGGAAGGGTAAGCTGGGACGAAGTGAGAGAGTGGCATGGACATGTATACACTTCCAAATGTAAAATAGATAGCTAGTGGGAAGCAGCTGCATAGCACAGGGAGATCAGCTCAGTGCTTTGTGTCCACCTAGAGGGGTGGGATAGGGAGGGGGGGAGAGAGACACAAGAGGAAGGAGATATGGGGATATATGTATATGCATAGTTGATTCACTTTGTTATACAGCAGAAACTAACACACCATTGTAAAGCAATTATACTCCAATAAAGATGTTAAAAAAAAAAATCTGGCAAAACTGGAAATTCTTAAAAGATAGGAATCAGACCAAAATCACTCAAACCTGACAATGGGAACATATACCAATGTGCATAATAAATGCTTTTGATGGTGAATTTGAAGACACCAAAGCATAAAATGGTCCATCGTTAGGACTACTATAATTCTGAATATTCCACACTCTGTACTGGGGGTGGGGGAGTCTTATCTCTCTGTGTAAAGCCAGTCACCTGGCCTAAGAAGGGAGAATAGCACTTAAATGATGTTCTCCCACATCCACTGCTGTGTTGGCCACCAGGGGATTATTGGCCCCCATTCAAAGCAGTAGGAGACTAAGAGTTTGAGATGTAAATTAGAAAAATCAGAGAAAGAATCAAGGAGCAGAGCACAAGAGATAATTCTCCCTTCTACAGTTGAGTGGAGTGACTTTTCTGGCTTCCAGAACTGCAAGATCTAAGCTTGAAGGCTCTATATATTCTCAACAAGAAAAGTAAAGTATTTTTAGCTGAACTTACTGTTTCTCTTCTTCAGGTCCTGCCAAAGGTCCCAATGTTACAAACAATTTTACAAAGCTAGCTGGGTGGTCAAACAGAGGAATCAATTCTGTTAGCCTCTTCTTAGTCATTAAAAGAAATTCAAAACTATGAAACTGTAGAGAGTGGTATAGACTAAGTATTTTACTTATGGAGTCCAAATCAAGGTGGTTCACATTGCTCAAAAACACTTTATTGCACCTTTCCAATAGTGGGTAATAACTATATTTAATATTTCGAAGAAACTGTACTATTCTTCTTGCAATGTTGACCTGGGAAGAATCTATGGTGTCAAAAAGTTGCTCTGCTTTGTTCACTAGTTGCTCTTGAAAACGCTGTGATATTAAAGAAGATATGCTGACCATTAAAACAGACAAGCACCTGGAAAAGGAAGAAGATGCAAAGATTTTTACATTATCTAAGAAAAATGAACAATTCTAAGACTAAATGCTTAGAAACGGAAAGGAACTGATAAAAATATTATAGGTTTTATACAACAAAATTTTTCTTTTAAATACTAATGGGACTTGAACTCTGATCTCCCACTAATCAAACCCCTTTAGGCAAAAAAGAATTGAAATAATTTTTTTTTAGTGTGTATAATATCTCGTTCTATAGATAAATGCTTTGAAGGAAAATATTTTAGTGAAATTTACTCAGAAATCACTGTGGGCCAACAGCCCATTGAATGCAACATGGAAAGTCTCATTCTATATTTTTGGAAGTAGACTTCGCTTTGTTCCTCTCTCTGTGTATCTGTAATTTACCAGTAAAAATCTTGGCAAAATATTTCTCACTAATGATTTCATATTTTTTAATGTTTCAGGCTACATTAATATTAATATATAACAGTAGGACAATATTGAATGTGAATATTTCTTCCCTCAATAAACACTCTTAAGAAACATAAATCAATCTTCTAAGCACTGTGGAAAACACCAAAATTACAAAGGTGAGGTCTCTGCTTTCAAAAGACAGTTCTTACATGATACAAAAATCAAGAAACTCTAAATATAAGAATATACCTAATAATGAATAAAGAATGCAAAATGTAAGATATATAACAAACATGTGGGGATAATAATTATAAAACAATCTACAAAAAAGACATGAATATCTCAACCATTAGGATAGGGGGCCTGTTTGCATTTTTTTGTTTCAAAATTTCTTCAATTCTTTCAATAAAACAAATTATTTTTTAAAAACCCAGTTATACAATACTTTGGCTTCTCTAATCAGAATGTTTAATGTTAGTACCAATTAACATTAATTAGTAAACTAGCATTGCTATTTAGTTTAATCATAAACCCTTTGAATACGATTTTTTTAAATTGTATATATATTTGTAATTGCAGTTTGGAGTGGGGAAATGTCCAAAGATTTCATTAGATTCTCAAATGGGTCTATAATAATTTTTTAAAGTTAAAAAAATTTACTTTACAGTGATTTTTATTGTCTCTGCTTTTATAAGCTACTTTCATGTATGTGTGAAAATATATATAAAATTTACCATTTTAAACATTTTTAAGTGTACAGTTCAGTTGTATTAAGTACATTCACACTGTTGTACAACCAACACCACCATCCGTCTGCAAGACTTTTTCATCTTCTCAAACTAAAACTACCGATGAAATAGTAATTCCCCATTCTCCCCTCCCCCAACCCCTGGCAACAACCATTCTACTTTGTTCCTATGAATCTGACTACTCTAGGTACCTCATATAAAGTGAAATCATACAATACTTGTACTTTTGTGTATAGCTTATTTCACTTAGCGTAATGTCTTCAGGGTTCATCCATGTTGTAACATATATCAGAATTTCCCGCCTTTTTAAGGCTGAATGATATTCCATTGTGGGTATATACCAAATGTTGATTGCCCAATCATTTGTTGATGGACATTAAGGTTGTTTCCACCCTTTGGCTATTATGACTAATGCTGCTTTGAACACTGGTGTATGCTATAGACTGAACTATGGTTCCCCCCCACTCCAAATCTATATGTTAAAGCCCTAGCTGGCAATATGACTATATTTAGAGGTAGGGCCTTCCAGGAGGTAATTAAGGTTAAATGAGGTTGTAAGGATGGTAGGCAAACACGTTAGCTTGCAAGTAAGGAAAAATCACAAATCTTGACAACATTGTGTTATACTTTACATATTTCATCTCTAATTCCCACAGCAACATTGCACAGTAGATACTACTATACCTGTTGTATAGATGAGGACAGTGAACTTCCAAGAGATTATAAAGTCACATAGTTAGGAACTAGCAAGTCTAAGTGTGTGTGCATTCAAAGCCCAGAATCTTTCCACCATGACACAAAGCCCCTACATAGATTTACCTTAAGTCCTGTATCGTTTCCAAGTTCCTATTTACAATATCAGCTATTTTTCCCATTAATGGACTAAAACATAAATGTTGATCTGCCAGGCAAGAGGAAAATTTTGACAGCATGTTAATATCAAACCTATTAAAGTAAATATACAAAGGGGATCATTACCATTTATTTTCACTTAAAACATAATACACAGTTATAAAATAAAAAGCAATAAAAAATACTAATATATTACTACTATAAAATGAATTTTTCTAAAATGTTGATTATTTATTATTATAAAAGTAACCCAGGCTAAGAGTTAAAAAGCCAAATTCTACTTGAAGATTTTAAAAAGGGAAAAAAAACACTTGAAATTGTTTGAATCGTTTACATATTAATTTTTTGAGGACAGAACAATTTCAACTCAAGGTTGTATATTAACAAATAATACAACCTCTACTACAATCATGCTTGAAAAACTTCAGAATTTTCCTATAGGAAAAACGACTCGATTTCTTCAACAAGTAAATGGCAAGACAAATGAGCAGGAAGGAGAATTGTTACAGATTTTTAAAGACTTTGAATTCACTAAAAGACAAGCATAAGGAACTGCACAGCAGCATAATATGTAACAGCAAAAAACTAAATGCTAAATAGCAACAGTCTCAATGTCCATCAAGAGTACAGTGAATAAATTGCACATATTCCTAGAATACTATACAGCAATAAAAAATAACAAATAGCGCAATATCATGGAAGAATCTTTAAAATATATTGAGTGAAATACACTAGGTATAAGAGTTCTTACTATATGATTTCTCGCTCTTTTTTTTCTTTTTGTTTTTTGGCCATGCTGCACGGCTTGCAGGATCTTAGTTCCCCAACCAGGGATTGAACCCAGGCCACAACAGTTGAGAGTGCCGAGTCCTACCCACTGGACCACCAGGGAATTCCCAGGATTTCATTTTTATAAAAGCAAAACTAATTTATGGTAGTAGAAGCCAAGAGAGTGTCACTCTTAGGGCGGGAAGGTAGGGAGTGATTGGAAGAGAGCATGAAAGAAACTTCTGGGAAACTAGTGATATTCTTTGTCTTGATCTTGGTGCTATTACACAGAAGTATAAGTGTATTTTCAGTATGTGAAAATTCATCAAGATGCATACTTATGATTGGTGTAATTTTAAACGATATCCTTTAATAAAATGAGTACTTACAAAAAAAGGCAGAGGGCTTCCCTGGTGGCGCAGTGGTTGGGAGTCCACCTGCTGATGCAGGGGACGCAGGTTCATTCTCCGGGAGGATCCCACATGCCGCGGAGCGGCTGGGCCCGTGAGCCATGGCCGCTGAGCCTGCGCGTCCGGAGCCTGTGCTCCGCAGCGGGAGGCCACGGCAGTGAGAGGCCCGCGTACCGCAAAAAAAAAAAAAAAAAAAAAGGGCAGAGAAAATCTTGACTAAATGTAATCAGTAAACCTTGTTTGGATACTTATTTAAACAAACTGCCTTACAAAAAGACCTTTTTTAGAGCAATCAAGGAAATTTGAACTCAGTTATTAGGGAATTTAAGGAATAATTGTTCATTTTCGTAGGTATAAAAAATGGCATGGTGATTATATATATATTTTTAAAGAGTGTTTTTTGTCTATCAGAAATATATACTAAGGTATTTACTGATGAAATGATACCACAATTTAAACTATACTGAAGGGTAGGGAGGGAACTGGAGGTGATCTAGACAAAACAAGACTGCTATCTGTTGGTAATCGTTGACACTGGATGATGCATACAAAGGAGTTCATTATACTAATTTCTCTACTTTAGTAAATGTTTAAAATCTTCCATAATAAAGAGGGTTTTTAATTTGAATTTCAAATGCATGCTAATTATTCTTGCTATGATCCACCATATAGTGTTAATTCACAATAATCTATTCTATTTGAATCATTACAAATTATATTTATATAACAAATTCATAGATATTATAGCAAAATCATTTAATTAAGTTACCATAGTAACAAAAATTTAACATCATAGGCCACCATGACGATAAAAAAATCAGAAATTAACATTTATTCTATGATTCTATTAGAAACTCTACACATAGAATACAAATTAGGGTTTAAAAAATTTTATTACTTAGTATTATAAAAAAATAAAAGTATTGCTACAAATTAAAAAAACACCACATAGAACAAAGTCATTATCGCCTGAGCTATTGTGAAATTAAGAAAAATTAAAAAGAAATGTCTGATTCACTGGGAAGTATAATTGCATATCTGTAATTTAATTGTTTAAGTAGTAGAGAGTAAAACCAAAATGAAAAAAGCACCTATTCTACAATTGATTTGTTCAAGATACGTAATACACATACCATTTAATGCTGCTTTGAAGAAAAAAGTTTTGAGCTATTATCAACAATGACCAAATTTAACCCCCAAAGACCCAGTAGAGTCGGCCCTCCGTATCCAAGGGTTCCAAATCCACGGATTCAAACAACAGCAAATCGAAAATATTCAGTTAAAAAACAAATTTCAGAAAGCTCCAAAGAGCACAACTTGAATGTGCTGCATGCTGAGCAACTATTTACACAGCATTTCCATTGTACTAGGTATTATAATTAATCGAGATGATTTAAAGTAGATGGGAGGATGTCTGTAGGTTTTATGCCAATATTACATCATTTTATATAAGGGACTTGAGCATCCATGGATTTTGGTATCTGAGGGGATGCTAGAACCAATTGTCCTTGGATACTGCGGGAAGACTAGTTTGAATTGCTCATGAAAGCACTAAGATTATTCTCCTTACCCTCAACAAAAAGATAGTTACAGGTAGAGAGAATGCAAAAATGAAGAGAGAAAACAAACAGGTTTAGATAATAAGATTAACTAAAACCACCATTCAGTAAATGAATGTGGAATTTCTAAGCCCAGAGATCTGGTGGGTACCTTGTTTAATTTAATCCAGCTCACACAACAAAGGCCTACAGAGCTTTATAAGACTACAACTGTAAGAATT
Source organism: Aethalodelphis obliquidens (assembly GCF_003676395.1). Taxonomy (NCBI): domain Eukaryota; kingdom Metazoa; phylum Chordata; class Mammalia; order Artiodactyla; family Delphinidae; genus Aethalodelphis; species Aethalodelphis obliquidens. The sequence goes on along the minus strand of NW_020837946.1, from coordinate 62,231,366 downwards.
TACCATTGTTTATGCTTTAAACATATGCTGCTACAAAGGAGGAGCTGTAAAGTTTATGCTGCTCCTCTCATCTAAATACAAATAAACAGCTATAGTTTCTTATCTTAGTCAATCCTTTCTCTTCTGCCCTAGGTTACTATCTGGTTTAGAGGGAGCATTGTTCTGTGGTTTTCCTCCTGTCTCTTTCCCACCTTGATTTTCCCTTTCCTCACTAACATTTGCTTTATTCTACTAATGATGGACCTTGGCTATCCAGAACCCCTAGGTTTAAATATTCAAAGTTTTCATAAATAGCCAAAATGAGCTCTGCTACTATCTCAGCTGTTTTATAAACGGAGAGCTTCTCATATATTCTTATAAAACATAAATAATATAGTATAGGATACCATAGGCTTCTCTGTACTCATAATACTCTGAACAAATTTCACATTTTTCTAGATAATTATTTATTTCTTTTTTTGCTTTCTTTTTTTCTCTTTTTATTTTTTTACAAACCCTTGTGTTGAGGGCTGACTTTCAATAGATCACAGCAGGGAGCTGCTCTGCTACTATGAAACCCCCCACCCAGAAGTAGGTCGTCTACCAATGGTTTAGCACCAGGTTCCCCATGAACGTGGGGTGTGGGACGGGGGAGGGGGCGGCTGTATTTCTGGTCATGCCCCGTTCTAGATGATTATTGATTATGGCAATATGCTAAAGATATAGCTGTGTATAGAGTGGAAAAGAGATCTGAATTGATACTATCCACAGTAGTGGACCTGAAAGCTTCTAAGACACTGTTAGCTTCTAAGACTCTGCTCACTGCCTCTTCATAAAGATAGAGTGATAGACAAGTACCTATAGATGCTGCTAAACAGTTATATAGCTTTCCTTTCTCCTGAACTGGTATCTTCTTTCTCCTTTTATGACTCCTGAACATCTAGGGTTTTTACTGACAGCCTATCACTCAGAATGTTTTTCTTTCTGAAGCAGAACTCTTTCAGAAAAGAAAATTCAGAAAGCCTAGTCCAAGAATAGCAGTGACTCTATTTATATTTTGATTAATTATATATGTTTAAAGCACACTACATTCCACACCCTTAAATAGGGAATATTTGAAATACTTTTCTTTCTCTCTTAAGGAAAAAAACACATTCCCCATTCTTTTCCTACAAGATTTCACCATGCTAAATAAACACACTTTACATGATCAAAAACCCCTCGAAGTAAACTGAATTTAAATACATTTTTTTCAATGAAGCTTGATAGTTAGGCAGCAGCTCCTCATTCTTTCCCTATAAGATTTCACTGTGCTAACCCTGAAAAGGACAACCCTGATCTTAGTTGAAAAACCCAAAGTACTTGCCTTTCCAGTCTTCTCCATGCTTCTGTAACTAGTGCTTCAACTAGTGGGTCATGGGCCTCAAAACCAAACCTCAATAAAATCAAGAGAAAATAATTTTCTATACAGAAACATTTTAAAATTATTAAAAACATACATGCAGTAAGGATTATAATGCAAAAGTAAACCACAAGTTATTATATTCTTACACAATCAGTCCTTATTTCTGGTCTGGTCTCATTTCAGTATTCTGATTTCTTGGTACAATCTAATAAACCCCTATACTTTATCCCATGCCCTTCTCATCCTTTTATCTGTACATTTCAATGACCTCCACTGAACAATAAAAATGTTCAATGATATATTTTATGTTAAAAGTACACCTAACACGTACTACTTTGCTCTGACCGCAAAAAATATTTCTATAGGAAAAAGTCTGTAAAATAAAGAAAAACTTTAAGTGGGTAATAAAAAATCATTTATAACTCTGCTACTCATAAATATCCACCATCATTAACTTGGAGCATTTCTTTCCAGTTATTTTTCTACATACTTAAAGACATATACATATTTCTTTTACATTTTTATATCCTGCCTTTTTCAGTAAGTTAACATTATATTGTGGACATTTTACCCATATCATTACATATTCTTCAAAACATAATTTTTGGTGGTTGTGTACTATTAATTATGTGAATAAATTATCATTTAAACTTTCACCAACTTACTAGGATCTTAGTTTTTCAATATTATAAACAATGTTGGGATGAATAACCATGTACAAGAATCTTTTTTTTTTAAATTTATTTATGTATTTATCTATTTTTGGCTGCTTTGGGTCTTCATTGCTACACGCAGGCTTTCTCTAGTTGTGGAGAGCGGGGGCTACTTTTTGTTGCGGTGTGTGGGCTTCTCATTGCGGTGGCTTCTCTTGTTGCGAAGCACAGGCTCTAGGCACGTGGGCTAGAGCTGTTGTGGCTCACCAGCTCTAGAGCACAGGATCAGTAGTTGCGGCGCAAGGGCTTAGTTGCTCCGCTCCGCGGCATGTGGGATCTTCCCAGACCAGGGATGGAACCTGTGTTCCCTGCATTGGCAGGCAGATTTTTATCCACTGCGCCACCAGGGAAGCCCAAGAATCTTTACATGTATCTCAGATTACTTTCTTAGGATAAATCTTAGAAGCAAAATTACTGGGTCCGAGGACATTTTTATAGTTCTGGATACATATTATACCACCAGAAGCATACGGCAGTTCCTTCACTAACAATGCAAAGCATATACCTTCACTAACAATGGATATTTTCTATATATAATTAAGCAATATATATTATATGTTGTACATATAAAAATCTTTTTAACCGATTTCAACATCTTTATAATGTTAAGGCTAGGTTATTTTTTCTCCTAAAAGTCAAAGACTTTCAGGTTGAGTCATGAAACAAAATCAAACTACATGCTATTTTAAAAACTTGAAAACAAAATTATATTTTACTCTTAAAATCCTTTCCTCACTAAAATATGACTTAGGAGGGATACACAGAAATGCGGTTTGGGGGCAAATCACCATGGAGCAGCATTTCTCCATCTGTGCAGTGTTCTTGTGAGGTGTTCAACACAATGTTTTGTGGATAAGTAAGTTTGGAAAATATCCCCACTGAAAGGTTCACAATATACATTAGCATATGTATATTGAAGAGTCCTGCAGGCTCTGAATGCTCTGAAGTCCAATAAAGATGTGTTTAATTTCGTCTGATTCAGCATTTTCCAAACTAATATGACCACTGAGAAAACAAAACTGATTATCATACACATCCCACGATGTACTTTAGAGAAAAAACTTTGCAAATCTGAGAAAGATCACCAAAAAAGGGATGTCACTCTTTTTTAGTCTAACACCGCCCACCAGAATAAGTAAAGCCTTAAGCCCCTTTCTTGTATACGCTGACACCCTAATAAAAACAACTGTATCTCTGCTTTATACAGTGCTGACATCTATAGCTACTTAAATGGCCCTTGCACCCTGGATAATTTCACCAATGAGACTAACAAACAGATTAATTTTAACTTTTGTGTCCTTTTTCCCTTTATATAGCTGCTCAATTCTTCATTTAGGGCATCCAGCTCTTCTGAAGGCTGGATTCCCTTGAGAATGATGTAAAATTTCTTTTCTTTTTAAATTTTTTCCCAACCTTATTGATATATGATTAACAAAAATTGTATATATTTAGGTTGTACAGCATAATGTTTTGATATGTATATACACTGTGAAATGATTACCATAATCAAAGAATATCCTCTACATATCTTTAAAACATTAGATGATCAGGGCAATTCCCTGGTGGCTCAGTGGTTAAGAATCCACCTGCCAATGCAGGGGACACGGGTTCGATCCCTGGTCCGGGAAGATGCCGCAGAGCAACTAAACCCGTGTGCCATAACCACTGAGCCCGCCGTGCTGCAACTACCGAAGCCTGCTCACCTACAGCCTGTGCTCCGCAGCAAGAGAAGCCACTGCAATGAGAAGCCCGCGCACTGTAATGAAGAGTAGCCCCGCTTGCCACAACTAGAGAAAGCCCGCGCGCAGCAACGAAGACCTGATGCAGCCAAAAATAAATAAAATTAAAATTAAATTTAAAAAATTAGCTTATCAGGAAAAAGGGAAAAAAACATTTTTTTCCGTTTAGAGCTTTTTAGAAAATTAAATATAAAAATAAACTACAATCATTTCTATAAAATCTAAAAGTACATTACTTACTGTTGTATGATGTATAACACATTCACCAAGGTATTGTCATTCATGAATTCCATTTTAGTTGTAGCTAAATTATGAAGAGTAAGAAATTGGGGATGGTCTCTGATACATTCCACATTTTTTAACAAGCTGGTCTTCTGCTTTTGAAACTGCCAAAGCATACTGAGTGCACATGCCACTTGCTTTTCTGAAAGTATGGCTTTGTTTTTTTCAATAAGATCAAATATTTGCTCTTCATCTGTACACTTATTCATCCGACTAAGTAATGGTTCGAAACTAAAGGGTCGAAACTGAAACACTCTCCAGGAGAATGGACAAATAGCTCTTAGGCGAAGCATATTGTAAACAATCAGTCTAGGAAAAAAAACTATCTTTTCATTTATATCACAAATTTTCTTACGTAAAGAAAACCATTTGCAACTAGCAGTCAGGTGCAATATGCTGGTATAAAAATAACTGTTTTTCCTTCATGTAGCTTGCTTCCATTATGATGACTCCAAATCCCATTCCAATATGCAATTTCTGTAAAGAAATCAGTTTAACAGAGTTATAACTATCAAATTCCAAAATTCTAATTAAAATAACAAGCTTTTCCTCCATTAATTACACACTTTGTTCTTAGCCTGAACCTGAGAGCAGGATTTAATCCACAACTAAATATCCAGGAAAAGGGGTTTCCTTCCACACTCTATTTTATTTATTTATTTTTTTTATTTTAGTATTTATTTTTGGCTGCATTGGGTCTTCGCTGCTATGTGCGGGCTTTCTCCGGTTGCGGTGAGCGGGGGTTATTCTTTGTTGCGGTGCACAGGCTTCTCATTGCAGTGGCTTCTCTTGTTGCAGAGCAAGGGCTCTAGACTCGTGGGCTTTAGTAGTTGTGGCACACGGGCTTCAGTAGTTGTGGCTCACGGGCTCTAGAGCGCAGGCTCAGTAGTTGTGGCACACGGGCTTAGTTGCTCCGCGGCATGTGGGATCTTCCCGCACTAGGGCTCGAGGCCCACGACCCGCATTGGCAGGCGGATTCTTAACCACTGCGCCACCAGGGAAGCCCCCCACACTCCATTTTAAAAATGATAAATCTGACACTTAACATGAAGTTTTCAAATTTGACTATAAAAGCAGAAGGGAAAAAAAAAAATCCCAACCCAGAAAGAAGCATCTTTTTAAATAGAAGAATAAAACTGCAATAAATAAACATTTTGCCTTTATAGTTTCTACGAAGAGTAGCCATTAATTCAGAGCCATAATAAAAAATGTTTTTTTCAGAGGGATGATTTCTGGTATATTTGCTTTCAAGATAATTTCTCACTCCTTTCTCCTTGTACACTAAAAGAACTCAAACAGTTTAATCACTATTGACCTTAAGTAGGTTTTAAGCAATAAATGAGATGATTAAAGCTCAATCAGGACATATGAAGAAATCAAGTAATGTAGTTGCGTAGTGATGCAACAGGAGAACCAAAAACAATAAAGAAAAAGAATAATTTGTTTTTAAAATATATTATAAATGTCTATATTTCTAGTTGAGAAACAATGGTTAGAAAAGCTGGGACTAAAATCCTATCATCTAACACTGCTGCAACATTTTACAAAGGACTTTTAAAATACGTTATCCCATTAAATTCTCTCAATTAACCTGCCAGGTAGATGCTATCATTTGCATTTTACAGAGAAAAGCTAGGTTCAAAAAGGTTAAAAAAAACTACTCTAGTACTAATGAAGCTGAGACAACCACCCAGTTCTTTCAACTTGAACATCCTCATTACATTAACAAACCAACACTAAAAGTATGCCTCAGAATCCTATGGCTAGGCCAAAGAAAAAACGATGAGACAATATTGACTACTTTGTGGCAATCTGTACAGCATCCCGACCCAAGCCGACTTGGATCACACACATACACAAAAAACTCTGCACAAAGCAGAGTCTCCTGCCTATTCACATCTGAAAGTGGAAAGAACCCACTGGTTACAATACCAAGGTGTCAAGTCCCCAGCTAAGTGACCTTGGGGAAGTGACTTAACCAAAGGAGGGGCCTTGGGACTATAAATGACAGATAGGTTACCCGCCGTGAACAGGTATTGTGCAGGATACACAACGACACCCTTGGCAAATGGCAGGCATCCTCCCCGCTTGGCACACAGTGGAGCTGAACGAATGAATTTGGTCTCCCGGTCCTGGCTGGGAGAGGGATCAGCCCTGCCCTAGTCCTCCGCGCTCCGGGAAATCCAATACCCGGATGAAAGCCTCCGTTTCTCAGCCGAACCCAGGGTCCCGGTCCGAGAATGTGCTCTGATTAAAAAGAAAACCTATCGCCGCCAGCCGGCCGGGACCTGCGGGCAAGTTTTTCCTTCAACGCCAGAGAACTTTTCTGAAGGATCGCGGTTAAGCCTGGTTACGAGGGCTCAGAACTCCAGCCTATTCCACGTCTCCCAGCAAGGGACGCAACAGGCTCGGTTGTGTCGGTTGTGTCGCTCACGCCTCCCTCATATCCCAGAGTTTTTAGCCTTTCCTCGAAAGACATCACCTTACCTCTCGTGGTGTCCGTCCCCAAACCATGAAAAGAGGCCGGGCGAACACAGCGTGCACTACACGCCCAAGGGCACGTCGCGGCGAGGTCGGCGGAATAGACGTCGCTTACGCATTTGGTAGGAATTCTGGGTATTGTAGTTCCTCATTGAGACACTCGGGCCACACATCTTGAAGTTATAGGTCCTTAGGGCACGTGTTTCTCAACTATATGAGGTTTTCTCCCAGTCCGTGAAGACTGATATTTTTATAATATACAGTAGAAATGAATACTTAGAAAAGTGAAATTTGAAAACTTAAACATGGAAAAGACACGTCCAGATTTTTATTTATGTTCAACGTGTATGGAATAACTATCGAATGCTATAAAAGCATCAAATTTCTCTCAGTTTCTGCACTTGCGTAGTGGTAGGCAGGTACCAGTTCCAGACCACAAAAAATTTAAGAGCTTTATTGAGAAATTATTTACACACCATACGATTCACCCATTTATGGTGTATAATTCAGTGGCTTTTCTTAATTCAGAGTTGTGGAACATCACCACAATCAATTTTAGAATATTTTTATAACTCCAAAAGGAAACTCTGTAACCATTTAGCAGTCACTCCCCCCACACCCCTAACACCCTAGGCAACCACTAATCGCAGAGCACTCTTGGAGTAGCACTGATTTGGATTGTTGGAAACTAGATCAACTGGTAATAAATATGAAAACTGAGGTCGATCTGAATGCACAGGACAGAAGGGGTTTCAGAACAAATGTGAGAAAAAGCATAGGGATGAGACTCAGCATGACCTGTGTCAATGCCCTTCAGTCAAAGACCACCAGGAATACACCTAAAGTTGGAATTACTGGTTGGCTGCAATGAAGCAGAACACACCCTAAGGGGTGTCAAATTAAGATGGTGTTAGAAAGAACTTACTATAGTATTTGGCCTTGTGTTAAGTGATTCAGGGGTTTAAGAGGGACTTTTCTATACATTAGCTGCTGTGAGAATTTCACTGAGTATTTTAATAAACTTTATCTAGAAGGCAGAAAGAACGAAGTGAGGTTGAAGCTGTAATTGGTAAAGAAGCAGCCCTCACTCATATTAGCTAAGATAAGTGGATGTTTGGTCATTTTTTGTGGTTTGGACAATATTCTTTTTTTTAATAAATTTATTTACTTATTTATATTTGGCTGTGTTGGGTCTCTGCTGCTGCACACAGGCTTTCTCTAGTTGCAGCAAGTGGGGGCTACTCATTGCAGTGCGTGGGCTTCTCCTTTCAGTGGCTTCTCTTGTTGCGGAGCACAGGCTCTAGGCACGCAGGCTTCAGTAGTTGTGGCTCATGGGCTCTAGAGCGCAGGCTCAGTAGTTGTGGCACACGGGCTTAGCTGCTCCGTGGCATGTGGGATCTTCCCAGACCAGGGCTCGAACCCATGTCCCCTGCGTTGGCAGGCAGATTCTTAACCACTGCACCACCAGGGAAGTCCCGGTTTGGACAATATTCTTGTTTTTGTCTGAGTTCAGGTATAATTACAGAATGGTCTTGTTTTGGTCTTGACCCATCAGTCAGAGAGTAACCTTGTTTCATGTTGGCATTCTGTGCAATTGTTATGTTCAACAGAATACCAAGGCTGAGCTATGAGTGCCAGGTCAGCTCCTGGCAACAGTAAGGCCTAAATGATAGTGACAGGACAGTTTCTTCACTTGTTAGGGGCTGTTTGTCTCCTTCTCACCTGTTTGTGGAATTATTAGGAGATGAGTCTAAGGAACAAACAGATGCCAACAACTTGCCTTCCTCTAGAAACACTGTCCATGTGAGAAAAGAAAATCCTTTTTGTTTAGTCACTGTTAGGGACTTTTTCCTTTACTTGCAGCCTACGGCATTCATAAAATACATATTTATATACAAATCACACCTGAGAACAAAACTAGGGTAATAATTTAAATCCACAGCTATAAAATTTCATTTTAGCTAATGATTTAAGTCATGAAGAAGTATCTTTTACAAGGGCTGACAAGTGGTTAACAAAGGGTGGCTCTAACTTTCCTCTTAGTAAATGTCAATGCCCTTCAGCCAAAACCCACCAGGAACCTGCAGTTGATGGACTTCTTGTTACAGCTCAGGAAAATGAACACTGTAGGAAACCATTTGGCAGCTCAATAAAAGAGTGTTAGAAAGAACCTCTTACAGGATTTGGGCTTTGGTGGGTAATTTCGGGGAGGGCCTAAGGAAGATGAGGTTTGCCCTATCTTGGGTGCTGTCAGGAAACAGGGCAATTCTGTGATTGGGTACCTTAATAAATTTTAACTATAGAGAAGGCTGACCGAAGTGGGGATAAAGCTGAAATTGGTAAAGAAGTAGCATTCATTCATTTAGCAAAAGGGGAATCTTTGGTATTTTGTGTTGCATAGTGAATTTGTCTGATCTTGATGTTCTATGAGATTCCTTATTCCCACAGGAGGCCAACATGCTTTAAATTGTGCCAGATTAGTTTGAAATAACATTGATGCTTAGCTATGAACATCAGATCAGTTTCCAAACATCAGGAACTGTTTTTCTTTTTTATCACAAGTTAATGAATGCTTTTTCTCCTGGAGTAATTCTGCCAGTAAAAAAATGTGTTTGTTGGATATAACACCAAAATTATTGGCACCAAGAGAACAAAATAGGTTAACTGGACTTCATCAAACTAAAAAAACTTGTATGCATCAAAGGACACTATCAACAGAGTGAAAAGGCAACCCACAGAATGGGAGAAAATATTGCAATTGATGTATCTGCAGGGATTAATATTTAGAATATGTAAAGAACTCCTACAACCCAATGACAAAAAGATTTCTTTAATGGGCAAAGGACTTCAATAGACCTTACTCCATGGCCACAGGCACGTGAAAAAATGTTCAAGGGGCTTCCCTGGTGGTGCAGTGGTTGAGAGTCCGCCTGCCGATGCAGCAGACACGGGTTCGTGCCCCGGTCCAGGAAGATCCCACATGCCGCGGAGCGGCTAGGCCCGTTAACCATCGCCGCTGAGCCTGTGTGTCCAGAGCCTGTGCTCCGCAACCAGAGAAGCCACAACAGTGAGAGGCCCAAAGTGTATGTATTATGTGACCCAATAATCTCACCTCTGGCTATCTTTCCTACAGATTTATAAACTTCAATATATAAGGATATACATAAAAGGATGTTTATTACAATATTGTTTATATTAACCAAAACTTGAAACAACTGAAATGTCCAATAGGAGAATGACTAGATAAATTATAGTATGCCCATACTATGGAATGCTGTATAGCTATCAAAGATGTTCATGGTTTTTTTTTTGTTGTTTTTTTTTTTTTTTTTGTGGTACGCGGGCCTCTCACTGCTGTGGCCTCTCCCATTGCAGAGCACAGGCTCCGGACGCGCAGGATCCGGGGCCATGGCCCACGGGCCTAGCCGTTCCGCAGCATGTGGGATCCTTCCGGACTGGGGCACAAACCCATGTCCCCTGCATCAGCAGGCAGACTCTCAACCACTGCGCCACCAGGAAAGCCCCTATACTTTTATTCAAATGAAAGCATAACATGTAATATGTGTGATGTGATCTCATTTTTGTCAAAGGGAGGGAGGAAGGATACTAAATAAGGATTTTTTAATGTTACAATAGGAATAGAGAAGAGTATCATTGGATACCTCAAGGAAATGTAATTGGAAAGGGTTAGGGGCAATTATTAAATTTTAAACCTCTATAGAATGTTCAAATTTATACACTTGTTTATATTACTGTGAAATATATGTGACAATAGACATGCACTTTTAAAAAGTTAAACATAATATTGGCAATATAATAGAAAATTAGAACAATAATTTATTTATCTATGGGTAGAAGCAAAAATTTTCATTGTTCTAAAGTAAATGTAGGTTAATTGTAGTAGTCCAGCCCATCTACTTCCCCTCTCTTGGTATCAGACTCCATACTTCACACTACAAAGACTGAAATGACCCAGGCTAGACCAAATCTAGTACTGCTTCAGGACCTTGGCCTATTAGATGGGTAATGATGTCTGCTGTAATGAATAAAGCCAAATATCAATGGCTTAATCTACAGAATTTGATTTCTCAATCACATCACATTACAACCAGTGGGTATCCCTGGTCAGTGGAGGACTTTTCTCCACACAGAGATTGAGGAAACTAGGCTTCTTCAATAATCTCCCAAGCCTTTAAAATACTCTGGATCCAGCTGATGGAAACAGGAAGACATGACATGGAAAAGCACAGCACTTCATAAATATCTTGGTCTGGATGTAATACACATCATTTTCATGCACTTTCCACTGATGAGAAGTATTTGCATATGCTTACTCAGATGCAAGAAAACGTAGTTCTTAGCAGGACAGACATTTCCCCGTGACACCCCTTACTTTGTAAGGGGAGGCACAAACATTTCCCAGTGACATCCCTCACTTTGTAAGAGGAGGCACAAACATTTCCCTCTCACTTTGTAAGGGAAGGCACAAATTTTGGGGCTGTCACTGCAATGCTAATCGAAGACTTTTCTGGCATTTTATAATTGGAGCTGGCAGAGACTCCGTTTATCAAGATGTGACATAGCCTCTTGAAGGAGTCAGTCAAGAGAATGAAGCCAAAAAACAGGTAAGTAGAATTAGACAAGAGAGAAGTTCTGTGACATTCCATCTATTTTTTCTTCTCTGTATTGGTTATACACTGCTGTATAAAATACATGCCCAAACTTAATGAATTAAAATAACATTTATTATCCCACAGCTTCTGTGGATCAGAAATTCAGAAGTAGCTTAGCAAAACAGTTCTGGCTCACAATTTCTAATGTAATTGAACTCAGATGTCAACAAGGACTGGAGTTATTTGAAGGCTTGACTGAGGCCAGAGGATTGCTTTTAAATGGCTCACTCACATGGCTGTTGGCAGGAGGCCTCAATTCCTCTATGGCTTTTTCCAGGAAGCCTGTTTCTTGCCACACGTGCCTCTCCATAGTCTGCTTGAGTGTCTTAAAGACATGGCAGCTGATTTCCCCTAGAGTGACTGATCCAAGAGACACAGCAAGGAGGAAATCAAAATGCTTTTATGACATAGTCTCCAAAAATCACAAACTATCACTTTGCCTTAGTCGTTGGAAGAAAGTCACATTAAGGAACTTACGGACATGTTTTTAAAGCCACCACAGTGTCCAACAGTTTTGTTTCACGAAGCAATACATTCCCAATTTTACCTAAACTACTTCAAGCTGGGCATCTCTTATTTGCAAACGAGAGTTCTCACTAATATTGGAATCAAACGGCACATACAGGGCTTCCCTGGTGGTTCAGTGGTTGAGAGTCCACCTGCCGATGCAGGGGACACGGGTTCGTGCCTGGGACCGGGAAGATCCCACATGCCGCGGAGCGGCTGGGCCTGTGAGCCATGGCCGCTGAGCCTGCGCGTCCGGAGCCTGTGCTCCGCAATGGGAGAGGCCACAACAGTGAGAGGCCCGTGTACCACCACAAAAAAAAAAAAAAAAAAAAAGGCACATCCAACAAAAATATTGTACAACCACTTCAGAAAACTCATTGGCAGTATCTACCAAAGCTGATTCTATCCACACCCTAAGATCCAACAATTCCATTCCTAGGTATATTTCCAACGTACGTGCAAAATATATGTGCTCCAATATACCAGATTCAAGAATTTCATAAAAACTTTATTCATAATATCTAAAACTCAAAAACAACACAAATATCCATCTAAAGTAGAATGGATAAATTATTCAATACCCATTGAGATGGTCAATTTTATGTGTCAACTTGACTGGGCCACGGGCTACCCAGATTAAACATTATTTTTAGGTGTGTCTGTGAGGGTGTTTCTGGATGAGATTAGCATTTGAACTGGTGGACTCAGTAAAGTAGACTGCCCTCCCCAATGTGGGTGGGCATTATCCAGTCCATGGAGGGCCTTAATAGAACAAGAAGGCACAGGAAGGAGGAATTCACCCCTTCTGCTTCCTGCCTGGCTGCTTAAGCTGGGATATTGGTCTTCCGCCCTTGGACTGAGATTTTCACCATCAGCTCCCCTGGATCTGGAACTTGGACTGGAATTATACCACAGGCTTTCCAGGGTCTCTAGCTTGCAGACAGCAGATTGTGAGACTTTTCAGCCCTCATAATCACGTGAGCCAATTCTTCATAATAATTCACTTCCTATTTATATCCTATTCCTTCTGTTTCTTTGGAGAACCCCAACTAATACACACATATAATGGAGTACTATACGGACATTAGAAATAACAAACTATTGTTGCACGCAGCAATATTGATAATCTCACAAACACAACATTGAGCAAAAAAGCCAGCCACAAATGAATATATATGCATAATTCCATTTATATAAGTTTCTAAAACAGAGAAAACTAATATATGCTGATGGAGCTCCAAATAGAAATTATCTTTGATAGGGGTGGGGTGATAGCATTATGGGGTGCGGGTATGAGGGGCGCTTCCAGGATGCTGATATTGCTCTATGTCTTAATCTAGTGGAGGTTACACCTGTATGTTCACTTTGTAAAAATGTATGAAGCTATACTTACGGTTTATGAATATATGTTAAACTTTAATTTTAAAATCCTACCCTTAAAAAAGGCATACAAAGTAAGTTAAGGTCTAACTGAAGTCACCCCTTGAAACCCCGTTTTGATGATTATAAAATTTTTTTCTTTAAATCTGTTAATAAAAGTGATTCTAACAGTTCACCTACAAGTGCTAGAGTCTAAATGTATTTCAAAATGCTAGCAACATCACAGCAAATCTTGTGTGCTCATAGTACGAAATGGTCACATAAACTAATTATGCAAATAACTATCTTTTTTTAAAAATAAATTTATTTTATTTTTGGCTGTGTTGGGTCTTCGTTGCTGAGCACAGGCTTTCTCTAGTTGCGGCGAGCGGAGACTACTCTTCATTGTGGTACACAGGCTTCTCATTGCAGTGGTTTCTCTCGTTGTGGAGCATGGGCTCTAGGTGCATGGGCTTCAGTAGTTGTGGCACACGGGCTCAGTAGTTGTGGCTCACAGGCTCCAGAGCACAGGCTCAGTAGTTGTGGCATATGTCAATATTACATTTCTCAGTACCTTGTAATTGGGTTTGGCCTTGTCTTATTTCTGGACACATGTCAATATTACATTTCTCAGTACCCTGTAATTGGGTTTGGCCCTGCGATTAAGTTTTTGTTGATGGAATTAGAGGCAAAGTGGCATGTATTACTTCCTTGTTTAGGCCTTAAGACATAACCTCTTTCCTTCCTGCTGCCTGAAACCGGCAATACACTCTAATCATGCAATGTCAAGGCCCTGGAGCATATTGGAATTATATATAAGGAACTCAAGGTCCTGACTGACTATATGGAGTAAAGCTGCCCTCTGATCTGGCCCTCTCACCTCAGATCTATTATGTAAGAGAGAAATAAATCCTTTGTTCTTTAAGCCACCATATTAATGTAGATAATAATACTTCCTGTTACTTGCAACATCTTCCTTCTTGGAACAATAAATCCATGTCAAATCTATTTGGGAAAGTTTTGGATTTCACAGACCAATGAAATTTCAACATGTTTGAGACCCAGCAAAGCATGCCAATTTTTCATTTGTCCAAGTAAGGACATCTAGAGAAAGAAAACAACTATCACATTCTATAACCATCTGAGAAAAGGTGATATGCTTAATTAAAATGAACAACTTATTTGGCTGTGCCACATGGCTTATGGGATTTTAGTTCCCCGACCAGGGATTGAACCTGGGGCCCCAGCAGTGAAAGTGCTGAGTCCTAACCATTGGACCAACAGGGAATTCCCCCCAAAACAACTCTTCTTAAGAAAAGAGCAGTGAAAACTTTGTCATAGTTCAGCACCAGCCACCAGTCCTTGAATGGACATTTGTAATGCTGCTTCAAAACTTCTTTCAAGAATCTTCTAAAATCTGACCATTTATAATGTATACTATATCTAAGTACTTATTAATATTTTACTGTTAAATAATTCTTCAGTCACTTCATATGAAAGTCTATCTCTCTAGGAAGATAGTATATCCTAGAACAAGATTAGTAATGTCACCTTTGTACACCTCAAAATGTTAACTATGGTATAATCTGTAATATATCCTCAAAGATGTCTCTGACTGAATGGGTGGGAAAGAGGGAGAATACACCAATGTCACAGCAATGCCACACATTACCTCTACTAGTAAGTAGAAATCTAAAAAATAAATCTGTATATCATAGCTAAATAAAAATATATTCTGAAGGAAGCTGAACAAACAAAAGTCAAACAAACCAACGCTTAAAAAATCTATCTTAATAGAGTGCTCAGTATAAATCGGATTTTTAAAGGTATTGTAGAATTCCCCTCCTCACTGCAAAGTGTAAATTCATACAACCTCTGAACTGTTCAAAGAGGAGTATGCTGCTGCTCCCCTGCAATGAAGGCAATGGCTTAAAAGTGGCAGGGATTGTCCTCTCAGTTTTACATTTAATAAAATTGGTGAAGATGCTTAAGAGTACCACATGCCCGACTGCTGTTGATAATTACTAATTTACCTCAGGTAAATGAGTGAAAAATTTAAATGATTGTAACTTAACGTTCTTTTCATATAGTAGTAAAATCTAAGTCCTCTCAGCTGTTTCCTTTAAAACTCACTCACCCCATATCTCCACAATGATTGCCGCCAACTCCCCTGAATAGCAGGGGGAATTAATTCTAAAAATCTAGGGATTCTCAGCCTGTTAAAACAATTAAATAACAATATATGTCCCAAAATAGTGGTCTCCCCTGGAGAACTGGATTTGCAGTCAAAGCCTTGCTCTGGTATTTAGGAACAGTGTGTCTGGGAGGGAGGCACTTATCTTCCCTGAGCCTCAATTTCTTTACCTGTGAAACAAGGATAATAATCTGTATCATGGGGCTGCTGTGAGAATATTTAAAAACGACAACAAAGAGCGTCAATGCCCTTTATAATTTCCTCCTTTTGTCAAATAGCACTTTGTTCATCTGTTTTTTAGAACTTGTGTCATAGCGTTAACTGGAAGCTGAACTGGAAGCTCCTTGAAGGTAGGGTCTCCTTCCCAGTAACCTGGCAGAGGATCAATAAATGTTTATTAAGTGAAGCACTTCATTTCACGAACGACATGGCGGTTACAAACGCTCTCAATCAACTCACACAGAAAGCATTAAGTTACCTATAAACCAGGCATTTAACAGACACCAAAATCCTAGAACTCCGGGGAGAGCGAGATGACGCGAGCGACGGATCACCCAAAGACGAGGTCCGCCGCGCCGTGACGTACTTCCGGCGCGACGCTTTCCCTCCACGCCGGGACTGGGGGGAGGGAGGCGGTCATTGGCCTTAGCGCCTTTTCTGGCGGCGGTAGATTTGAAGCGATTTAAAGGACTGGACCCCGGGAAGAGGAGAGTGTACTAGTGCAAGTAGGTGGCGCGGGGCCCGTGTTGTTTTGGTGGCGTCCTTTGCAGCAGTGCCGGGGTACGAGAGCGGGAAGGGCCCGAGGAGAGGGGCGGAGCCGACGCGATAGGCCCAGACCGACTTTACCGTCTTCCCCTCGAGGTATCGGGGCTGCCAGGTGCCAGAGGCGGCCCCCGAGGATCGTGACGCTAGCTTTGTAGCTCTTGCGGCCTTCTAACCGTGCCTCACGGGCCTGGGAAACGGCCTTCCCCCTGCCCGCCCCCGCCCTCTCCGCTCGGGCGCACACCTCCCTCCCTGACGCATTTTGCCGCACAAGCTGTAATATGGCGGCAGCGATGGTGGCCTGAACTCTAGGGAGCCGGGGTGATTTTGATGCTTCAAAATCGTAAGACTAAGCACGAATGCGGGGTAGGTGGGAGGACAGGTGGGGAAGTGGGACGCGTTACCTTCCGTCCTGTCAGATTAGGGTTGGAGAGTGGCAGGCGAGGAGCCAGGATCTCAGGGTTTAAGATTAGGCTAGGCTTTCCCCGTACTCCGACCTTTTCCTCTCACAGCCGGTTATCGTGCGTGGTGAAGTGACACAGGCCACTTAGTTCTCCTGAAACTCAAATCCAGGCTCTTCGCTTCTCATCCCAGAGCTGACTCCAAGTTCTCCCACGGTTCCGAGGAGCTGTGAGCAGTGCAGGCCTTTTTGGAGGAGATAGTTACTGTTTTGGAGGAGGGTGATGGCTTCGGAGCTCCATATGCCTTGGGGGAAGTGTGCGAATTTGCTTCGTCTTTAGTCTTTTAAGGTGTTGAATCGAGGTCTGCGGGAATGGAAAACTCAGTCGTTTTGGAAATGTTACAAAAGCACCATTTTGTGCATTGATTTTAATTTTTTCCCACAACAGTACTTTATGCAGGACCAAGTTTTTGCAATGGTGATCAGAAATACAACCAAGGAACAATTAAGTGTTTTGGAAATTAGGGGGTACGTTAATTTTCAGTAGCTTAAAACCAGATAGAAAAGTATGTGAGTGAGTCTTTGGATTACCGTTTGGCAAAGAATGGCCAGTAATTTCCCGGTTTGTATAGACGATGGAGAGGGGGTGCGTAAACATTTTCTGAAATCGAGGTATAAAATCCAGAAAAGGCACAGATATCTAGAATGGCTGTTTCTCTCATTCATATTTTTTATGCATCTGAAAATTTACTCATTTTATCTTCCGCTCCTCCTTTTTTTAGTTTAACCATTTGAGATGGGATTATTTCTATAAGAAATTACATACTTCCGTTTTAAACAGAGCTCATTTTACATTAACGTTTTCTAATTTATGATTCAGGATTGTTGGTGTCCTGAGATCCTAATGGGTCTTGTCTTGTAGTAGGATTCTGTGCTTTTTTCGTTTTGTTTTTTAACTTTGTTTACCTTTTTAAGGTTTTTGTCTTTGCAGACTCTTGTCTTCCCCTGTTGTCGGGGGTGTACAAGTATACAAACTTCCTAGGTCAGAAACTTTGAATTTGTTTCTGGCCCAGCCATCTTTCTGAACCTCAGTTTTATTTCATCTATAAAATGATATTTGATTTCAGACTGTCGTCAGCTGTGGGCTTCAAACATAAATATTCAAGGTTGCTAAAATTCTGTGTAAAAGAACTCCGCAGTTCTCGAATGAGTGAAGTGAAGAGCATACATTACATTTATTGTGACTTGTTAAAGGCCTTTGATTTTTCGTGCTTGTTATTGTGGTCTTGCAGTATCGGTGGCCTCTAAGTAAAGTCTTTGTCCTTTTGATATTTTGCATATTTTAAATTAGATTTCCTATCAGGCAGCATCCATTCTCTATGCAAAGGGAAATTGGTAGCCTTCATAGTAGGATGAACTAGTTCTATTAGTTATCAGGACACCGTCTACAATTAATTCTTCAAATGTTGCTCTTTTAAGAAATACATGTTGATGTTTTCACTTGTTTTTTTTTTTGTTTTTTGCGGTACGCGTGCCTCTCACTGTTGTGGCCTCTCCCGTTGCGGAGCACAGGCTCCGGACGCGCAGGCTCAGCGGCCATGGCTCACGGGCCCAGCCGCTCCGCGGCATGTGGGATCTTCCCGGACCGGGGCACGAACCCGTGTCCCTGCATCGGTAGGCGGACTCTCAACCACTGCGCCACCAGGGAAGCCCTCCCTTGTTTTATTTGTAGGATATTTCAACAGAATTATAATGTATTTATTTTCTGTATCCTGATGTACTAAGGTGTCTTACTTGTTCTATGTAGTTGGAATCCATAGATAATTAATTCAAGTGATTTGAAGAGTTTGTTGCAAATCTCACTGCTACGTAGTGGTATTCTTTTTTTTTCTTTAATGTTAGCACCAAGTTTCAGTTTTCATTTGATTAAGTGTCAGTAGTTTTGACCTGGTTTAATGCATATATGGTCTCCATAAGAACTCAGTATATTTTTATTTCCGTAAGGCAAATCTTGCATCTTGAAATTTACTACAGGCAGTATTATAAATACTCAGAGAAAACTACTGTAACTGGGACTGTGTACTTTTAGTGCCAGACAGGAAATCTTTTGCACTTTGTTTTAGTTTGAGTAGTGGCTTAAAATGATTACCAACTTGTTCTTGAAATTTAAATACATCATACTTATAAGTATAGATATCAGTTTTTGGTATTAAAATGGTTATTTTTAAAACATGAATGATTCCTTAACTTACTGATTTTTAACTTGCATGAAGCCTGGTGGTTTATATATTAAGCTACTGTTAATTGTGCATA
This sequence comes from Aethalodelphis obliquidens, assembly GCF_003676395.1. Lineage (NCBI taxonomy): Eukaryota > Metazoa > Chordata > Mammalia > Artiodactyla > Delphinidae > Aethalodelphis > Aethalodelphis obliquidens. The sequence continues at coordinate 62,212,559 of NW_020837946.1, read as the reverse complement.
AAGTTTAGCTTAAGGTTTATTCATAATTAAATCATTGCATTGTGGTCATATGGCGAAAAGTAAAATTATGTAAGCCATTATCTGGAATATTTGTGAATAAGCTAGTTTCTACAGTGAAGCTGTAGTCTTAACCAGAAAACTCTTGCTTTTTTTTCCGCTTGTGACTTTGAGCCAGTCACTTCAGCTCTCTAATCCTCTTGTTGTCGGTCTATTTCCTTCAAACTTCAAAAGTGTGTAATTTTTTATTTAGGAGTTACTGGATTGAATAACATTGCTAGTATGGTGTGATTCTATCTCTGAAGACAGTGGGATAAATTTATCATTATAAGAGTTTAGATAATTGCAGGTAAAATATTAATATTAGGAGAGATTTCCCAGTTAGTATATGCTTTTTAGTTTGATACTAACATAGTTGTACTATGTTTTTATGTCTCTCGGATTGTATGTGCAAAAAGTTATTTAACACCGAACTTGGCAACATTACAGCTTTTCTCTTTAAGTTTTCTGAAGGATTTAAGAATTTAGTAAGTGCCTATACACTGTTAATTATGTTTTTACCAGGGCCGAGGTTTGTGACTGTCAGAGACACTAAGGGAAGGGGAACTGTGCAGAAAATCATAGTTGCCTTTTTCTGACACCTCAGAACGTTAACTTGTTTGTACTTAATTCGCTAGCAATCTGGCATTCGTAAACGTATTTATATGTTTTTTAAGCAATCCTTTTTTTTTTTTTTTGCTGTACGTGAGCCTCTCACTGTTGTGGCCTCTCCCATTGCGGAGCAGAGGCTCCAGACGCGCAGGCTCAGCGGCCATGGCTCACAGGCCCAGCCGCTCTGCGGCATGTGGGATCTTCCAGGACCGGGTCACGAACCCGTGTCCCCTGCATCGGCCGGCGGACTCCCAACCACTGCGCCACCAGGGAGGCCCTAAGCAATCCATTTTTATTTCTCATTTGATATCTGTGAATTACATTAAGGTAGGGTAAAGAATGAATGTAAAATGTGAATGTTAGATTGCCATCTTTGAAAGTAATCTTCAAGATCTGCTATAGTTTTAGTTAAACTTAATATGATTGCACTTAGAGGTGGAAGACTTATATGAAAATTGTTACCTTTTTATTAAACTTAAGCAAATGAGAACTTCCCATCTTTGTTTCTTGGTTTTGAACTGAAGATGTTCTCTCTTATAGTGGATTCTGTTTAAAGAAAAAGAAAAGAAAAAGAAAAGAAAATAGACACTTAATAGAATGCAGCCCTAGAAGGCAGATCTAGAAAACAGGCTCTATTTCAACTGTGGAATAGGCCGAGAAGATTTACTAACTACAGATACGTATTAGCGATACCCCAGGTGAGAAGCAGTACATATGGGAGAAAAGGTACTGAGTAAGAGTCAGCTTCTGCTCATGCCTTAACTCGCATTCTCTTTGGTAATGTAGTCCTGGGCCAGACATTATGCTTGGTGTTGAAGATATAAAGGATCTGAGTTCAAGGAGTTTACAGACAAGTTTATGATAATGAAAATAAAATTGAACAAATGAGAATCATTTGAACTTTAGAGAGTTGGGGTGAAATTCCCAGAGTGTACTCTGGCTATGTTAAATTTTTAAGGACACTTAGGAATTAGCCAAGGGAATCAGAAATGTCAAAGACCCGCTTGTCATCTTAATAGTTAAAAGTATTTACTGTCTCCTTTTTCAAGACCAAATGCTATGCTGACTCCCTCATACTGTGTGAAACTTGCAGGTAATTCTTTGAATGTAATAAAGTCACTGCATTATTTATTGCCTAATTACAAATACCATGTTCTTTACTATATATTTTAATAATTAGTTGCCTGTGTCCTTCTCCTGCCCCCCCAATCCTTCATGTTACTTTAGGGTGAATATGGAAATTATTTTATGTATGAAACTACAAGATTAAACTTTTTACTTATGAATTTGTTACATCTCTCTGATATTTTTATGAAATACATTTGTTGCAGAAGTTTATACATCCTGGCATTTAATATTTTGAAATTTTGTTACATTATATATTGTTGACACACAAAAATGACTGATAGTGTTGATAAACATTTAAAACAACATATTGTAATTCTATCTGGTTAGAAGAAAGTGGAAGAATGTATATAAAAGTGTTAAAAGTCAGTATTTCATGCATTTTTGTGTACTCTTTTTTCAGTGAGCTTATTAACTTTGCTGATTATCTTTAAAAGTATTTTCATTATAAATAAAGTAGATGATATTAAGTATGAAATACTTAGAGAGTCAGGCAGGTGAGGTGAATGCAAGAGGTCAAGTAGATGATAAATGGTAACGGCTAACATGCAATAGTGGAAACTAGGTCGAACTGGAACATATATACCTCATCTAAAGGGGCACACTATGCTAATTGCTGTACAGGAGTGGGGCATGTTGCTACATATGGTGATTTTTTTTTAAAGAAAAATTTATATCTGCATTTTATAAAACAGCTGCAACTCATTTAGATTAAACAACTTTGCAGTGAACAGTTCGCCTGCAGACTACTGCTCTGAAAGCTGTCTTTATGTACTATCCTTAGGAAATTCATGACTTACTTTATTGAAAATTGCATAGACTTGAAAATTGCATAGGCTTGACTTTTTTCCCTGAATTGTATTTTTGATCTCTCAGTATTTTCTCTTTACTCTTTCTTGAAAAAAAAAAAGGAAAGAAAAATTGACCAGATATTTGTCTTGTGTTTGATTTTAGATATTGTAATACCAGGAAATAATAAAGAGGAAATACTGTGTCCTGCTTCTGATTAGATAAAATTTGATTTCAGTAATGTTAGAGACATAGCATTGAGCCATCTTTTGTGTCACCATTGTTCTTCATTAGCTACTAATATTAGAACATTTACATACTCAAGATATTTGTACAGTGCTTTTAATAATAATATGGTGTCTTTCATCTTTCTTAAACTTAAGGCATATTTGATTTGTTATTTCAAGCAACCATTTAAATCTATTTCTATGAAAAGTACAGTATCCCCACATGGTATAACATAAATATATATTATAAACACACAGACATGTATATTATAATCTTAGAAAATTATATGTACATTTTCTATTCTATTATGAATTTTTTATTATTAGCAGCAGTTATGTTTGTTAAAGAAAGTAGAAAGAAGTACAGTGAGGCAAAAACACTCTCCAGTCTTAAAACCAAACACCGTAGTGATTATTTCCTTTCAATCTTCCTTTTTTTTTTTTTTTTTGGCTGCATTGGATCTTCCTTGCTGTGCACGGGCTTTTCTCTAGTTGCAGCGAGTGGGGGCTACCCTTTGATGTGCTGCGCAGGCTTCTCATTGTGGTGGCTTCTCTTGTTGCGGAGCACAGGCTCTGGGTGCGCGGGCTTCAGTAGTTGTGGCTCATGGCCTCTAGAGCTTAGGCTCAGTAGTTGTGGTTCACGGGCTTAGTTGTTCCACAGCATGTGGGATCTTCCCGGACCAGAGCTCAAACCCATGTTCCCTGAATTGGCAGGCGGATTCTGAACCACTGTGCCGCCAGGGAAGTCCTCCTTTCAATTTTTTTTTTTTCTTTTTGTAAATCTTTGAATTTCAGGGTTAGGAGTAGTTTATAATTATTATTATAATAATATTGCATATACTGTTTTATATCTTGATTATTTTTAACAAATTATGAGCATTTTCCAAATTATTAATCTTTGTAAGCATTGCTTCCATAACTATGATATTTTGTTCAACTAGAGACCATAATGTAACCATTTGTCATAATATTGAATAGATTACTTGTGATAGTATATTACTGAAAGGAGCACTAAGATGGCCAACTTTATACATGAAGGCTTTCTAAATTTAAGATAGTTCCTTACAGTAGATTCCTAGCAATTGGATTTTTTAAGGTATAAACCAGTTTAAGGTATAAAAACTTAAGAGGTTTACATATGTTTCCAGAGGAGTTGCTTACTGTATTGGGAATTATTCTTTTAAAATATCTTTGCTATTTTAATAGGCAGAAAATTATCTCATTAGTATTTCTTTAAAAATACTTTTCCTGCTTATAAAATTAGTACCTGTTTGTTGAAGAAAATTTGGAAAACAGAAATACATAAATATTACCCTTAAATTCATGGCTCAGGTATTATCAATGTTAATATTTTGGTGTAAATCCTTTTTTTTTTAAGATGTAATTGACATATAACTTTATATTTGTTTCAGATGTACAGCATGCTCACTTATTAAATGTATACATTGCAAAATGATCACAGTAAGTCTAGTTAACATTCATCACCTCACATACTTACAAAATTTTTTTTCTTGTGATGAGAAGATTGTCTATTTAGCAACTTTCAAATATGCAGCACGATATTACTAGCCATGCTGTACATTACATTCTCAGTACTTTATATGTTCAGGTTTTGGATTTTTTTTAAGATTCCATGTGTAAGTGAGATTGTACAGTATTTGTCTTTCTCTGTCTGACTTATTTCACTTAACATAATGCCCCCAAGGCCCATCCATGTTGTCACAAGTGGGAGGATATTTTTCTTTTTTGTGACTGAATAATACTCCCTCTGTGTATGTGTGTGTGTCACACATTTGGAGTTTGTTTTCAAGAACATAGTAAATAGGAAATCAACTATAACTGTAAACAATTCAATATGTTTTGGGCAGTGCTATCTATACTATACTCATTTTGTAAGAATAAAAATCTCTACCTGAGATATGTGGCTAAACAAATAACTTTAGAAGGTTTTTTTTGGAGGAAAATAAATAAATCACTAAACTTCCTCTTCTCTTCTTCTACCCTCAAAAGTAGAGAATTTAAGAAGGCCTGTAAAAGTTATTTAGAAGATAAAAGATAATCAGGTACTAAGTAGTAATTTAATATTTCTCTTTAAGATAGGATAGTTTCCTCAGATTTATGGATTCAGTGTATTCTCAACTTCAAATGTGCATGAGTTGAAATTCTATACAAAAAAACTTAATGCAGCAAACTTGGCAAGATTTAAAAATTACTAAGTTTTGTTTTGTTTTATTGTTTTCAGGAAGTCTATGTCTGTAGTCTCCTGGAGGATTGAAAGGCATCTTTTTTGCTTTATTTCATGTGAAACAAATTTTTAGTATATATATTGTATCTTTTAGAAATAAAAAATGGAGGAAGTTGTGAGAAAATGGTATTTCCCCCCCATTCCATGCAATAAAGAATAAATACATAGAATTTGTATTTTTCAAATTGTTGGTAATTTGGGCAAAGTCTTCCATGCTTTTATTGTTGAGTATTCTGACTTGTGGTTTGTGGTATGTGTAAAATTGATAGGAATGGTGGTAGTTATATGAACCTATATGTGTGATAAAATTGTGTAGAACTAAATAAATACACACACATATGAGTACAGGTAGAACTGGGGAAATGTGAAGTGTATAAGCATTGTTATGCTTTTATGCTACAGTTGTGCTATTATACACAGTTGTGCTATTATATAGTTTTGTAAAATGTTACCATTGGGGAAACATGTATCTATGTATTATTTCCTATAACTGAATCTAAAATTGTCTCAATAAAAATTTCACTGGATTTAAAATATCATTCACTGCTTACTGAGCTACCAGCCTAGATACTATAATTTTCAGAAACGCATAAACATTTCAGTTAGTCTCTGTTCTAAACAGATGAAACTGTTATTTTTATAGTGCGCCATTTTGGATGCTATTTTGTTTCTTCTGCTTTTCACCTTACCCTGTCATTCTCCACCAAGTATTACAATTCAAACATTCTAAGTCCTTAAAATAAACGCCTATCAAAAGAATGTCTTGGGGCTTCCCTGGTGGCGCAGTGATTGAGAGTCCGCCTGCCGATGCAGGGGACACGGGTTCGTGCCCTGGTCCGGGAAGATCCCACATGCCGCAGAGCGACTGGGCCTGTGAGCCATGGCCACTGAGCCTGCGCGTCCGGAGCCTGTGCTCCGCAACGGGAGAGGCCACAACAGTGAGAGGCCCATGTACCGCAAAAAAAAAAAAAAAGAATGTCTTAACTAATAGCCATCTGTTATGTAGATAAAACTTACATAGAGTATCTCACTTACTGATATTTTTTGTGTCTACACTAGTGTATCAGTAAAGGCTATTGTTTCTGATCAAAAAATAGCTTTATATGTAAAATGTAATATATTTTTACTCAGAATGTAAATCTACCATATGTTACTATTACTAAAGTATCCCACTTTCTTTCTTCCTTGGGGAATTATTTTTGGCATTTTTGGGGAATTTGAATGTTTTTCTTTTAAAAAGTCCACCATTTTAATCAAAATTTATTTTGTTTTCTAGGCGCAAAAAGATTGGATCAGCTTGTCCTTGATTTTTCTCTATTTAAAGGTAATCTGCCTGCTTAGTTCACTAATCATACAGACTTAATACAATTTTCTGTTTGAGGTGGCAATCTATATTTGGTTGTTAAAATAGAAATTGTGTTATATAATGGCTAGACCTATAATGTCTTTTCTGATTGCCTCACAAGATGCAATCTAATCTCTCAAAGAAAAGAATAATTCATGTGATTTATGTCATGGAAATAAATAATAAAATAAATTCAGACTACATTTTTCATTTATGCTCCACAGTTTTGTTTTGTTTTCAGAAATGTATGAAAAATCTTTGCTGTTTTCGTCTGTTTGCCTGAAACTGTATTTTACTCATAGATTGAAGTACTGAAGCCATGGGAATAAAGGTTCAGCGTCCTCGATGTTTTTTTGACATCGCCATTAATAATCAACCTGGTAAGGAAATTAATGTCCCTATTTAACATTTATATGTAAGTACTTAATATTTTAAGTTAGTAAAGAAATTTAAACCAACTACCTTCTTTTTTAGCTGGAAGAGTTGTCTTTGAATTATTTTCTGATGTGTGCCCCAAAACATGCGAGAACTTTCGTTGTCTTTGTACAGGTTTGTTGACATTTTCACTTGCCCTAATAGTAGTCCCATTTGATTTCAGTTTGCTTTGATTTTTAATTTAACATGTTTTAGATTTTTTCAGGCATATTATTTCCTTCTCAGCATGCTGATGATGCAACATTTACTAGACATGAAAGTAATTCTTATACATATTAATTGTAATGGGATTGTATCTGAGATTGATTTCTACACTCAGTAGAAAAGCATGGGTGCTTTTTAAATGAATTTTTTAAAAATTCCTGAGGAAAGTTAAAATTCTGTAATTTAAAGAAGTCTGTATAGGTCAAGAGAGGTGTATTTTACTGGGCAAAAGCTTTCATCATTAATTTTTTTTTAACTTTTAAATGTTTTATTTATTTTATTTAAATTTTTCTTCTAGTTTTATTGATGTAATTGACATAAACTGCTGTATAAGTTTAAGGTGTACAGCATAATGATTTGATTTATTTGCATCATAAAGTGATTATCACAGAAAGTTTAGTGAACATCCGTAATCTCATATAGATACAAAATTAAAGAAGTAGTGAAAAATTTTTTTCTTGTGATTTCATCATGAATTTTGCTTTAATACTACTTCCTTAATTTCTTTTCTACTTAACAGCCTACTAATTTTTCTTCCTTGTAGGTGAAAAGGGGACAGGGAAATCAACTCAGAAGCCATTACATTATAAAAGTTGTCTCTTTCACAGAGTTGTCAAAGATTTTATGGTTCAAGGTGGTGACTTCAGTGAAGGTAAGACTTTGATTCCCACAAAGAAAATCATATATTTATATTCTTTGTTAAATACATGAATCTCAAAGTTAGACAAGTCTCTAGAAGTACTAGGCCAGTTTTCTTCTCAGCCCACTTAATCTTTGGTCAAACAATTAGAAGTACTGGGAATTCCCTGGTGGTCCAGTGGTTGGGACACGGAGCTTTCACTGCCGAGGGCCTGGGTTCAATCTCTGGTTGGGGAACTGAGATCCTGCAAGCTGCCTGGCGTGGCCAAAAAAAAAAAAATTAGAAGTACTCATAGAAATAGATAAAAAGGAGGAAACACATAGGAAAAAATTTCATGTTTGATATATGAATTTCAGAAATTTGCTTCTGGATTAAAAACAAAACACTATGCATCTCTTAGTAGCCTATCAGTGTTCATGTTTGATTTTGTCACAGCCAGTAATCCTTTACTACAGTATGGTTTTTACCTCTATTATTGTAAAAACATTGAAACTGTTTTTAAAGACACTTTGAGAAGCTACTAGTAATTTCTGTTAAAAGACCTACATAATCATTAGGATCTGAACATTCTTTCTTCTACAGATCTTAATAAACTTTGTTACACTCATACTGTTGTATCATAGAGGAGAGAAAGTAATTTGGGGTCTTGTCAGTATTGACTTTAAGTTAAGGTCTTACAATTTGCTGTGAACGTTTGAGTATTCTTGATTCAAAGTCATTCAAGTACCTACTTTGTAAGAAGCATTGTGTTTAGGTAGGACCTTCAAGGAGATTGCTGACTTATCAGTTCTAACAGTCCCATGTTTTTTCATTCTTAGGAAATGGACGAGGAGGGGAATCCATTTATGGAGGATTTTTTGAAGGTAAAAACGTTTGTTTAAATTGTTTTTAATGTTTTCTAGTATTCATTGATTTTTCTCTCTTGAATCAATAAGATTATTGATATACTAATATCCAACTACCTTCAACTAAACGAAGTTAATTTTCTTGTGAAAAATTTTATGTGATAGAGTTTTTATAAAGGTAGGATTTTTTTGTAATTAGTACATTCGTACATTATATTACTTGAAGGGTTTCAGTGATCTGTAATAAACTTTTAGAATTGTAGTGCTAGAATAGGAACTTCCATAGCTTGATCCTAATCTTTATTAAAAGAGATTCAGCTATATTTCGTAGTGACAATATCAACATTTTTGTGCATCCATTTTTCTGTGAAGATTTTTTTTTAATCTTTGATATTCTGAATTTGGCTGTAATGGTTTTCCCAAATTTAAGTTTTCTGTCTGGAATTTTTTATTAATGTGAAGATCATTTGAAAGACTATAAACATGTGATTGTGGAATTAATTTCATATTTCCCATCTTTCACTTTTGGGAGTCAGTGAAATTTTTTTTCACGTTCCACCTGCTTTTTTCCAATTCTAATCCAAGATTCGAAGGCAATCTGCTCTTTCTATCATGGCAGATATTAAGTTTAATGAGTACCTCTCTGTGCTAAGAATAATATTGAAAGGGGGTTGATAAAGTATTTCTATTTTATAGCAAGGGATTGAAAATTAGAAATATTTTAATCTGAAAAGATGGAGGAAATTGGTTAATATTGGATTTCTCTTCTTTTAACCTTTTATCTAAATTTTGTCTGACACTAAAGAGCACATGATATGAACACAAGATATGAAGAGGAATGAAAATGAATTTTGGGGGGGAGTTATACCTATAACTGAAAACTTTGCTTCTCTATAGATGAGAGTTTTGCTGTTAAACACAACAAAGAATTTCTCTTGTCAATGGCCAACAGAGGGAAGGATACAAATGGCTCACAGTTCTTCATGTAAGAATTAATGATCTGATGATTTAAAATATCACGTTTTTGGTGTGTCGTTTCTCTGTGTGCCTGCCACTGATCACTAATAAATAGGAGAGGGACGTATGAGGGAGAGAATTTTTGAAGGAGGAAGAACAAAGAATTGTTGAAAGGGGAGTTGAACTGTACTGCTAAAGTTTTCAAAAGATGAAGACTTTTGTCAAGAGGACTCAGGAGCCAGCTTGAAGGGGTGGCATTCCGCCTGGCCAAATTAGGACAAGTTGAGCATTGATTATCTTGAAAATAAATAATGATGGTATCATATTATCAAATAAAATGGAAATCCAGGAGTCCATTCAGATATAAATAATAAATGAATAAATAACAAGGGAGAAAGAAAAACTGTTCCTTAGTAGAATGCAACTAATAAATGTAAAAGGAATTATAGAGTTAGAAATGTCCCTGTTTTGCAGTCATCTCAGTAACATTGATTCAGGAAAGAATTACCTATGGATGGTAAATTTATAGGGTAAGTTTAACAAGGAACAGGATGTTTGCATTGAGTATCTCTTCGTAAATTACTTAATTATAAAGAGTAAAATACAGTTGTTCCTCATTCAAAGATTCTGTATTTGTGAATTTGCCTACTCACTAAATTTATTTGTAACCCAAAGTCAATAGTGCTAATGTTTTCCAATTCTGACTACAAAAAAATTGTTACCAGGGCTCTTGTCAGCAATTCATACTTTTTATCATGTCCCATGGGTAAAGATTTGCTCTCCTCTTCAATAACTCTTCAATAACTCTTCTGGTCTCAGAAGAACTTAATCTGTCAGCATCATGTGGATTATTGTGTTTTCTGTTCCACATTTGTAACTCCCTTCTTCAACAGTGAGAAATCTCCCTCCGAGTGTGTTCAAAATTTCTACTCATTTGTTGAATCCTATATTTAAAAATTGCCATCCTATACCACTGTGAAGAGTAACCTACTAACTAGAGTTCACTATTTATTTATAGCAATTTTTGTTTTTACAGTGAGGGTATGTAGTTAAATTATCATGTTTAAAAATGACCTGGATTAGTACTTTTTAGTGTAAATTTTGTGTGGTTTTGTGACTCAAAATATGTTAAATTCATTTCCGATTATATTTCATTTGTTCTCCCTCTCAGGTTGATTTATTTCTTGCCTTTTTGTTTTAAGCTTTTAAAACATTAACATGATTCCAAGAGTCAAAGCAAAGAGAATACTTCTGAAGTATCACTCGCACCTAACTCTTCATTCCATTCCCATTCCCCCATTTTTTTTACCTTTTTTTTTCCCACCACCTATCCATATTAGTAACCAACCTCATTAGTTTCTGGTTTATTTTTCTGTATATCTTTTTACAAACATAAGCACAGATGTATATTTTTTTCTTATTTTCCCTTTTTTCTTACACAATAGATAGCATACTGTATATGTTTTTTTCTTTTCACTTAATGATATAACATAGAAATCACTGCATATCAGTTCATAGAGATCTTTCTCATTTTTTTTTCCCCACAGATGTATAGTAGTCTGTTGTGTGTATATACTGCAGTTTATTCAGCCAATTGCCTATATACAGGTGTTTCTGATTTTTTAAATGAAAACAACTTATATCACATTTGTTGTAGGAAAATTAGAACACACAGATTAAAAGAAGAAAAACAATCCTATCCCCAGAGCATCTTTACATGCAATAAAAATACAGGTAGATAGTTGCATATAGTCTGTAATCAACTTTTGGATGTAATATAAATTTCTTTGTACATCACTAAATATGAATTAACATGTTAATCCATTGTTTGAATGTACTGTGGTTTTATTTATTTAATCTTAGTTTTGAACATTTGGTTTGCTTCTTGTTTTCAAACTGCTACAGTGAACATTGTTGTGTCTATTGTTTGATGTATTTTTTAATTCTTTTATGTAAGTTGTTAGAAGTTTACTTAGTGAAATGCTTACATATTTTTAAGGCTATCCATATATATTGCTACATTGACTTCCAAAAGGAAGTGTGTAGTTTACTCTAGAGCAACAGTATGTAAGTGCCAGTTTCACCAGATCCTCAGCAACACTGAGTGTTATCATTTATTTTCACTTTTTAAAATAAAATCCCTCCTGTGCTTACCAAAACCCATATGTTAAATTCAAATAACCCTTCATGTATATTCTCAGACTCTTCCAATTGTTGGTTTCTCCTGACCTCTTTCCACTTTTAGATAACTATTCTTTACTACTTCTGTGTTCTGTTTTTTTAAAGGAAACAACTTCAGTTTTTAATCTTTTTTTAAATGTTTTATTTTATTGTTTTATATTAATTATATAATATAAAATTTGCCATTTTAACCATTTGTTAACTGCATACCTCACTGGTATTAATTATATTCACAATGCTCTGCAGCTACCACCACTATTTCCAAAACTATTTCATCATTCCAGAGAGTAGCCATTTTCCCTTTCCCTCAGCCCCTGGTAACCTTTATTCTACTTTCTGTCTCTATGAATTTGCCTATTCTATATATGCAAGTGGAATCATACAATATTTGTCCTTTTGTGTCTAACTTATTTCACTTAGCATGTTTTCAAGGTTCATCCATGTTTTATAGCATGTATCAGAACTTCATTCCTTTTTATGATTGAATATCATTCCATTATATATACATACCACATTTTGTTTATCCATATTCATTTGTTAGTGGGCATTTGGGTTGTTTTCACTTTTTGGCTATTGTGAATAATGCTGCAGTGAACATTGTCATATATATTTGTTTCCCTGTTTTCAGTTCTTTTGGATAGATACCTAGGAATAGAATTTCTGGATCATATGGTAGTTCTATGGTTAGCTCTTTGAAGAACCACCAAACTGTTTTCCACAATGGCTACATCATTTCACATTCCCACCAGCATTATACAAAGAGTTCTAGTTTTTCCATTCTTATCAACACTTTTTCACCAATCTGAGAGTGACCATGAAAGCAATGCAAGTATTGGTTTAGGGGTTACAAATAAATTCTCGCGAGCAAGCCAGTGGACAAATACGTAATCTGTAAAGTGAGGATTGACTGTATCTTGATGCAAATTATATACACTAAATGTAACACAAATACATATATAGTGTATACCTAGGTTTTTACATTTCTAGGTGGTTTTAGCAAGTTCAGGTGATCATAGCTGTTACAGTGAGAAAACAATAACAGGTTATTAGTTTTTAAAATACGGTGAACTTTTAAAAATACATGTATGTGTTAGAATTTTTTTTAGTGTGTGTTTTAATCAAAAGTTAGCTTAAATTGTGTTCCTTCTTCCGAATTTCTAATGCCTTTTTTGATAAGATTTTTAAAATGACAAATCTTGTACAATGCCCATATTCAGTCTGTTGTACCAGTGTGTCTTCATAGCTACTCAGATAGCAGCTTTCTTAGCTACAAAGCTTTAAGGTTGATGTGGAGAAAAGAAGGACTTTTAAAAATTCCTTTTTGCTAATTTTAGGTTTTGTCCAAATTTTAATGCAGATATCTTTCTTAAATGTGAAATTTACTTTATGTTAGGGATAACAAACTCAAAATACCCATAGGTCTTAGGCAAGTAATATAAGGGAGTAAAGGCTGCTGGGACAAGAAACGTAATGATTAATCTCTGTATTAGAGAAGGCAGGGATACTCAGCCTGACCAGTTATTGCCACATGCCAGGTGCCATGTCTTTCCATGTTTTCAAAAAGGTCTGGAATCTGGATTTTTTTTTTTTTTTTGAATCTGGATTTTTATGTAGAAGTATCCAAATTTTTAAGTCTTGGCAGCTAATTTAAAAATTTATAAACACTACATGGACCATTTCTGTTCAGGTCCAACAGAACATGTATGAGGACATCTGAATATGACCTGGGCTTTAACTGTTGAAAATGTTAAGATTGAAAAACACTGTTGTTAAACCCATAAACTGGTGAAATGGTTTGCTAAATTATGATATGCCCAGACAGTAGAATACTGTACAACCGTGGATATTCAATAAGAACCCAGTTACATGCAGGAAACATGGATGGATAGAAGTAACACCAAAATGTGAACTTTAATTTCATGTAAGTTTTCAACAGTGTATAGGTATTTCAGAACAAGTTTTTGAAAATGCATTGTCGAAAGCATCTTGCATTTGATTCTATTTAAGGTTAAGGTAAATAAGATTCTGTTATGTTAAGATAGCATATATATGATTTCTTTGTTTGCTACTTTGTTTCCAATGCAGTTATTTTCTTTTCCTTTTTAGAGATGCTAACTTTGTTTTTCTCTGACTTTGTTTTTATTCTTCTATCTGATGACTTCCAAAAGAACAACAAAACCAACTCCTCATTTAGATGGGTAAAGATTATTTTAATTTATTTTACAACCTACTTTAAATTAATATTAAAATAAGAAGCTTTTATTTAGTCATCTTTACTTGACTCTTTAGGCATCATGTTGTTTTTGGGCAAGTGATTTCTGGTCAAGAAGTTGTGAGAGAGATAGAAAACCAGAAAACAGATGCAGCTAGCAAACCATTTGCTGAGGTGCGGATACTCAGTTGTGGAGAGCTAATTCCCAAATCTAAAGGTAAAAACAAGTATATATTTCTCTTTCTTAAAATCTGTTTGTTTATTTATTTATTTGGCTGTGTTGCATCTTTGTTGCTGTGTGGGCTTTCTCTAGTTGCAGCTAGCAGGGGCTACTCTTCGTTGGGTTGCGTGGGCCTCTCATTGCGGTGGCTCCTCTTGTTGCGGAACGGGCTCTAGGCGCACAGGCTTCAGTAGTTGTGGCTCACAGGCTCTAGAGCGCAGGCTTAGTAGTTGTGGTGCATAGGCTTAGTTGCTCTGCGGCATGTGGGATCTTCCCGGACCAGGGCTCGAACCCGTGTCTCCTGCATTGGCAGGCAGATTCTTAAGCACTGTGATACCAGGGAAGTCCCTAAAAGCAAGTATATATTTCTGATAACTCTTACGCACACAAAACAAACACACTGTAATTAGTTGACACGATCTTTACGCTAAAGTGAATATAAATATGAAGTTTTTGTGTTTTTAAATGTATTTTTGTGTTTTTCAAATGTGTTTTATCTTACTTCATACTTTGTTCATTTATCATGGAACTGCTTAACTTTCCTTGAATTATTTGCAGTAATTCATCCATTTGCTTCCACTTTATTTTTTGGGCTTTTTAAAAAGTATAGTTGTCTAGGGCTTGCCTGGTGGCGCAGTGGTTGAGGGTCCGCCTGCCGATGCAGGGGACACGGGTTCATGCCCCGCTCCGGGAAGATCCCGCATGCCGCAGAGCGGCTGGGCCCGTGAGCCATGGCCACTGAGCCTGCGCGTCCGGAGCCTGTGCTCCGCAACGGGAGAGGCCACAACAGTGAGAGGCCCGCGTACCGCAAAAAAAAAAAAAAAAAAAAAGTGTAGCTGTCTAAATAGCATGGTAAATAAATATTCTTCTAGGGAAAGAGATGGTGTGGGGAGGATGACAGTTGAAGAGATTAACATAGACTAATAAACTTCACGGGAATAAATTATTTCCCCTTCATGCACTGCTTAGATTCAGAAGCATCTGGCATGTTTGAGAGCTTTTTCTGTTACATGTTGCTAACTCATTAAAGTCTTTAATATTCCTTTCAGAATTGCCCTAAGTAGAACATTCTGTTCTCAAATTTTAGGTATACTGATGTGCTCTGTAATATGCACGTTTTATTTTGCTTTTCTTTAGTTCCCCAATCAGGGATTGAACCAGGACCCACAGCAGTGAAAGTGCCGAGTCCTAAACACTGGACCTCCAGGGAATTCCCTGGAGAAGGCTTATTTTTAATTTTCTTTCTCTGCATTCCACTTTGATTCTAATGATTTCACTTTCTTCTCTTTTATGTCAAATATATACCTTCTAAACCATCACAGGAATATTGCTGCAGCTCATACTGGGACTGTTTAACTTCTTGTGTTCAAGAGTCTGGCTATCTATTCTTATTTACAAACAGCAGTTATAATGTATGCCTTGTGTTCGTGATGATTCAGAAAGAATGAAGTGTCGTTGAGTATCTTACCTTTTTTTGAAAAAATAGAAACTAAAAAGCAATCTAAATCTTTGCATATTTTAGACCCTGAATCTTCTGCTATTTAATTCTTCAAAGTGTTGTCAGTACAATTGGAATATTTTGGTTTAAGATATTATTTCTTCCCACATCATCTAGAAAGTATTCATCTTTTATTCTGTACTTAACTGTTTTTTGGCTTTTTTCTTGTGTTTTATCGTCTTCAAGGATCTTGTGTTAGGATCTATTCTCTGCTTATAAAAGTTAAGGATGCTGTGTGGTTTACATATTTAGAAGAGATAATTAAAAAGCTTACATCTTAAACCATAAATGTTATCATAGACTCTAATAAATATGGTGTAAAGATTCTTTTGGTACTAAATGGTCAGTGTATGAATATTTGCTGAAAGGATGAGAAGGTGAATGAATGTCACTCTCTGTATATTATTATGTTTTTATAATATATTTTCACTTGAAGCAATAAATGCTAATTTTGCCCATGCCATTGTGGCCAGGAAGTTGTGCTGAAAGTTGATGTAGTGTTCTAGTGTGTGTTCCTCAGACTCATGCTAAGGAAGTATATCTTGCCCTTATCAGTTTCATCAGTTGGGGAAGATTTGGCCCTTTGTTACTGTCTGCACAGGAGTTACCGAAAGGCCAGATTTGTTTTGAGTCGTACCTTCCATGCCTGCTCTGTTCTGGATCACACTATAGAAAGAGGAAAAGATCTTTATGTTTGAGGTCACACAGTTTGGCACCTGTTACTCTACAGTCCTTCAGTTACCATTCAGAACATTGGTCAGAATGGATTTTGTCAAGCATCAATAAAATCTTTTTTTTTTTAGGCAGAGCTGAGTCTTCCATCCAATTTATAAGTTTGATGGCCTTCTTACAGTCTTAAATTGGACATAGTCAAAAAGCTTTGTGTAACACAGCGGTGTTCATCATCATCATCATATTTAAAACCTTGTTTGAGAGATACACTCCCCACTTTAAAAATAAATACCGAATCTTTTTTTTTTCTTTTTCTAACTTCCTGAAAGAAAACAAAAAGACTTCTGAAGAAATATGACTGTCTGGGCCCACCTGTAAGTGGTCTTGGTGAGTCTGGGCAATCATCCTGGGCCTTCCTTTTGCTGTTGTGAGATTGGAAATTCTACTTTTTGTGGCTATTTGAATGTGCCTGAGAAGGTTCAGAGTCGAGGGGAAGATCCTTCCAACAGATGCAGAGGAGAACACAGGAGGCTAATCAAAACTGCAACCCTGTAGAGGCTATCAAGGGGCAGAGTGTAGGATAGAACACAGACCACTACCCTGATTAAGGTACTTCCTGGCTTTTCAAGAGTTACCATGATCTCAGATCATGCTGGTCTCTTCAGAGTTTCCTGCAGTTGTTAAAGAGAGGTCTGTCCACCTTTGCTATGCAGCATGAGTTGGGGCTGATGATATATTACAGAGTACATAGAAACACAAGTGCTGAGTTATGGCAGCATGGCAATAAATAAATAGTTATATGAGCAGAAATCTTGTATATATGTGGTAGAAAACAGATTACCTGGCAGTACAGAAAGAAGAGCACAACAGAGGAAGCAGTTGGTGAATCTTGTACTCAGGATACAGTAGAAAAAATCAGACACTCATTTGTATGGTGACAGGATCCCATTTCAGTGTCTTTATCCTGGAATTAAGAGCCATGGTGATAGCACTTTTAATGGAGAATAGTGGGATGTTAAACTTCGAATCTGTTTAGAGGGGAGACCCAGTATTTTTGAAGTGAAAAGAGGTTCATTTGAGGTATAGTTCTCTTCTTTATTTCAAACCTTATTTTGATGATGGCCTTGAAATTTCCTTCAATATAAAGGCTTCACGTGAAATTCATTGGCATAAAATTTACACCTCTCAAAAAACTAGTAAAGCAGCATTTTCTTACCATATGTTTTTACAAGTAAAATGTTCTAGAAGTTTGTTTTTTCACCTTAACAACATACTAGTAAAGTCAGTACCCAGTAGTATTACACCATATCCTACCTCCCCTCCCAACAAAGGTCAGTGAACAGGGTTGGGAATTTCTTTTACATAGTGATTGATAAGCAAACTGCATAATCTAAATAATCTAAAATAAACTAACCAGAAGTGGCCCAAGAGTTAAAAAGTGTTGTTCTTTTATCTTAAGGATGGCTATATGCTTATAAATGATACTTTGAAATAGATTTTAAGTGGTTAGGCAGGAAGTAGGGTTTTTTGGAGAACGGGGTGACAACAATTGTTGTCAGACTTGGGAGTTTTAAAATTTAATACATTGATTTTGTTCAACATTTAGAAAGCATAAAAGGATAGTCAGTGAAAAGTCTTTTTTCCGTTTCTGCCGATCAGTTCCCATTCTCAAATTTTGTATACCATTCTACGTGTATGTGAATGTTGATAATATAAATTCCTAGAAATAGAATTAACAGATTATAGGGGTTATGCATTTGTAATGTTGGTAGGCATTGCCACTAGAATATAGGAAAGTTAATTTCCCTATGCCCTTTGCAGAGCCACATAATATCAAACTCTTTAATCTTTGCCAGCCTAATTACAGGGTTGGTTGTTGTTGTTGCTGTTGTTTTTAAAGCTGGTTTAAATGAGCATTTCTCTAAGGTATTTGATGTTATCATCTCCTTAGGAGCCATTTATATTTGTTTTTATATGAGTTGATTGTTAATTGCTTTGCCTCATATTTTTACTCAACTCCAAGCCTCCTTGTATTTCCTTTTGTTTGGAGAAATTGGCCATTTTTTTAAGGGTAGGTCTGCTGGTAACTATCTTAGTTTTCTGAAAATGTTGTTATTTCCTTTTCTTTCATGATGGGTATTTTCACTAGATGTAGAGTTCTGGGTTGGCAGTTCTTTCAACACATAAAAAAGTGTTAGGCCACTTCCTCCTGGCCTCTATGGTTTCAAGTGAGAAGTCTGTTGTTCAAATCATTGTTCCCTGTAGGTAATGAGGGAATTTTCTGTCATTATTATTTTAAAAATTTTTTTAATTTCAAATTTTTCTCCTGGGATTCCGATAACATAAATGTTAGATCTTTTGTTTATTGTTCTACAGGTCTCCGAGGCTCTGTTCATTTTTTTTTTTTTTTTTGGTAAATTCTGTTCATTTTTTGTTTGTTTTTTTAATTTTCTCTGATGTTCTGGTTGGGTGATTTCTATTGGTCTGTCTCTGGTTCGCCAACAGTTTCCCTGTCATCCCCACTCTGATATTGAGCACATTTTATTTCAGTTATTGTATCATTGTGTTTTTCAGTTCTAAAATTCCTTTTGATACTTTATATCTTCTTTTCTCCTGAGATTTTTAAACTCTTTTCATTTGTTTAAAGAACATTAATAATTGCTTGGGGAAGCATTTTTAAGATGGCTTTTTAAAAATCCTTGTTAATTCCAACATGTGAGTCTTCTGGGTGTTGGTGTCTTTTGATTGTTTTTTCTTTCTTAAGTTGTGATTTTCCTTGAAAATGGTTCTTGAAATTATTAGTGATATATTTTTTTAATTTTGTCCTGGAAATTTGGGGTATTGTATGTTATGAAACTCTGGATTCTGTTTATGTTTTCTATTTTTAGCAGGCAGTCACCTTATATAGGTTTAGCATTTAGGTCCTGGCCTCCTTTTGTAGATTGTGGTTTCAATGATAATTCAATTTCCAGAGCCCTTGCAGTACTATTCTGGTTTCATTTGTATGCTACTGAAAAACCGGATGCTATTCAACACTGTAGTTTAATTCTCAAACCTTTTGCCATATTAGTTCTGGTCAGTTTAACTTGGGGGTCTCCTCCCCAGGACTTCATCTGTAAATTTAAAGAATCTTTTTCTCTAGCTTCCTTCTCTGAAATCTGTGCCACCTGCTGGTGCAGTGAGGGGAGCTGAAGCCCAGGCTTCCCACTTTGTCTCTACTGACATCACTCTGGCAAGGGAAGGGGAACACTGCTTGAAGGGGAGGGTACCGGAAATCCAAATTCTCTACTTTGTCTCTGCTGATAGAGCCAAGAGGGAGTTGGTGAACTTTTTTTTTTTAAATTTTCCCCCTTAGTATTTGCTTACAGTAAAGCAGGTATTGGTGACAATTTTTTTGTCCTGCTAAACCATCTTTTTTCTATTTCTCTGTCTGGAGAGAGCAGGCCTTTCTTGGGGCTTTTACAAACCTGTGTCCGTTGGCATTTCTGAATTGCAGGCTTCTTCAGCGTGATGTCTAAGGTATATGGGAGACAGATTGAAAACCACCATGTCACCTTCAAATCCAGAGATCCCTGGCCACTCTGCCTTCTTTCTACCTTTCAGAGTCTTCTTATGTTTGTTTCTTTTTGTATTATGTCTAGGATTTCTACTTACACTTAGCAGGAGGATAGGAAGAGATGAATCTATTCCATCTTCACAATTTCTCCATTCCTTTCTTCATACTTATAAAGTGTTGTAAAATAAATCTTCCCTTTTATATCCAGAATCTACTCATCCTTAAATTACACCTATAAAGGAGTTTGTTCAGTGCTTACTAGCACATTGTAAGCACTCTACAGATACTACTCCACACTACTTTTTCCTGCCCCTATTTCAAATCCTAACATAGTCAGTTCTGCTATACTGCTTGTTTTGAAAGCATGCATTTATTCCATTCAGTTGATACATTAGAAGACAATTTGAACATAACATCAGTTTCACCTTTGCTTATGCATGCTCTTGTCTACAAGAAATACTGAGTGCAGAAAACCATACGCAGTTGAACAGCTTTACAGGAATACACAAAAATTACACATACCCAGGGGAGTTCCCTGGTGGCCTGGTGTTAGGATTTGGCACTTTCACTGCCCCATGGCCCAGGTTCATTCCCTGGTTGGGGAACTGAGATCCTGCAAGCTGTACAACACAGCCCCCCCCCGCAAAAAATTTACACATACACACACCTCACACATCTACTAAGCTACCTCAGTTCATCACATGTGTTATGAGCCATGCCTAAGTACAGTTTGTACTAAAACTTTCCATCTAATTTCATATCACCCCCCTTGCACTAACTTTACAGTAACTCACAAGCTATAGCCCTACTGACATTCACTTCCACAAGCAAACCCATGATTTTCTCAAAGTGCTGTATTTAATTGTCGTATTTATGTATTTCTTAACTATTTAACATGTGTGAAAGCTCTGTTGCTACTTCTCTTTTTTTTTTTTTTTTTTTTTGCGGTACACGGATCTCTCACTGTTGTGGCCTCTCCCGTTGCGGAGCACAGACTCCAGACGCGCAGGCCCAGCGGCCATGGCTCACGGCCCCGCCGCTCCATGGCATGTGGGATCTTCCCGGACCGGGACACGAACCCATGTCCCCTGCATCGGCAGGCGGACTCTCAACCACTGCGCCACCAGGGAAGCCCTCTGTTGCTATTTTTATTAGTTTCCTATCTTTTTTTTTTAATGTGTCACTGATGAAGTTTTTGAGTTTTGTGCCCCTAACCCCATTTTTCCTATAAGCCATGTGGTTTTTATTGTACAGTTTTTCATGGCACAGTGATTTATAGAAATGCATATGTTGGGGGACTTCCCTGGCGGTCCAGTGGTTAAGACTTGCACTTCCAGTGCAGGGGGGCGTGGGTTCGATCCCTGGTTGGGGAACTAAGATCCCACATGCCACGCAGCAGGGCCAAAAAATTAAAAAAAAAAAAAGAAATGCATGTGCTGTCTAACAGCAGAACTGACTGTGCTTCTCCAAACCTTTTCTACTTTACTCTTGTCCTTATTGACCATATTCACTAATAAATCCATATACAATTTACAGTCAGAGTTTCTAGAAAATTTATTACAACTCAATGTGTGTTTTCAGATGCTGTTTGCTGTTAAATTCACACTTGTTGGTCTTATTTTCCAAATAGACAGTAAACTCTGTGAAGGCAGAAGTTTGCTATGGAACTTCCCCATTTATACTCTACAGTTCTTTCTCTCCATGTCCTGGCATCATGTTAAATATATATCTATGTACTATTCACTTAAACATACTTGTTGATCTGAGAAGGATAAAATTTCAGATTCCCGATGTGCCTAAGTCATATTTTTAAATTTAGGTTAACACAAATTTTGACACTCAAGCTACATTCTGTTAGAACTATTATTGATATTGGCATGTCTCTATTTTTTTCTTCTTACTCTTCTGTTTTTAACTGCTCTTTCTCAGTCATTTTATCTTTTTTTTCTGAGCAGATTCATAGGAAAAGGGGACATAAATTAAATTTCACTAAAAAATAATGTTGAGAAACATGAAAAGAGGGAGCCTTTCAACCTTAGAGCTTTCTAGGTTCTATTCCAAGGCATCCTCCCTAAAAACACAGTTTATTTTCCTTTTTTCAAAAATTAATTAGTTAATTTTTTTTGCGGTACGCGGGCCTCTCACCGTTATGGCCTCTCCCGTCGCAGAGCACAGGCTCTGGACGCGCAGGCTCAGTGGCCATGGCTTACAGGCCCAGCCACTCCGTGGCATGTGGGATCTTCCCGGACCAGGGCACGAACCCGTGTCCCCTGCATCGGCAGGTGGACTCTCAACCACTGCGCCACCAGGGAAGCCCCTATTTTCCTTTCATAGTTCATATCGTCTAATACTTGGGCAGATTATATTACCCTAAAAATAGTTATAAATCTTTTTTATGATCTTCTATATTGTTGTGATATTTTGCTTCGCTCAAATGCTTACATGAAAAGTGAAGTGAAAACTAAATAATGGTTATTTGAAATATATTTAATACATTAGGTGGGGAGAATGGGCTTGCTTTTTTTTTTTTTTTTTTGGGTAAAGTTAGATTGTTTATTTGAGATTTTTCTTTTTTCTTGAGGTAGGATTGTATTGCTATAAACTTCCCTCTTAGAACTGCTTTTGCTGCGTCTCATAGGCTTTGGATCATCCTGTTCTCGTCATTTGTCTCTAGGTATTTTTTGATTTCCACTTTGATTTCTTAAGTGATCTCTTGGTTATTTAGTAACATATTGTTTAGCCTCCACATGTTTGTGTTTTTTACATTTTTTCCCCTGTAATTTATTTCTAATCTCATAGAGTTGTGGTCGGAAAAGATGTTTGATATGATTTCAGTTTTCTTAAATTTACTGAGGCTTGATTTGTGACCCAAGATGTGATCTATACTGGAGAATGTTCCATGCGCACTTGAGAAGAAAGTGTAATCTGCTATTTTTGGATGGAATGTCCTATAAATATCAATTAAATCTATCTGGTCTATTGTGTCATTAAAAGCTTGTGCTTCTTATTAACTTTCTGTCTGGATGATCTGTCCATTGGTGTAAGTGAGGTGTTAAAGTCCCCCACTATTATTGTGTCACTCTCAGTTTCCTCTTTTATAGCTGTTAGCATTTGCCTTATGGATTGAGGTGCTCCTGTGTTGGTGTATATATATTTATAATTATTATATCTTTTTCTTGGATTGATCCCTTGATCATTTTGTAGTGTCCTTCTTTATCTCTTACAATGTTATTTTAAGGTCTGTTTTATCTGTCATGAGTATTACTACTCCAGCTTTCTTCTGATTTCTATTTGCATGGAATATCGTTTTCCATCCCCTCACTTTCAGTCTGTATGAGTCCCTGGGTCTGAAGTGGGTCTTTTTTTTTTTTCCTGTGTTGTACAATATATCCTTGTATCTTATTTATTATTATTTTTTTATACAGCACATTCTTATTAGTCATCAATTTTATACACATCAGTGTATACATGTCAATCCCAATCGCCCAATTCATCACACCACCACCACCACCACCCCGCAGCTTTCTGCCCTTGGTGTCCATATGTTTACTCTCTACATCTGTGTCTCAATTTCTGCCCTGCAGACCAGTTCATCTGTACCATTTTTCTAGGTTCCATATATATGCGTTAATATACGATATTTGTTTTTCTCTTTCTGACTTATTTCACTCTGTATGACAGTCTCTAGATCCATCCACGCCTCAACAAATGACCCAATTTCATTCCTTTTCATGGCTGAGTAATATTCCATTGTATATATGTACCACAACTTCTTTATCCATGCGTCTGTCGATGGGCATTCAGGTTGCTTCCATGACCTGACTATTGTAAATAGTGCTGCAATGAATATTGGGGCGCATGTGTCTTTTTGAATTGTGGTTTTCTCTGAGTATATGCCCAGTAGCGGTCTTGCTGGATCATATGGTAATTCTATTTTTAGTTAGGTTTTTTTTTTTTTTTGCGGTACATGGGCCTCTCACTGTTGTGGCCTCTCCTGTTCTGGAGCACAGGCTCCGGACGCGCAGGCTCAGTGGCCATGGCTCACGGGCCCAGCCGCTCCGCAGCATGTGGGATCTTCCCGGACCAGGGCACGAGCCCATGTCCCCTGCATCGACAGGTGGACTCTCAACGACTGTGCACCAGGGAAGCCCTATTTTTAGTTTTTTAAGGAACCTCCATACTGTTCTCCATAGTGGCTGTGTCAGTTTACATTCCCACCAGCAGTGCAAGAGGGTTCCCTTTCTCCACACCCTCTCCAGCATTTGATTGTAGATTTTCTGATGAAGCCCATTCTAACTGGTGTAAGGTGATACCTCATTGTAGTTTTGGTTTGCATTTCTCTAATTAAATTGGTGATGTTGAGCAGCTTTTCATGTGTTTCTTGGCCATCTGTATGTGTTTTTCGGAGAAATGTCTATTTAGGTCTTCTGACCCTTTTTGGATTGGGTTGTTTGTTTTTTTAATATTGAGCTGCATGGGCTGTTTATGTATTTTAGAGATTAATCCTTTGTCTGTTGATTCGTTTGCAAATATTTTCTCCCATTTTGAGGGTTGTCTTTTTGTCTTGTTTATGGTTTCCTTTGCTGTGCAAAAGCTTTTAAGTTTCATTAGGTCCCATTTGTTTACTTTTGTTTTTATGTCCATTACTCTAGGAGGTGGATCAAAAAAGATCTTGCTGTGATTTGTGTCAAAGAGTGTTCTTCCTATGTTTTCCTCTAAGAATTTTATAGTGTCCGGTCTTACATTTAGGTCTTTAATCCATTTGGAGCTTATTTTTGTGTATGGTGTTAGAGAGTGTTCTAATTTCATTCTTTTACATGTAGCTGTCCAGTTTTCCCAGCACCACTTGTTGAAGAGACTGTCATTTCTCCATTGTATATCCTTACCTCCTTTGTCATAGATTAGTTGACCATAGGTGCGTGGGTTTATCGCTGGGCTTTCCCTCTTGTTCCATTGATGTATGTTTCTGTTTTTGTGCCAGTACCATACTGTCTTGATTACTGTAGCTTTGTAGTATAGTCTCAAGTCAGGGAGTCTGAGTCCTCCAGCTCCGTTTTTTTCCCTCAAGACTGCTTTGGCTATTCAGGGTCTTTTGTGTCTCCATACAAATTTTAAGATTTTTTGTTATAGTTCCGTAAAAAATGCCATTGGTAATTTGATAGGGATTGCATTGAATCTGTAGATTGCTTTGGGTAGTAGAGTCATTTTCACAATATTGCTTCTTCCAATCCAAGAATATGGTATATCTCTCCATCTGTTGGTATCATCTTTAATTTCTTTCCTCAGTGTCTTACAGTTTTCTGAATACAGGTCTTTTGTCTCCCTAGGTAGGTTTATTCCTAGGTATTTTATTCTTTTTGTTGCAGTGGAAAATGGGAGTGTTTCCTTAATTTCTCTTTCAGATTTTTCATCATTAGTGTATAGGAATGAAAGATTTCTGTGCATTAATTTTGTATCCTGCAGCTTTACCAAATTCATTGATTAGCTCTAGTTGTTTTCTGGTGGCATCTTTAGGATTCTCTGTGTATAGTATCATGTCACCTGCAAACAGTGACAGTTTTACTTCTTCTTTTCCAATTTGTATTCCTTTTATTTCTTTTTTGTCTCTGATTGCCGTGGCCAGGACTTCCAAAAACTATGTTGAATAATAGCAGTGAGAGTGGACATCCTTGTCTTGTTCCTGATCTTAGAGGAAATGCTTTCAGTTTTTCACCATTGAGAATGATGTTGGATGTGGGTTTGTCGTATATGGCCTTTATTATGTTGAGGTAGGTTCCCTCTATGCCCACTTTTTGGAGTGTTTTTATTATAAATGGGTGTTGAATTTTGTCAAAAGCTTTTTCTGCATCTACTGAGATGATCATATGGTTTTTATTCTTCAATTTGTTAATATGTTGTATTAGATTGATTGATTTGCATATATTGAAGAATCCTTGCATCCCTGGGATAAATCCCACTTGATCATGGTGTATGATCCTTTTAATGTGCTGTTGAATTCTGTTTGCTAGGATTTTGTTGAGGAATTTTGCATCTATATTCATCAGTGATATTGGTCTGTAATTTTCTTTTTTTGTACTATTTTTGTCGGTTTTGGTATCAGGGTGATGGTGGCCTTATAGAATGAGTTTGGAAGTGTTCCTTCCTCTGCAATTTTTTGGAAGAGTTTGAGAAAGATGGGTGTTAGCTCTTCTCTAAATGTTCGATAGAATTCACCTGTGAAGCCATCTGGTCCTGGACTTTTGTTTGTTGGACGATTTTTAATCACAGTTTCAATTTCATTACTTGTGATTGGTCTGTTCATATTTTCTGTTTCTTCCTGGTTCAGTCTTAGAAGGTTATACCTTTCTAAGAATTTGTCCATTTCTTCCAGGTTGTCCATTTTATTGGCATAGAGTTGCTTGTAGTAGTCTTTTAGGATGCTTTGTATTTCTGCAGTGTCTGTTGTAACTTCTCCTTTTTCATTTCTAGTTTTATTGATTTGAGTCCTCTCCTGCTTTTTCTTGATGAGTCTGGCTAATGGTTTATCAATTTTATCTTCTCAAAGTACCAGCTTTTAGTTTTATTGATCTTTGCTATGGTTTTCTTTGTCTCTATTTCAATTATTTCTGCTCTGATCTTAATGATTTCTTTCCTTCTGCTAACTTTGGGTTTTGTTTGTTGTTCTTTCTCTAGTTCCTTTAGGGGTAAGGTTAGATTATGTATTTGAGATTTTTCTTGTTTCTTGAGGTAGGCTTGTATAGCTATAAACTTCCCTCTTAGAACTACTTTTGCTGCATCCCGTAGGTTTTGGATCGTTATGTTTTCATTATCATGTGTCTCTCGGTATTTCTTGGTTTCCTGTTTGATTTCTTCAGTGATCTCTTGGTTATTTAGTAACGTAGTGTTTAGCCTCCATGTGTTTGTGCTTTTTATGTTTTTTCCCCTGTAATTCATTTCTAATCTCATAGCGTTGTGGTCGGAAAAGATGCTTGATATGATTTCAATTTTCTTAAATTTACTGAGGCTTGATTTGTGACCCAAGATCGATCCTGGAGAATGTTCCGTGCACACTTGAGAAGAAAGTGTAATCTGCTGTTTTTGGATAGAATGTCCTATAAATATCAATTAAACCTGTTTGGTCTATTGTGTCATTTAAAGCTTGTGTTTCCTTATTAATTTTCTGTTTGGATAATCTGTGCATTGGTGTGAGGTGTTAAAGTCCCCCACTATTATTGTGTCACTGTTGATTTCCTCCTTTACAGCTGTTAGCGGTTGCCTTATATATTGAGGTGTTCCTATGTTGGGTGCATATATATTTATAATTGTTATATCTTCTTCTTGGATTGATCCCTTGATCGTTATGTAGTGTCCTTCCTTGTCTCTTGTAACTTTCTTTATTTTAAAGTCTATTTTATCTGATATGAGTATTGCTACTCCAGCTTCCTTCTGATTTCCATTTGCATGGAATATCTTTTTCCATCCCCTCACTTTCAGTCTGTATGTGTCTGTAGGTCTGAAATGGGTCTCTTGTAGACAGCATATATATGAGTCTTGTTTTTGTATCCATTCAGCAAACCTGTGTCTTTTGTTTGGAGCATTTAATCCATTCACGTTTAAGGTAATTATCCATATGTATGTTCCTATGACCATTTTCTTAATTGTTTTGGGTTTGTTTTTGTAGGTCCTTTTCTTCTCTTGTGTTTCCCACTTAGAGAAGTTCCTTTGGCATTTGTTGTAGAGCTGGTTTGGTGGTACTGAATTCTCTTAGCTTTTGCTTGTCTGTAAAGCTTTTGATTTCTCCATCGAATCTGAGTGAGATCCTTACCAGGTAGAGTTATCTTTGTTGTAGGTTCTTCCCTTTCATCACTTTAAGTATATCATGCCACTCCCTTCTGGCTTGTAGAGTTTCTGCTGAGAAATCAGCTGTTAACCTTATGGCACTTTCCTTGTGTGTTATTTGTCATTTTTCCCTTGCTGCTTTCAGTAATTTTTCTGTGTCTTTAATTTTTGCCGATTTAATTACTGTGTGTCTCAGCGTGTTTCTCCTTGAGTTTATTCTGTATGGGACTCACTGCGCTTCCTGGACTTGGGTGGCTATTTCCTTTCCCATGTTAGGGAAGTTTTCGACTATAATCTTTTCACATATTTTGTCTGGTCCTTTCTCTCTCTCTTCTCCTTCTGGGACCCCTGTAATGCGAATGTTGGTGTGTTTAATGTTGTCCCAGAGGTCTCTTAGGCTGTCTTCATTTCTTTTCATTCTTTTTTCTTTATTCTGTTCCGTGGCAGTGAATTCCATCATTGTGTCTTCTAGGTCACCTATCCATTCTTCTGCCTCATTTATTCTGCTGTTGATTCTTTCTAGTGTATTTTTCATTTCAGTTATTGTATTGTTCATCTCTGTTTGTTTGTTCTTTAATTCTTCTAGGTGTTTGTTCTTTAATTCTTCTAGGTCTTTGTTAAACATTTCTTACATCTTCTCGATCTTTGCTTCCATTCTTTTTCCAAGGTCCCAGATCATCTTCACTGTCATTATTCTGAATTCTTTTTCTGGAATTTTGCCTATCTCCATTTAGTTGTTTTTCTGCGGTTTTATCTTGTTCCTTCATCTGGTACATAGTCCTCTGCCTTTTCATTTTATCTGTCTTTCTGTGAATGTGGTTTTCGTTGCACAGGCTGCAGGACTCTGTAGTTCTTCTTGCTTCTCGGGCTTGCCTTTTAACGAAACCAACTTCAGTGTATTTCTCAGGAAAGAATCACAATGCAAAATAAATATAAATTGGAGCTGGTGAATAAAGCTTTGTTAATCATGGGGAAGAGCATTACTATGTTTTGTCAAGTAATTTTAACAGCTGTATTCTGTGCTTATGTGGAATATTTTTATTTTGTCTCCATATTATATGGCCTCAGATATTTGTATTTAGAGTTACTCATATGCATTATGAATTTATTTTCTTCCTTAGGTTTCTTTAAGTTTGATTCTCCCCCCTCAGGTTTTTAGTGTATGCAAGTAGGTTTTTCAGTTTGCATACCCTTACTGCCTCACCATCAACAGTGGTTTTGGTATCAGATAAACAATTGGACTCATGAGACAAGATAGGCTTCACTCAGCACTAAGCTTATTTATCATTAAGAAAGAATATAGGACAGGAAACAGCACAGCTTGAACAGCAGCGTCATATTAGAGATGTCATGAGTTCTAGGCAGAACTTGCATATATCCTAGGCATCTCAGCTTAATAGGTTCGTGGTCCTGAGGAGCATGACTGGGTGACGAAGACTACCTAATAAGTTCATTGAAGCTATTACCTCTTGAGTTCCTTCAGCTTTTATACCTTGTTCCCATTCTCCAGTGCAGCAGCATCTCTTCGGTATCAGAGAAATAATCTTAACAGTGAACCACAGACCCTTGGGCAAGTACACAGTAACTCCAGCCAGATTCTCATTTATCTCTGTAACTCAGTACACTCCTATAAATTCTGAGTTAAGAGTTTCAAGAGGGACTTCCCTGGTGATGCAGTGGTTAGGAATCCTCCTGCCAATGCAGGGGAGGGACACTGGCTCGATCCCTGGTCCGGGAAGATCCCACACACTGTGGAGCTTAGAACTAAGCCCGTGTGCCACAACTACTGATCCTGTGTGCCACAACTGCTGAAGCCTGCACGCCTAGAGCCTGTGCTCCACAACAAGAGAAGCCACCACAATGAGAAGCCTGTGCACCACAATGAAGAGTTAGCCCCCACTCACCACAACTAGAGAAGGCCCCAATGCAGTCATAAATAAGTAAATACGTTTCAGGAATAATTTGGCCAAGTGCCAAATCCTCAGGTGTTCTGAAGCTAACAGAAAGGTTACAAACCAGCTGTTAACCCTTTCAATTAAGGTCTGTAAACAGCCAACAGTCAGTCCAAAGATATTGTCTTTGTTCTCTTTGATTTTTTTTTAATTATGGAAAATACTAACATGTACAAAAGTGATTGAAATTGTATAACAAATTAACCATGTTCATTACCCATCTTTACCAGTTAATTTATGGCTAATCTCATGTTACCTGTCCTTGGACAGTTCTCCATTTCCTGTTTGAAGTAAATTCTAGGCATAACATTTTATTGATAAATATTTCACTATCTCTAAAAGGTGACTCTTTTGAAAAAAATAACCGTACCATAATCATATGCAGACATATATACACATATGTTCCTAAATGTCAGAAATCCTTAACAGTGTTCAAATTTCTAATTGTTTAGTTAATGTTAATTTTTTGATGTTTGAATTTGAATCCAAATCAGGTTCAAACATTTGGGTTGGTGTTGTAAACTTTTTTTGTTTTTAATAGATTATCCCACCATTTCTTTTTATGTTTCTTGAGATTTATTTGTTGAACAAGCTAGGTCATTTGTCCTGTAGTGTTTCTTTCCCATTATTGCACACACTGAATTTTACGGATTGCATCCTTCTGTTATGTAATGTGCTTCTATTTCATATAACTTTGTAGTTAGATCTAGAAAATTGATCAGATATAGTTTTGATTTTTTTAAATTCTATTTGATGGGAGCAAGGGTCACTTAGGACAGGTTGTCTCTGTGCTCTGCAGTGGCCATTGGTGGGCAGTGCCTCCTTAGGAGTTGTGAAATGGTGATATTCTAACTCTGTAATTCCTTATTCATTTATTCTTGGAGTACTTTTGATAAAGAGCATCTTCCCTTCATCTTCTATTTGGTTAGCCAGTGGAACAATTCATATACGATAAGAAGGATAAATGATTTATATTTTATTTACCTATATCTGGATTCTAATGTATTTTCTGTTCCACTGTATTGTAGTTATCCATATATCAATATTGTCCCAGCTTTAGCCTGAATTCACTTACTTCTTTTTTAATTAAGGCATAATGGATTGAAAATATCCTATTGATTTCAGGTATACAACAGTGATTTGATATTTTTATACATTACAAAATGATCACTATAATAAGTCTAGTTATTCTCTGTCACCATACAGGGATATTACAATATTATTGACTATATTCCCTGTGCTCTACACTACATCCCCATGACTTATTTTATAACTGGAAGTTTGTACTTCTTAATCCCATAAACCTATTTCCCCACCCCCTTAATCGCCTTCTCCTCCGGCAACCACTAGTTTCTTCACTGTATCTATGAGTCTGTTTCTGTTTTGTTATGTTTGTTCATTTGTTTTGTTTTTTAGATTCCACATATAATTGAAATCACACAGTATTTGCCTTTTTCTGTCTGACTTATTTCACTTAGCATAATACCCTCTAGATCCATCCATGTTGTCACAAGGGGTAGGAGGTCCTTCCTTTTTTATGGCTAAGTAATATTCCATTGCGTGTGCGCGCGTGTGTGTGTGTGCGCGCGCGCTACATCTTCTTTATCCATTCACATATCAGTGGACACTTAGGTTGCTTCCATATCTTGGCTATTGTAAATAATGCTTCAGTGAAGGTTGAGTTGCATATATCTTTCAGAATTAGTGTTTTAGTTTTTTTTTGATAAATACCCAGAAATAGAATTGCTGGGTCATATGGCACTGCTATTTTAACTTCTTGAGGATCCTCCATGCTACTTCCCATACTGGCTATATCAATTTACATTCTCACAAACAGTGCACAAGGGGTCCCTTTTCTCCACATCCTCACCAATGCTTGTTATGTGTTGTCTTTTTGATAATAGCCATTCTGACAGGTGTGAGGTGCTATCTCATTGTTTTGATTTGCATTTCTCTGATGATTAGTGATGTTGAGCATCTTTTCATGTGCCTGTTGGCATCTGTATGTCTCCTTTGGAAAAATGTTTATTCAGGTTCTCTGCCCATTTTTTAATCAGATTGTTGAATTCACTTCTTTAAGTCCACCATGGTTGGAATTAGAATACTGTTAGGTGGGCGAAGCTCTGTCCAGTCTGTCATATCTTCCTCCATTTCCTGGTTAACCTCACTTATTTGTGTTAGTTTCCTCATCCTTAAAGCATTTGAGTTTTGGGACCCCTTTTAAAATTAAACTTCCTTAACCCAAAATAAAATTTAAATTTGAAATTACTTTTTGTAGAGACCCCAAAACATATTTATTAATCATTGGCAAATGACTACCACTACCCTCTGTTGTAAGTCTGCTGTTCAACCAAAGCTAAATTTCTTAATCATTAGAGGAATACTCAGGCATTGACTAAGCCCATGCCAGTGGAATCGTGTTTCTTATCTTTCCACATTCATGCATAGTATTTTTTCTATTACTTCTCTCCTACAGTTGTACTTCCAATATTGATAAGAGAAAAAGTTGAAAACTACAAAAAGATTAGAATCTGGGATTCTTGAGTGTTATTTCTGTGCCTTTAAAAAAGTATGTTATTCATATGATTCCTAAAATTAACTTAGTTTAATGTTTTAGATTTACCTATTTTCCAGAATTCTTTAGATATAAATATAACTCTGCCCCATGAGTCTGGAGATCTGGATTCTAATCTTGAGTCTTAACTCCTTTCCTGTACCCCTCAGGTCAAATAGCTGGATGAGCTAAGTGTTAAATACTGGACTTTGAGAATCTGCAAAAAAATCTAAACTTCCACTTACAAAGTTTGTCTAAAAAGTGTTCACCAAACCGTTTTGCTTTTTATTAAAGCTAGGAAAGAAGAAAAGAAAAGGCATAAATCCTCCTCCTCCTCCTCCTCATCATCCAGTGACTCAGATAGTTCAAGCGATTCTCAGTCCTCTTCTGATTCTTCTGATTCTGAAAGTGCTTCTGAAGAGAAATCAAAAAAAAGAAAGAAGAAACATAGGAAAAATTCTCGTAAACACAAGAAAGAAAAGAAGAAGCGAAAGAAAAGCAAGAAAAGGTCTTAATTTACTTTTACAGTAATGACTTTGTATTCTAATTCCCTTCTGTTTATATATAAATCTATTGGGATTTTGGATCAATTATATGGAACATGAAAATAGTGAGAAATGTTTCATAGCATGAAGTATAAGACCATTTTGATATTCTACAGTCTATAGATTAAATTTGGGGACATTCATTTTAATTTTCAACCAAACCATTCAGTTCATTTTGTCTGAATTCAATGACCTTTTGGTTATATAGGTTTGTATTTTATGGGAGGAATATAAGATTAGTGAGAATTATAGGAAACCAATGACTGTTTTATTTTCTGTAGCAGTCTCTCGCTTTTTTGTTCTTTATTTTTTTTCCTCCTATGATAGCATAGGGTAGAAAGCAGATAATGTCAGCATATTTCTTTTCTTTCCTGTTTTGTCTGAAATAATCTATGGTTGTACTAAAACTCATCTTTATAAACCTGTTGCCTCTAAAGCAGTTTCTTTACCTATATTTTCAAATATTTTAAATTTATCAGAGGGCATTGCACATGAAGTATCATATTTTGGTTCCATTTTATTGGAAAATATTTTTTGAGAATGTGATAACAGAAACATTTGGTTTTGGTTTTTGGTTGGTTTGTCAGAGGAATGAGTATTTTCCCCATGTAATTGCATTTTTGGTCAGAGATCGGGGACAGAATGATGCATATATTGTACATATTACAAAGGAAAGAAATACCAACAATTGGAAAATCGGGGTAGGTACATAATAACCAAGTGGAATTTGTTGTGTGTGTTTCTTTTAAAGCGCATCTAGTGAAAGTGAGGCTGAAAATCTTGAAGCACAACCCCAGTCTACTGTTCGTCCAGAAGAAATCCCTCCAATACCTGAAAATAGATTCCTAATGAGAAAAAGTCCTCCTAAAGCTGATGAAAAAGAAAGGAAGAACAGGGAGAGAGAGAGAGAGTGGTATGTGAATATGTTTATTTTATAAACTGGTCTACATTCTCTACCACAGAACCTTTCTTTTTTTTTTTTTTTTTTTTTCTTTTTGCGGTACGCGGGCCTCCCACTGCTGTGGCCTCTCCCGTTGCAGAGCACAGGCTCCGGATGCGCAGGCTCAGCGGCCATGGCTCACGGGCCCAGCCGCTCCGCGGCATGTGGGATCTTCCCAGACCGGGGCACGAACCCGCGTCCCCTGCATCGGCAGGCGGACGCTCAACCACTGTGCCACCAGGGAAGCCCAGAACCTTTCTTTTTTAAAAAACCATTTTTGCTTATTTTAGATAAGGTTTAATTGGTGACCTTGTCCCAAGATTGAAATTTCTTAATAGGATAATGTTAGCAAGGCTCCTTTTTGCTAACCACATAGCTGAAAAGATAAATTGACTTAATTCAGACAGATTTTTGAATAAAAGTTACATTAATTAAAAAAAAAGAAACAAGCACTGCAAATGGCAAAAAGATATTGTTAAGTGGCATTCCAAACAAATTCCATTTAAAACAAGTGTTTTACTCTGTTATTTGTATACATTAAACTTTTAAGCAAGTAAGAACCTTTATTTTTCAGTTTGTCTGATGGGGGAAAATGCTGTTTTCCTTGCCTGGTTTACAATATTGTGGTATTGAAAATTGACAGCATATTCAAGTACTTTGAAAATTTTTCTATATAAGTTCACATTATTAGTATTAGAAGTTGTTGGTTCTTGATGAATCATTTTAATAATTATGTCCAAAGATAGAAAAAAAGATGGGTATCTTTCTCTTATTTATAATTGGAAATAATGTATTTAAAAGTGGTAAAATTCTGAACATTCCCCCTATACTTTCACAATACAGTAAAAATATAAAAGTAAGTCTTGGTTACTTGAATTGGGATAATTTTGATGGATTGGATTGAGTTTATTCAGTTAATAGGAAATTGTGTGTCTAAGGAAGTAAACATTAAGGAGAAGATATTTGAACTACTTTAGAATGCATTTTTCAGATATAACATACACAGATATTGTTAGTGCTAATTAAATATTAACTCATTATTATTTGAAAATAAATAGTTTCCCTTTCTGGTATAAAGCATGATATTAAACATTTTGCTAATTCAGACCATCTTGTCTCTGTTTAATTCACATTAATTACATTTCTCTATAGTTTTATTACCAGTGAACAACTGCTTATAGGATAGTAAGATACTTTAGAATCAGATAGCTTTAAAATTGTTCTCTCAACAGCATGTAGCCTACTCTGAGTTCCTTAGCACTATCAGGTTGACTTCATCTTAGTGATGATTATATAACAGTGTTTCTCAACAGGACACAGTTGGCATTTGGGAACAGGATAGTTCTTCATCTACACACATTACAAGATTTTAGCATTCCTGACTTGTCACTCGGTACCAATAGCACCCTCTAGTCATTGACAGTTGTAAAAATGCTCCCATACTTTTCCAGATAACTACTAGGATTGATAACATTCCTGGTTGAGAACCACTGATTATATATGTAAGACTTTAAATTTATTAGTTTAGATCAGTAAAGCTATGTTCTCCAGATTTATTTTTATAAAATAATGTTTTTTAATTTTCCCTCTGCTTCCTTCTAGTAATCTACTTAACTCCCAGCCTGCTTCATACCAGAGGCGACTTTTAGTTACTAGGTCTGGCAGGAAAATTAAAGGAAGAGGACCAAGGGTAGGTGATTCTTTTCCCAGAAGTTCTAATAGTATTGCATTTATCTTAAATAATCGTAGAGTGTTTCTTAAGTATTGTTTTATACATAAGTAGTTAAAATTTAGAGTAGATACGGATGTTGAATTATATGTTCTCCTTTTATAGTAACTTCTTTGTGTTGGTTCTTCCACATTGAAAATCCATGGGATGTTAATGGATTTTACATGTACATGGTATAAAATGAGATTGAGGTCTTTCTTGTACCCCTTTGTTACTTCCTGACCACTGTGTCCCTATGCTTGTTAAAAATTAACCCTATTCTTATATTTCATACTCTTTCTCTTCACTGGATTCTCCTCATCAGAATTTAAATATCTTCTTGTTTTTTCAAAACTTTTAACCAACGTGGCTATACTTAGTATATTATTTCTTCACTTCCTACTTGTTCCTCAGCCATTTCAGTTTGTCTTCTGCCATTCTGCTGAAAAGAGCACTTGCTTTATGGTCAGTTCCAAGTCACAGAATCCATTGGATCCTTTCAGTCTGTGTCTTATTTAATCTCCCTCCTTGTAACACTCTTTTCCCTTTGCTTCCATCATCTTTTCTTCCTGTCTCTGGCCAGTCTGTCTTAAATTTCCAATGCTAGTTCATGCTCTTCTACCTGATGTTTAAATATTGTAGTACCTCAGGGTTCTAACTCTTCTCACTTTGCATATGCTTCTTGGGCAATATAATCACTCTCGTAACTTCACTGGGTACCTGTATGCTGATAACTGTCAGTTTTTCATCTGCCTTTCTGGCATCAAAGGTTTATTTGATGACCATTTAGGTGCCTAATGGGCACTTTAAACTCATCATATACAATGGTAAGCATAAACACTTCTTCAGGCCTGACCCTCCTTTAGATTTCTGGTCTCAGTGACAGACACTACCACCTGTGCAAGCACTTAAACCTGAAGCCCAAGAATCATTTTGTTTCTCCCCTTTACTTTCCTACCTTATATAACTTATCCATCACCAAATCCTGTCTGTTCAACCTCAACCTCCTAAATACTCTGAAATGTATCTGCTTCTCTCAAGCTCCACTCCTACCATCTTAGTTCAGTTCACCATTGTATATTCTCTGAACTATAAAGGGCTTCCTAACTATTCTCATAGCAGTTCTCAAACTTTTTTGTCTTCGGACCTCTTTACACTCTTAAAAATGATTGAGGATTCAAAAGAGCTTTTGTTGATGTGGGATATAGCTATCGATATTTACTGTTTTAGAACTTAAACCCAAGACATATTTAAAACAAGAACATATAAACACACATTTCATTAGCAATGAAAGCAAAGATATCAAACCACATTATGCCTCATTGATTTCCTACCTGACAATTGGGAAATTTAGTTATTTTAGAAGGCATGGAAATATCAGACATTTTTGAACCTAGAAATATGTACACTTTAGCAATTGTTATAATGCTTTTATATTTTTATATATTAATTTTTCCCCTCTTTTTTTAAAGCGTTATCGAACTCCTTCTAGATCCAGATCCAGGGATCGTTTCAGACGTAGTGAGACTCCTCCACATTGGAGGCAGGAGATGCAGAGAGCTCAAAGAATGAGGGTATCAAGTGGTGAAAGATGGATCAAAGGGGATAAGTAAGATTTAACTCTTATTTCAAATGCAGTAACAAGTATTTTTTTTAACTATTTAAAATTATTTCATTTAAAGCCATTTCAGTTGTTTCTGAATGTCTTAAGGAAAATAGAATATCATTTCAGCAATAATGGACACCATTGTTTTCCTAATAAACTTTCCCCAAAACTTTTTTTCTTCCTTTTTTAGGAGTGAGTTAAATGAAATAAAAGAAAATCAAAGAAGCCCAGTTAGAGTAAAAGAGAAAAAAATAACTGATCATAGGCATGTTTCTGAGAGTCCAAACAGAAAAAGTGAAAAGGAAAAGAAAGTTAAAGATCATAAATCTAACAGCAAAGAGAGAGACATCAGAAGAAATTCAGAAAAAGATGATAAATATAAAAACAAGGTAAAGAAAAGGGCCAAATCGAAAAGTAGGAGTAAGAGCAAAGAGAAATCCAAGAGTAAGGAAAGAGATACAAAGCATAATAGACATGAAGAAAAGAGGATGAGGTCAAGGAGTAAAGAAAGGGATCATGAGAATGTTAAAGAAAAAGAAAAGTCTGATTCTAAAGGAAAAGATCAGGAAAGGAGTAGAAGTAAAGAGAAGTCTAAACAGTTAGAATCCAAAAGCAATGAGCATGATCATAATAAAAGTAAGGACAAGGACAGACGTGCACAGTCTAGGAGTAGAGAACGCGATGTAACTAAAGGCAAACACAGTTACAATAGTAGAACAAGGGAACGAAGCAGAAGTAGGGACAGGAGCAGAAGAGTGCGGTCTAGAAGCCATGACCGAGATCGCAGCAGAAGCAAGGAGTATCACAGATACAGAGAACAGGAGTACAGGAGAAGAGGAAGGTCACGGAGCCGAGACAGAAGAGCAACGCCAGGAAGATCAAGAAGTAAAGACAGGAGGAGAAGGAGGAGAGATTCACGGAGCTCAGAGAGAGAAGAAAGTCAAAGCAGAAACAAAGAAAAATACAGAAACCAAGAAAGTAAAAGTTCACACAGAAAAGAGAATTCTGAGGGTGAGAAGAGAATGTACTCTAAAAATCGTGATCATAGTAGCTCAAATAGTAACAGGGAAAAAAAGGCTGATAGAGATCAAAGTCCATTCTCAAAAATGAAACAAAGTAGTCAGGACAATGAATTAAAGTTCTCAACTTTGAAAAATAAGGAGGATGAGAAGACCAGATCCTCAGTGGAAAAAGAAAACCAAAAATCAAAGGGTCAAGAAAATGACCACACACATGATAAAAATAAAAAATTTGATCATGAATCAAGCCCTGGAACAGATGAAGACAAAAGTGGATGAATGAGGTATATAAACTTATTTCCATTCTGTCTCAAATTTTAAGTTTTAGAGACTTGCTGATGAATCCCCTTTATGTTGTTTTCATTGTTTTGGGTTTATGTTTGTCCTTTTTTTTTTTTTTCCAATGTGGACTTTATTGAGTCGATCTTTTGATAATCTGCAACCTGGATAATTTGTACTGCAAAAGTTTTAATAAACTTGAAATGAGAAAAACACTTTGGTGTAATACTGTGTGCTGTGTTTAACTATTTCATGTATGCATTTTTTGTGTTGCAACAATCAGCCAGTAGCAAACATGCTTTTCTACACCCTGATTTGTGTGATCGGCCAGTTGGAAACAAACATAACTGATTGTTGGAATACATTGTTACAAAAGCTTGTGTTTCTCATGATTAAAGTAACCTTAGAAGCCACTAGGTAGAAGAAATCTTGTGTAGATTTTTCTATAGCATTTATAACAGAGGCTTGCAGCAGCAGCTTTTAATTACACAGAAGTGGGACCCTAATAACTTGAGATATTAAGTCATTACTTTTGATTTTATAGTAATTTGTGCTTTAAAATAGATATTTATATTGCACTTCATGTTACTCTTTATATTTCTACCGGTAGCTTGTTTCATATTAATATTTTTCCTCTTTAGTTTTGTTTTACTTCACTGTCTATAAATATAGTTGAGTATTTTTTTTCAGTTGATGTACTGATTGGGCTTGGCTTGCTGTTACACAGCATCTGACAAGAACTGTACCTTGAAGATCAGGTTGTAATTCTCAATTCTGTGTTGCTGTTGGTCTGAAGAGATGAAACTTGCTTTGGGGGAATGTTTTATTATTATTATTACCATTACCCTTCTCTAAAATGAAAAAAATAGTTTTCTCACTAAAACATACCACTTGTGCAGGTCTTTATGTTAGACAGATTCTAAATATTGTTAGTATTGACACATTAACTTAGATTTCTCTTTTTGGCCACTGACCTATATAGAGTTGAGTATTAATGTTGCATGTTTTTTTTTTTTTTAACTTGAACTGACTTCTCTAACTCTCATAACTGTGAGCTTCAACTGGCAAGAAAATGCATCTTTTTTATCTATGTATCACAGTAGGCTGTAGCATGTTTATGACTCTGGTTTCTTCTATTCAGGGGGCTTTATACCGTAACTGTTAATCATTATTTTAACTTGGCATGTATAGCATTGCCACATAGAGTAGAAAGTAGCAAAATTTGATAGCTTATAGTGTGAAACACTAAAGATATCCAAAGTCCGTTTAGAATTTTGTGTGTGGTATATTGCTATTTTAGTGATGTGTGGCCTTTTATTCTGTAATTTCTCTTCTAAATAAAATGTTGAACATACAGTAAACACAAAACCTGCCTCATTTGAAAAGAAATTTCAGAATTCCAATTAGTAGTTGCCTCTAGAGTGCTTTTGTACTTTACTATTTGTCAGTAGTGTCAAATACCTACTCTGTTACCAAGGTAGCTCCTTCGTAAACCCAGTAGCTACTCAATGTTATTTGTACTGAGCAAAGCAATGCTTATTAGCATAGTACTTCCCGTTATTGATTAAAACAGTAATGATACATTTGGCATTGTGGTAGCCATTTATATAACAAATAGGGTAATGATTGTTTGCAATATCTTGAAACAAATATCTGTAGCAGAGTCTTACCAAATTTTTTTCCTGATGGTAAAAGTAATAGATGTTTATGATAATCCAGGGTGGTTGATTCCTTAGAGACTTTGACCACAAACCTTAGAGATAATTGAGTCTTGAGTCCCCAAGCTGTGTAATGTTAATATATTTTAAATTAGTTATTGTTTGTCTTAAATTCAGTAAACTGCATTTAAAAAGTCTTTGTTAAACTATTTGAGCTTCAAGAAAGGTGCTGTTTAAGAAAGGATTTCTAATAATTATATTCAAAAAAAAAAAAAAACATGCTAAGTAAAAATACTTCTATGTTGTCTGATCCCGGAGCTTTATCCACTAAGAATTATAGACAAGTAACCATAGGGGGGAAAAATAGTAATTTCGTTAAGTAGTATTCTGTTTTGGTCATCAAAGAAGCAATTCCATGCTAAACATTATTTATAAGCCTTTAAAAAAACACTTTGTTAGCTGTTTTTACAATAGAACAGATATGTGAAGGAGTTGAAGTGTGAGAGATGACAATCAGCTAGATTTTATTTTCAGAATATAAATAACATTTAGAAAATGATCAAACAGCATTAATTGTACCTCATCTGCCTTTGCATCTGAATAGTACACCAATCAAATGATCCTTTCATTACATTTTTAATAGTTGTGCAACCTTTAGTTTTTACTTTGAACAACTTTGTTTTCCTAAAAGTCAACTATTTAATTCTTTACTGCCAAATTGATAATAGTTTGAGCTTACAGTTTACCTCAAAGTGTGTTTGATTTAATATCCTCTTAAAGATATTTAGTTTGTTTTTATTACTTGATTGGCAATATATGAGAAATTTTTTCATGATTATTTCATGTGAATTCTTTTTCTGGGTAAACCATCTGCCACAGAAATTGACACTGCAGAGTGATTAATGTTAAAGAGCTTGTAGAGAAGCTACTAGGTTGCTTTAAAACATTTTTAAATTACTCTATAGGTAGTGAGTTCATAGAGCATTGTAGTTTCTAAGTTTCTTAGTCAGATCCCTCACAGAAGTTTCAAAGAATTTGTCTTATAAATCCATCTTTGCACAAGTGTAATATTGATTCATATTGGCTTTGCCTAATGGCCTTTGATTCTGTACTCAGTGGGAGATATGAAACTGAAAAGTAAAAATTTCTTAATATTGGGGACGGGAACACACTGGGCTTCTCATGTTTTCAGTAGTAGTAATTACTGACAGTTCTAATTTGTTTTCAGGTTAGTGTGTGGAACAAATTAGTATGGTTTTAGTAGTTGATTTTGCTTTACTCTGGGTGGCAGTATTTTTCATCACACTTCGAACCTTTATGGAATTTGAAAAATTCCATCAGCAAGGTTGGAGAAGGGAGTTGTTGAGGGGTTTTGTTTGTTTTTATGTACTGGGGGGAGTGGTGGGATTGATTTATGTGTCTGCCCTGCCCCCCTTTTTCAAGCAAATTCCTATGTTTACCAAAAGCACATGCTGTATATTTTGTTCCCCCTTTGTGTGTTTATAGTATTTTGAAGGATAAATGAATTGGGTATTTGTATGTGGGTATATTAAAAGTTATGGCTGCTCTCTTTACAGAAGGGAAAAACAAATGAAGTTAATGCACTTCTTTTCCTAGCTCAGAAGTCACTGTGATGTATATTTTTTTAATGAAATTTAGGAATAAAGCTGTTGTTGCAATTGTATAATTAGTTTCAAAATGCTGCTTCTCTTATCATTAGTCTAGTAACTGTTAAACTGTTTTCTGCAAACTGCATTTTACAGAATTTAAACTCTGAAACTATCAACTTTTATAGTTAAACATTGTATAAAATAAACTATACTATCATAAACAGTTTGTTTTTGTATTTTTTAAATCATTGTGTTAGCTTATTCGGCCTTTATTTTTATTAAAAGCTAAATAATGAAGATAAATCAATTAAAATAATACTTTTATTTTACCCACAGAAATTGTATTAGGAAAAAACTGAGCAAAGAGTTTAACAATGTTGAACTTCTTTTAAGAATTTAGCCAGCAGTGACAATTTCCAGGTTTAGGAATAAGTTCTAGTGTAACTGTTTAATCATAGTGCTTCACATTGCAAGGTGTCTTTTGCCTCAGCAGACTTTTAAGGTTATACATGGAATTTGCATTTCTGTCAACTGGAATGCTACTATTTGCTTTTTAATTCCTCCAAATTTCTCAGCAGCAGGAACACTGTATTATATTCTGTGCCTGCCAGCTTTAATATAACACTTACCATTGTAAAGCCATATAAGTGTTAATTGAGTTTGTAAAACAGATTGTCTAGTTTTTGGTTTCTTGTTTATTTTTGGTTTTAGGGAAAATTAACCTAGTTAACTTGAGAGTTAGTCACTGAAAATATATATGCTTAAGTAAAAACGTTCTGACCATTCAGTGGTTTATATGTGTTAGCAGGTGAATATTATTAAACTCTCAAATTCTGGAGTGTTTTTAAATGTTTTATTAAGCCAGGAGAATATGTAAAATGTGAGTGCTTCATATGGACTGTGCAAATTTGTTATTAAAATACTTTTAGTTTCAATGTGCTTTTTCTATTTTCATTGCTTTCTAGGTTTCTTTCCTAAACATACTTCCTAACCTAGTACTGTGTTTCTTTTTTAAGTGTGGATTCATAATTTTCACACCTCCCCCACCCCACCAAGTCCTCTCAATACCCAAAATGTCCTAGTTCCAATTTACATCTTTGCCACAAATTTTAGCTATGGTTTCTTTTTATCAAATTAGCAGATCAGAGCAGTTGTGTACTAATAGGTGCAGGTTGTACAATATTATGAATATACTTAATGCCACTGAATATTCTTAAATGGCTAAAATTATACATTTGGTTGTGTATGTGTTTTATCAAAATAAAAAATGGAATCTGACTTAATCTTGAATGGGGAAGAATCAGATCAGACATAATTGTACTTAGATGAAAAGCAGCTTTATTAACAAATTATAAGCATATAATTCACTTGAATTTGTAGCTCATAATATTAGCTATGACTTAGTCTTCTTAAAAATAAACTTTTTTCTACCATGTAAAACCTAGCCTTCCCTTAGACTTTTGAAAATTATTATATTTTGATCCCTGAGAGGTATAAAAAGGGAGCTGGACTCCAGTAATATCATTTGCCTGATACCTGGGTCTTAATACACCTCTGTCCACAAAAACTGGCCCAGGACCACCTCCAGGTCCTTCCTGTACAGCTTTTACAAGAGGATAAATATACTTGTTTGTTGATTCAGACTCAGATTCAATTACTTCTCTGGCATAATCCTGAAATTCCTTCTCCTTTTCAGCCACAAGAGCTTCAGTAAGTCTGCAGTACTCTAATTCTGCTTGTTTTGCTTGCAGTGCATTAAATTTATTTTGGGCCTATTTGGGAAGGAAAGAAAAAATACACTTTGTATTAGTAAAAAAAAAAAAAAAATCAATTTTTTAAATATATGTAGCATTTGAAGTTGCAGATAGAGCTTTCTAAACTCATTGATATTTGACAAGTCCTGACTTAACAACTATATACTATAATTTATTTCATAAATTCTCCCATGCTTCTCACAACAGTATCATGTTCAAAGTAGTGGCTCAGTATTATGTGATGGTACATCTTTAAACAATGCAGCATGAAATTAAAAATCAAATAACCAAGTTTAAAATCCTGTTTCTACCATTTAGAAGATGTGTACTTTGACAAGTGTAGAAGACATAATAATCAATCGCTGTCCCCATCCATCCACTATTCTGAAGGAATGCACCCAAACCCACTGTCCCAAATCAGCCAGATATACCATGTGACTGAGCCACATAAGATTAAGTCAGCAATGAATATCTGAATTAAGTGGTTAAACCAGTCACATTCTCTTTCCTAAGAATTTGAAGTTGGAACAAGTGACATTTATCAATGTTGGAGCTAGGTAGAAATAAGCAATCTACCTACCAAAAGCCAGTTTACTAACATTTCATAATTTTTTTCTTTTAACTTTATAATTTACAAAACCATTGTTCTTTTAACTGCTTATATGGGGTGACTAATGGGTTTTTAAAGATTTCTATAAAGTTTTGGTTGACACCTTTTCCTTGTGTCTTCTCAGAAGCATTTTAAGAAATGCTGAGTATCAAAAATTAAGATTTTGTCTACTTATGAATATAGTATTCATGAA
Organism: Aethalodelphis obliquidens; assembly: GCF_003676395.1. NCBI lineage: Eukaryota > Metazoa > Chordata > Mammalia > Artiodactyla > Delphinidae > Aethalodelphis > Aethalodelphis obliquidens. The sequence goes on along the minus strand of NW_020837946.1, from coordinate 62,168,514 downwards.
AATATATTTCAAACTCAGTAACCAACACTTCAGCATAAAATAGTAGCTTAAACCTGATATATCTACCAGGAATTGAAATTTGTGAGGAAATAAAACAACCATATGAATACAAAATAGCAAATTTTTGTTACTGAGTGCTATGTTTCAAAACAGGCTTTCATGCTATATGTTGAATAGGGGATAGGATACTAGGAGTTTGAAAAATAGAAAATGATATTCAATAACAGGAAAAAATCAGAGAGACTAAGAACTATCTCATCAATGGTAAAATGCTGTAATTTGGATCTTAACAAGGAGCAGTTGGGATATACTGTATTGGTTTGGTAGCAGTTTTGTAGAAAGATGTTGAGGGAACAGGGAGAAATACTTGAAGTACAGAAAAGAAATGAGAATGGAAGGAAAGGTAACCATAATGGAATACATGACTGGTACCTTAAACTTTATATACATTAAGCATAAATACAGATTTGTAAAGAAACTTAAAATACTGGTTTAAAACCCTAAAAATTATAACACATGGGGGTAAAGTAACAAATACCTTTGGAGGATGCTAGAGAGCTAATTATTTTGAAAACTCGAAAATACAGTTAAAGAATCAAATATCCTGTCTTTTCTTTTAAAATTGTACTGCAGAGAAACTGCTGATCATGAAAATTTCTTTGAAAACTTCAGCAAATCGATGAGAAGGAAGCAGAAAATACTGACATTTTTCCACCTGATGAATTAAATCTAGGTAACAATCATCAAAGGCTGTTTGTATCACAGAAAGTGAGACAACAGTCATTACATGCCTTCTAATGGAAGTACACAACACCAGTTACGAGTTTTCACCAAAAAACTGAACCTGAATCTGACCTAAACTAGATTTTACATGAAATGTGAGGAACAATACTACCCTGCAGGGATCCAATCAGCAAAATGCAGACTATAATAATTCTAAAAGATAAGAAACCCTGTTCCTTCAACAAATAAATTGCAAGATAAACATAATGGAGACAAGGAGGGAGAACCTAAGACAAAAACAGAGGATGGGGGTGGAGGAGGAGTTATAGGTTAAAAGAAACTTGAAAGACATATCAACCAAATAGAATATATGGACCCTGTTTCATCCTCAAACAAAAACTAAAAATATTCATGAGACAATCTGGGGGAAATTTAAATGCTGAATGTTAATTGTTTTATATTTTTGAATGTTAATTGTTTTAGATGTTTTAACAGAATTGTGATTGTTAATTTCTAAAGAGTCCCTGAGCTTTAGAGATAAGATACTGAAATATACATTGATAAAATGATATGATATCTGGAATTTGCTTCAAAATAATATGGCAGATCCTACTTCTGATAATGGCCACATGCGGAGGTAGGCCAATTATTCTCCATAGAAAACAAGTTTATTATTAAAAATTATTAAAATCAACCATTTCAGAGCACTGGTAAGTGACTTGAGAAGTGTTTTTTCATGAAAAACTGCTACTAAATCAGAAGGTAAGAACCGCAAGTTTCTGGCATTCTTTGGAGGGCATTGCTATCCCTCCAGCTCAGGAGGTGAAAACTTGCAATTTAACTGGATAATGATGTCAGATTCTATTTGGGTTGAGTGGCAAAGCAGCTAGAAATTGAAGGGGGAGATTCTGGAATGAGACAGAAGAGTTGAAATGATAAACTTTACAGACATCCCTGACTAACTGATAAAACACATTCACACAGGATACCTCAGGAGCCTGGCAAAAAAAAGCCTGGGAGAAATTATGAATTTAGTGTTCTTTGGACTACCACCCTCAACCTGCCCACAGCTTGCATAGCAAGGGTAGGAGTAAAAACATTACTGGCTGAAGGTGTCTGAACATAAACTCTACCCATATTATTGGATGACTGTCAACACCAGTACAGTGAGGAACCCTAGGAGTCGAGGCTTTAAAAAATAAAAGTGAGCAAAGACATCAGAGGCTACCTTCTGTGGTGAAAACAGATTTCATAGCTTGCGTCCAGGGAAAGCAGTTGCCTACTAAAAAAGCAACAACTCTCAGAACAAAACAATCTACAACATATTCTATAAAATGTCAAGTTTTCAACCAAAAATTACTAGACCTGCAAAGAAATAGAAACGTGTTACATTATTCCCAGGAAACAGAAACTAACTGAATGAAACTGCGTATTGACTTTAGCAATTAGATTTCAAAGCAGTTATGAATATATCCAGTGAATTAAAGGAAATATGCTCAGAATGAGTGAACTGGCAATCTAATCAGATAAATAGAAACAATATAAAAAATATAAAAAAGAACCAAATGAAAACTGTAGGGTTGAAAGTTCAATAATTGATAAATTCATTAGATGAGCTCAACATCAGAACCAGTGAATCTGAAGGTAGATCAATAGAAACTGTCCCATCTGAGGAACAAAGAGAAAAATATTGACTAAAAATGATCAGAATTGTCAGAGGTTTCTGGTATAATATCAGATGTCTCTGTGTATGTGCAAATTGGGTCCCTGAAGAAAAAAGGATAAAGAAGCAGGAAAAATATTTGAAGAAATAACAGAAAACTCCCCACATTTGGTGACATTAACTAGCACATCCAAGAGGCACCATAAATCCCAAATAGAAAAAACTCAAGGAAAATGCATCATAGTCAATCTGCAGGAAGCCAAAAATGAAGAAAAAAACTTCATTTTCAAGAGAAAAATGACACATCACATATAGGGGACAAACTATGATTGAGAGCAGATTTCTAGTCATAAACAGTGAAGGCCAGAAGACACTGGAACAAACATTCAAAAGGCTGAAAAAAATGATATCCAATAATTTCATATCCAATGAAAAGGCAAGATAAAGACATCTCCAGAAAAACATTAACTGAAAGAATTTATTGCTAGCCCACCTGTGCTATAAAATGTGCTAAAGGAAGTCTTCAGACTGAATAAGCATATGAAAAGAGGCTCAACATCACTAATCATGAGGGAAATGCAAATGAAAACCACAATAAGATACCATTTTAAATCCATTATGATAAGCAACAACAAACACAGAAAATGTTGAGAATTTGGAGAAACTGGAACCCTTGAACATTGCTGGTCAGAGTGTTAATGGTACAGTTGCTGTAGAAAACAGTATGGTGGTTCTGAAAAAACTTAAACATATAATTACCATATGATCCAGCAATTCCACTTGTGGGTATATAAGCAAAAGAATTGAAAACAGGGACTCAAACAGATATCTTATACCAATGTGCAGAAGCATTATTTGCAATAGCCAAAAAATGGGAAAAACCCAAATATATATTGATGGATGTATGGATAAACAAATTGTGGTATATATGTACAATGGAATATTATTCAGCATTAATAAGGAATGAAACTCTGACACATGCAGCAACATGAATGAACCTTGAAGACATAAGCTCAGTGAAATAAGACAGGCAAAAAAGGACAAATATTGTATGATCCCACTAATATGTGGTACCTGGAATAAGCAAATTCACAGAGACAAAAAGTAGAACACTGGTTACCAGGAACTGGGAGGAAAGGGAACAGAGAGTTACTGTTTAATGGGTAGAGTTTCAGAGTAGGATGATGAAAAAGTTATGAAGTTGGACAGTATTCATAGTTGCACCTCAGTGTAAATGTGCTTAATGCCCTTGGACTGTATGATTAAAAATAGAATCAGTGGTCCCCAACCTTTTTGGCACCAGGGACCGGTTTCGTGGAAGACAATTTTTCCACGGACGGGAGGGGGAGGTATGGTTCAGGCAGTAATGTGAGCCATGATTCAGGTGGTAATGCAAGCAATGGGGAGCGATGGGGAGTGGCAAATGAAGCCTTGCTCGCTCGCGCACTGCTCACCTCCTGCTATGCAGCCTGATTCCTAACATGCCGCGGACCGCTACCAGTCTGGGGCCCAGGGGTTGGGGACCCCTGGTTTGAACGGTAAATTTTATGTTATGTATATTTCACCACATTAAAAAAATAAGTTAAAACTCAACAATTAGAAAGAAACCCAGGGCTTCCCTGGTGGTGCAGTGGTTAAGAATCTGCCTGCCAATGCAGGTCACACAGGTTTGAGCCTGGTCCGGGAAGATCCCACATGCCACGGAGCAACTAAGCCCATGCACCACAACTACTGAGCCTGCGCTCTGCAGCCCACAAGCCACAACTACTGAGCCTGTGTGCCACAACTACTGAAGCCCACGCACCTAGAGCCCGTGCTCTGCAACAAGAGAAGCCACCGCAATGAGAAGCCCATGCACTGCAACGAAGAGTAGCACCCGCTTGCCACAGCTAGAGAAAGCCCGTGTGCAGCAATGAAGACCCAATGCAGCCAAAAATAAAAAATAAAAAGAGAAAAGAAAGCAACCCAACTAAAAAATTGGCAAAAGATTTAAATAAACACTTCACAAGGCACACAAATGACTAAAAAGTACATGAAAAGATGTTCAATATCTTTAGTCATTAGGGAAATGCAAAATAACACCATGAGATAACACTATACTAGAATAGTTAAAAATTAAAGGATGGCAATAACAAGTGTTAGCAAGGATGTGGGGCAACTTGTCCTTGTACTCATTGCTGGTAGGAATGGAAAATGGTACAGCTATTCTGGAAAACAGTTTTTAGACACAAATGATTGGTTGCCAGGTCTTCCATACATGTTGTAAAATCTCTGGGACCCCCACTCACCTCAAATATGAAACCTATGTGATCCCAATCAACATATTCTCTGGGTAGTGGTTTTAAAGAGGGGGAAAAAGTAAAGGAAGCATCATGGCCTGCCATTTGCATTTGTATTTTCTTAAATATTTATCAAAACACAATAGAAACTAAAGAAGGATAAATAGTTGTGCAAAAGACATAAACCTAGTGTGAGAACTTCAATACCCATAAAAACAAAAACTAACTCTTCACATTTTTAATACATTTTATTGTGTCATAACCATAATGACCATCTGATCTTACTTGATAAAGGAAACTGCTTTAGGAAACAGAAAACTATCAAGAACTCTATATTACATATTTATTGCTAAAAGAAGTATAAACATTTAGGAATAATTACCATTTGCTGAATATGGGCATCTTGAACTTCTCGACGTTCTTTATCAGCTTTCCGTTTTTTCTCCTTTTCATGCTCCCAGAAAATCTGGTCTGCTTTCAGGACAGCTAGCAATTGTTCTTTAGCCTCTATTTTTCTTTGTCTTTCTTCTTCCTCTTTATTTTTTATCTAGATGATAAAAGGCAAAGGAAAAAATTAAAACCATTTTTAGCAACCAACAGCCTTCAATAAGGCACAAAGTTAGAAAGCTCTAAGCAGAAAGTCAGCCAGGAGCAATGCAAGGGCAGAAAATTGGACACACATGGACTGATTCCCACGTGGCCAGTTTACTTTGATTTTGTTCTATTTCCTTAATATCAAGAAACAATAAAAACGTAAGTAGAATGATACTGGTTTTAAAAAAATACAGGAACAGAAAAGACCATCTCAGGAACAGAAAAGACCATCTCAGGGTAGGGAAATATTTGTAAGGTAAAAAATTAATTGCTACAATGTTTATAAAGTATCCAATTTATATCTTATGACAGTCAGTCACGTAGGAGATACATTCTGAAGGATTAAGATATACAGAAACACAATGGGGTAATTTTTACTTGATTTATCTTAAAAACATTCAAACGAAAGGTATATTAAATGAATAACTTTTTGCACTTCAGATGCAAACAAATCTCTTCTGAAACAGAAGAGATTATTATTACTTTGCATCTATAAAGATCTTATTTGTAATTGTCTACCATGTCATTTTCTGTTAGAAATTAAACATGGTCTGATTTCAAGACTACAGGAAGATAATTTATACATTGTTTTTCAAATCTGCTAGTTTTTGTCAAGGAGGCAGAGGGAGTATATTAGGAGGGAGTAAGGAGAAACTACAGTGTAAAGAGCTCAAATTTGTTTTTTGATTTTTATTTGTCATCATTGAATTGCTTACCACAAGAGCTCTATGTTCTGCAATTGCTTTTAATTCTGCTTTGTTTTTTTCATACTTTTCTCTTTCTCTTTTTTTCCATTCAGCCTCAGCTTCTGCAATATCTCTAGCAATAATCAAATCTTGATTGTCAAATTTCTCTTTCATTAGTTTACTCAGGAAGTTATTTATTCTTTCTCTCCGTTCCTCCATTAGCCTATAACAAAATAACCATCACTTGTCAAGTCTTCATGAATGGATTTTTTATGGAGCCAATATACTTTATTTAGAGAGTCAGATATTTTATAGTCTTTTACAAGACTGAAAGGGAGCCCCATCGCTCCTTTCATATATTAAGTGGAAATTATTTTTAATACTTTATTTTATACTTTATTTTTAGAATAAAGTCTATTCTAAAAATCCAAAGGGAATAATGCATATAGTATGATCTTGTGTATGTGTGTGTATAGGAAATAAAGTGTAAAATTCTCCACATGAAAAATATTTTTAAATACTTTATTAGACTATCCTACTTGCTCTAATATTGAACACATAGATTATAAAAATAAGTCAAAGGACTTTCTTTAAATTTAACCTCAAAAACAGAAAAAGCTATCAAAATCCTGAATAAATTCATCCTTACTATGCCCTGTCTGCAGTTTATTCATAGTACTTTATTGACTTCATCTGTTTATATGAAGATAAATAACTCTCCTTTTACACTGTGAGATTTCCAAGGTCAGAGACAGGGTAAGTCCTCTCTCTAGTTCAGGGCCAAGCATGGTGCCTGGCACATCATCAACAATAACTACAGGGGCTTCCCTGGTGGCGCAGTGGTTGAGAATCTGCCTGCCAATGCAGGAGACACGGGTTCGAGCCCTGGTCTGGGAAGATCCCACATGCCGCGGAGCAACTACGCCCGTGAGCCACAACTACTGAGCCTGCACGTCTGGAGCTTGTGCTCCGCAACAAGAGAGGCCATGACAGTGAGAGGCCCGTGCACCGCGATGAAGAGTGGCCCCTGCTCTCCACAACTAGAGAAAGCCCACGCACAGAAACGAAGACCCAACACAGCCAAAAATAAATAAATAAATAAAAATAGAATTAAAAAACAAAACAAAACAATAACTACATATTTGTTAAAGGAATGGGGGCATTTTCATTAAGGAAATTGGGCAAAATATACTTTTAAATTTAGTTGTGACATATTCACTGATTATTGAGTGAATTTGCAAAGCGACATGGGAGAAACAATGAGAAAGGACACAGCACATGCCCCAGGGGAATGACAATCTAAAGTGGAGAAAAGACAATTATGTAAATAGCTATGCAGGCAAAAGTGATAAATGCCATGAGAAAGCTAGAAAATGATGTGGGCAAATGAGAAAAAAGGAAGGCTTCATGGAAAAGGTGACATTTCATCTAGGCTTTCAAAAACAATAGGTAACACTTCGATTACCTACTATGTGCCAGGGACTATTCCAGGTACTGGGACATAACAGTAAACAAAAACATTAAAAATCTCTACTTTCATGGAGGTTTCACAATAGTTGGGGTAGAGAGACAGCAAACAAAATAAATAATTAAAATAGTGCTGTATCATTCAACAAAGAAAAAGAAAGCAGTTAAAGTGATAAGCAATGTGGGGTATGGGCTTGTAATTTTACTATATTAGTTTTGTTTGTTTGTTTGTTTTGCAGTACGCGGGCCTCTCACTGTTGTGGCTTCTCCCACTGCGGAGCACAGGCTCCAGACACGCAGGCTCAGCAGCCATGGCTCACAGGCCCAGCCGCTCCACGGCATGTGGGATCTTCCCGGACCGGGACACGAACCCGGGTCCCCTGCATCGGCAGGCAGACTCTCAACCACTGCGCCACCAGGGAAGCCCTGGGCTTGTAATTTTAAATAACATAGGGATGGCCTGAATGAGAAGGCAATATTTGAGTAATGATCTGAAAGAGTTAAAGGAGGTGAGCATTCCCCAAAGAGGGTACAGGAGAAGTCCAGTGTGAGTGACAAAGAGGGAAAGAAAGAGAGAACAGTAAGAGATGAGGTTTGAGAGAGGAGGCTGGGGTCGGCTGGGAATTAGGATGGATGTAGAGCCTTATGGGCCATAGTCAACACTCTAAGTGTGATGTAAAGCCATCAGAGGGTTTTGCACAAGTGAAAAGCATGGTCTAGACAGAAACAGGATGCACTGTAAGTCTCTTACCTCACCTCACCCCAAACTGCTCACTAAGGTAAGCAATGACCTCTAAATCTGATGGGTGCTTCATTTTTAAAATCTCATTTAATCCCTCTAGTGATCTAACACTGATGACTGCTCTCTTCTTACTGAGTCTCCATCCCCCCTCCCTTGCTGTTTCTCTGCTTTTCCTCCATTCTCTGGGAACTATTCCTTGGTCTTCATATTACCTTCATTCTCCATTTGACATTTAACTATGGATTTCCCTAGGGACTATGTCACCTTCACTTCTTACCTACTCCCCCAGGTGAGCTCACCTGTATCCACAGTTCCAATTCCCACTTGTACATCAATGGCTCACGAAGCCATCTCCAGCTCATACCCCTCTCCTAAAGTAGAGATTTTCAGTATTTCCAACCACCTACCACACAGATGTCATCAATATTCCAAGGGAACCCCAACTCACGTGCTCCAAGCTGAAATCACCATGTCACTAAACGCCCTGACATAAATAATGAGACCTTTTTCCTAAAGACTACTCTCATATCACAACTTTTGATTTAAAATAAAATAATTTCAGACAGTACTTTATTAATCACAAAAATTATTTTAGAAGCTGACCTGTGTGTTTCAGCTTCTTTTGCTTTCCCCATTTGTGTAAGACGCTTTTTCGCTTTGATAAATTTTCTAATCTTTTCATCTTCCTCCTCTTGCTGCTGCTGTTCTACAGCTTTGATGGTATTTTTATCATTCAGATGTTCCTTGGAGGAAAAAACTGTGTATTATTCTATCACAAAGAAAAGTATCTTTCAACATATAGATATCTAATACGATATTAAATGTCAAATGGTCACAGCTTCTAATACAATTATTTCTCTCTTGGAGAAATATCCCAAGGAGATAATCAGAGCTGGACATTACGTTTTATGTACCTACCACGTACTTCACCTCAAAGTTATTTATAACAGTGAAAATTGGAAACAACCTCTAAGTAGTCAATAATGGAGAAATGGTTAAATAAATTACACTCTCAAAGACATGGGAAGATACAAATAACATAATCAGTAAGTAGGAGAAAAAAGCAGAATATAAAACATTACCATGGAGTATTTCAGTTTTGCAAATATATATAAATACAAGTTTATAATGAATGTATAACTGGAAGAAATGTATCAAATGTTAACAGTAGTTATCTCTAGGGTATGAGATTATAGGTGACATTCACATCTTAATTTTCTGTATTTCTTTTCAAATATCTCATTTCTTTACAAATATGAATTTAAAATAATTCTATAATCAGATAAAATGCAGTAAATATGTATACATTCATTTAATGTTTGAATAGTTAATATAGTCATATGCTACACAAATTTACAATATTTTAAAAACACACAGTGTAAAGCGTCCTTCCTACCACATCCACCATCTGCCTATTCCTAATTCCACCCACCAGACTCAATTACTGTGAAACTACTTTCTTGTCCAGACTTTCTTTTTGTGCATATACAAAAAATTATACAGATGTATATTCTAATTAAAAAATGTTTAATAGGTCAGTTTTTTAACAAAGAATAAAAATCTGTTCATATCAGCATATTTTTTAAATTAGAGCATCATTTCAGAAGTCCAATATAAATCAGAGGGGTTCTACAACTCTACAACCTGACCTGCATTAGCCATCATAAAAATAGGTGTCTTTGAACACAACAGCCTGGATACATAGATGTATCAGTGCTTTCTGTTACTATAAGTAGAAATCAATTCAAGGTAAAAGTTGTTAGGTATAATATTTAATATTCCACTATATTTATAACTCAGGGTGTACTACGTACCTACTACTCTTAAGTACTTTTTATTTTATGGGATATTACTTTTCACAGCTGTAATCTGGTTACGAGATATATTAGTTGACATGAAAAGGTAATGAAAATATCAAACTCTTAAAAGTGATTGTTTTGAATTATTTCTTAAAAACTTTATTTTACTGTTTTTTTCTAAGTTTATTGTAAATGTTCATACAGATTTTTTATAGTAAGAAAAGCCCATGGGCTTCCCTGGTGGCGCAGTGGTTGAGAGTCTGCCTGCTGATGCAGGGGACACGGGTTCGTGCCCCGGTCCGGAAAGATCCCACATGCCGCAGAGCGGCTGGGCCCGTGAGCCATGGCCGCTGAGCCTGCGCGTCCGGAGCCTGTGCTCCGCAACGGGAGAGGCCACAACAGTGAGAGGTCCGCATACCGCAAAAAAAAAAAAAAGAAAAGAAAAGCCCAGAGTTAACACGAAGTTAATCCTGATTTTTAAAAATTGAAAGCCTCAGTTCAAGGTCACCTGGCTAGTAAGTAGCAGTGTTAGCATACAAAACAAGGTCTGTCCTATTCCAAAGTGACTTGGAAAGATAAAAATATTATATCCATGAACAACGAATAAGATTTTATGCAAAAGGAATAATAATATTACAAGTAAAACTCTTAGAAATTAAAATTTTGATAGTTAAAATTAAAAATTCAATAGAAGATTTAGAAGACAAAGTTGAGAATAACTCTCAAAGTCAAACAAAACCCAAAAATGGCAGGAACAATTAATTGCCTACCCAAGAGTCTTTCTTCTCTTCTGCATTAGTAGCAGGACCCAGATTTTGTTCAGAGTGGCAATATGCTCATCTAGAAGACTATATTTCCAAGCTTTCTTTTCAGCTAGGTGTCACTAAATTACAACCAATGAGATTTAATGGAAATTGTTAAGTGGGAGTTCTGAAAAAGTTCCTTAAAAGGAAGACAGATAGTTAGGAAATCCTTTTTTGTCCTTCATCCTTTCTCCTTCTTGCTGCCTGGAATGTGGCCAGGAGCTCCAGCAGCTATTCAAGGCCATGAGGCAATCCTGAGGACAGAAGCCACCTATGTTCCAAGAATAGCAAAGCAAAAAAAGAGAAGCTGTCTCATTCCCCCTTGATTCTGGAGGTACCATATCAGCCTTGGCATGACCACCTCTGCACTTCAGATAAAGGTACTGTTGCAATTTATTTTGTAATTTTTTACATTCTTTATTTTGGGTTTTCTGTTATAAACTTTTGAGTCTTACCCTAACTAATAATATGAGAAAATATTTTTTTAATTAGAGCATCACTTCAGAAAGTCCAATATAAATCAGAGGGGTTCTAGAATGGTAGAAACAAAATAGAAAGGGACAAAATTATACAAGAAATAAAATAAGAAAACCTGATGCATTTATGGGTTGAGGCATCAACTGAGTGCTCAGCAAAATGAAAAAGACCTAAACGAGGTACGTCCCTGTTAAATCTTACAGTTGCAGAGATAAAGACCCTCAGAGCTTTCAGAGAAAGAGAGACAAGGGAAGTAAAAACAAAACACACCAGATCACATACATAGAATGAATACCATAAATGGCATAATACTTTTCCATAGCAATACTGAAAGCTAGAATATTATGAAAACATAAATACAAAACTCTGAATTCTGAACCCAGAATTCTACACCCAAACTATAAAGAAAGCATTACTTTATTTTTTTTTATAAATTTATTTAGTTAGTTATTTTTGGCTGCATTGGGTGTTTGTTGCTGCACACAGGCTTTCCTCTAGTTGCAGCGAGCAGGGGCTACTCTTTGTTGTGGTGCATGGGCTTCTCATTGCGGTGGCTTCTCTTGTTGCAGAGCACAGGCTGTGGGCTTCAGTATTTGTGGCACAAAGGCTCAGTAGCTCTTGGGTTCAGTAGTTGTGGCTTGCGGGCTCAGTAGTTGTGGCTCATGGGCTCTAGAGCGCAGGCTCAGTAGTTGCAGGACACAGGCTTAGTTGCTCCACGGCATGTGGGATCTTCCCAGACCAGGGCTCAAACCCGTGTCCCCTGCATTGGCAGGTGGATTCTTAACCACTGTGCCACCAGGGAAGCCCAAAGCAACTGTTACTTTAGATGATAACCTTTCCAGATAAGAATTCAAAATTTTTACCTCCTCTATACCCTTTCTTCAGAAGCTACTCAAAGATGTATTTCAGGGGACTTCCCTGGTCATGCAGGGGATAAGACTCCATGCTCTCAATGCAGGGGGCCCAGGTTTGATCCCTGGTCAGGAAACTAGATCCCACATGCATGCCACAACTAACAGTTTGCCTGCCACAACTAAGAAGCCCACCTGCCACAACAAAGGAGCCCACGTGCTGCAGCTAAGGAGCCCTGGAGCCGCAACTGAGGAGCCCACCTGCCTCAACTAAGACCTGGTGCAACCAAATAATATTAAAAAAAAAAGATGTATTTCAGAAAGATGAAGGAATAAATCAAGAAAGAGGAAGGCATAAGATTCAGGAAATAGGAGCTGAGACCCAGGAAAGTGGCACAGGGAAGCTCCAGAATGACAGCTGAGCAGCAGGCCTAGAGAGCAAACAGTCTAGAAGGAAGAGAAGGACGGAGGACTCTGTATGGGGGAGCTCCAAGAAAACCATAAATAATTTAACATTACTTAGGTGAACATTTGAAAACTAATATCATTAACCATTTGGCAGAACGTACTGAACATATGGAAAAAATTGAGGTATAGAGCTTTAAAGCAAATGCAAACAATGAGAATTATTTTAACCACAGAAAAACATTTATGGAAGCAAAAAATTATAATCATAGTATATTTCTTAGCTCTTCAGAGAACAATATTTATAAAATCATAATAATGATTAAACTAAAATTATACCATGATGATTTGGGGGGAAGAGGTGGATGGGAAGGGGACAGTATTGGGAAAGAGCTACATCCTCAACTACCAGGGCAGAGAGACAGAAAATGTTTAAAATTGATAAATCAAGATACATATCTTTAAAACTGAATATATTTTTTTAAATATATAGATTATTTATTTATTTTTAAATTTATTTCCTTATTTATTTATTTATTTTTGGCTGTGCTGGGTCTTCGTTGCTGTGCGCAGGCCTTCTCTAGTTGCAGTGAGCGGGGGCTATTCTTCATTGTGGTGCGTGGGCTTCTCATTGCAGTGGCTTCTCTTGTTTGGGAGCATGGGCTCTAGGTGCACGGCTTCAGTAGTTGTGGCACACGGACTCAGTAGGTGTGGCTCGTGGACTCTAGAGCACAGGCTCAGCAGTTGTGGCACACGGGCTTAGTTGCTCCGCGGCATGTGGGATCTTCCCAGACCAGGGCTCGAACCCATGTCCCCTGCATTGGCAGGCGGATTCTTAACCACTGCGCCACCAGGGAAGTCCCTAAAATACATAGATTATTTAGAATATAATTTTCCAAGAAGCAGAAGGAGTGAAGCAATGACTGCTACTCTTCTTTTAAGCATTTTGGTGATGTTTGATGTTTTAAATCTGTGTATATGTTACTTAAGAATAAAAAATAACTTTAAAGAAATGAATATAAAAAATTACAAAATAAATTGCAACTACCATAAAATAATTATTACCATTTATTCAGCATATATTAATAGTGCAGGAGATACCAAACACGTATCACCCCATTCATTGCTCATTACAACTCTCATATTTAGGATAACAAAATTCATTTTTAAAAAGTCTCATTCTCTTAATTCTTGTTCATGAATGAGAGCACATCCAAATGAAATAACAGCAAATATAGCTCCCCCCAAAGTACATTTAAAAACCCAACTTAATAGCAAACTTCTTTTCTATACCACTATTATTTATAAAAAACATATTAAAATTTGGCATTGGACTCTGTACATTTTTTGAAGAGATACAATTTTGAAGTATTTTCAACTTACAAAAAATAGTCTCCTGTTTTCATTGATCTCTTCTTTTTTCTTTCCTCTTTCTTTTTTCATTTCTATTTCATATAATGAATTCTGTCGCTTTATTTCCTCAGCATCCTTTTCTTCCTCTTTTCTCCTTCTCTCTTCTTCCTCTTCATGTTCCTTTATTCTGAAGAAAAAAACATAATTATAACTGAGAGCGATGCAGAAAAATAGAATATATTTTAAAGAAATGAATTAGAGTCTTACCTGGGATGATTTGAAACTATAAAGGAGAACTTGTGGATTTCTTTTGGGACAAGAACAGATAGGTAAAGAGCAGTGATTAAAACCAAATCCAGGGACTTCCCTGGTGGTCCAATGGGTAAGATTCTGTGCTCCCAGTGCAGGAGGCCTGGGTTCTGGGAACTAGAGCCCACATGCGTGCCGCAGCTAAGAGGTCCGCATGCCGCAACTAAAGATCCCGCATGCCACAACTAAGACCTGGCACAGCCAAAATAAATAAATAAATAAATAAATAAATAAATTTTTTAAAAGAAAGGACATAGGAACCAATTGCAATGTATGAACCTTAGTTGGAATCTGATTCAAACAAATAAATTGTAGAAAAAATTTTTAAAAAATACAAAAACAAATCCAATCTTGGTTAACCCAGGATGGCCAATATCTTCCTTTCTTCAAAATTTGTTTCATTCCTCACCAAAATTAAGTCCTACAGTAGATTCAAATGTTCCTTTCCTTTAGAAAGAACCAGTTAACTGAATGACAGACACTATGCTGAAATGGTGGCATTATTTTACAGAAAAGTCCCTAATCCCTACTGCTTTTCAATTTCAGCACTAGAAGATGCTATCTAAGCTATGGATCTGGCCTCTCAGGAGTTGGGGTTTGATGGAAGAAGGGCAACAACTTCCTTACCCAGCTGGCCACTTTGGTTGTTATCCTTTCTCTAGCCAACATTGACTAACTACTGATGCCTTCTGAGTGGTTAGCCATTAAATGCTGGTTGTCTCACAGGGCTTATGCGTGAGTTCTTCAGAGATCCCTGAGCAGTGTCCTCACTGCAGAGCTCTGATCTGCATTTAGCTCCAGCTCTACCTCTACAACCCACACCCCCCCACCCCACCACCATCACAACCAGGAGCATCCACCATCAGTAGCTTATTGCAGACTCTCCGCGACCACATCTGGCAGTCAATCCTCAGCATACTGGCAAAACAGCTCAAGCCCCCGCCACCCCCCCCCGCCGGTATCTTTGTCTATGTGCCCACGCATCCCGGTCAGCCAATCAACAGGTGTGCAGGCTGCTCCACTGGTGCTCTCTATCAGTTGTCTCCAGTTCTTTTTCTTCCTGGGTACAGAGTGGGTAAACAACCCACTTAAATAGACAAAAAGACTGAGGAGTAAGCCTTTCTTTCATATGCACCCAATCATAACATTTTTTTCTTGGTTTCAGGGAGGGGGAAAATTCCCTTCCCTGTGCCACAGAGGACTTCACAGTTAAGTGAGCCAGTAAGTTCACTTTGGTATTATTAAGCCAATTCAGAACAGGTGAGTAAGCAGCCACTTAGAGTCACAGTCACTCTCTTTAGGAGGAGCTAAGAAAAAAGTCACTGTTGGCCACAGCTAAATCAACTTTATGATTTCCCTAAAAATACTAGGTTTTCAAATTTTTATTTGTTTAGTTTGTTAGAACTATTTAATAGTATACCAATCTCTTAGAAGCAAATTCATGTCAATCATCAAGATTTAAAGGACATTATAAAAAGAGATGTATCTAATTTTGAGAAAGTTTTTGAAGTTTTAAAATTGCTACTTTAAGGGAAAACAAGATATAAAACATTTGCAATTTTAACATTCCTTAGCAAATCTGGAAATCACTAACATTATACCTATACACGTATTGGACAATTCATTGTTTCAGCCAAAAAAAAATTTACCTATTCTGAGAGTGAATAAGAAAAAATGTCTCTAGTGTCAGTGAAGAGATAATATTGACAAGGATTTATATAACTATTAAAGACTGTCAATAAAGACTTTTACCTTAGTTTGGGTAGACTACTCAACTATCTGCCACAGGTTTAGCTTAATGCAAAGTCAACATTTTGAAGGAAATCCGAGATCCTCTAGTTCAGGGAAGAAATACATAACATTTATATCTTTTTTTTTTTCTGGCGGTACACGGGCCTCTCACTATTGTGGCCTCTCCCATTGCGGAGCACAGGCTCCGGACGCGCAGGCTCAGCGGCCATGGCTCATGGGTCCAGCCTCTCCGCGGCATGTGGGATCCTCCCGGACCGGGGCACAAAGCCGCGTCCCCTGCATTGGCAGGCGGACTCCCAACCACTGCGCCACCAGGGAAGCCCAACATTTATATCTTTACTTCCAACACCCATGACCATAGCAGACACCAATAATCAATGCAAAACAAAAATCAATGCAAAAATCTTGGTCCTGCTCAGCCCAATGAACTGGCAGCCTCTGCCAAACCACCCGAGCAGAATTTGTCATGAAACCTCTTTGCTACCCCTGATTTACATTCTGAAGCTCCCAAATCTGTGTTGATCTAGCCCAGATCTGACTTGACTTTATACAGATGTTACATAGAACTCCTATAAAAGTGGAAGGGACTCCTACCCAAAATGTGGCTCAGATGACCCTCCACACACCAAGAGAATTTGAGAGAAAGTATTATCACATAAGGGACACCCAACAGAGCTGTGTAGGCATAAGTAGGTCTGGATTGACTTGGGCAAAGCAGAGGAAGTGAGTTTGGGTCTTTATTGTGACTGAGGGGTGAAACTGGGGAAAAGCTCCTGTGCACAGGAGATTTAAATTTCCTACTGGCAACCAAGGAAGAGGCAAGCCCAGGGGCCTTCTTATAAGGCCAAAGGGGAAGGGAGGGTGGGGCCTAACAAGAAGTCACCAGCCCAACATCAAAAATGAGGTCTCTGGGGCCTCCCTGGTGGCGCAGTGGTTGAGAGTCTGCCTGCCGGTGTAGGGGACATGGGTTCGTGCCCTGGTCCGGGAAGATCCCACATGCCGTGGAGCGGCTGGGCCCGTGAGCCATGGCCGCTGAGCCTGCGCGTCCAGAGCCTGTGCTCTGCAACGGGAGAGGCCACAACAGTGAGAGGGCCCCCCCCTAAAAAAATGAGGTCTCTGGGGCTTCCCTGGTGGCAAAGTGATTGCGAATCTGCCTGCCAACGCAGGGGACAGGAGTTCGAGCCCTGGTCTGGGAAGATCCCACATGCCACGGAGCAACTAAGCCCGTGCACCACAACTACTGAGCCTGCGCTCTAGAGCCTGTGAGCCACAACTACTGAGCCTGCACACCTAGAGCCCGTACTCCGCAGCAAGAGAAGCCACTGCAATGAGAAGCCCGTGCACCGCAACAAAGAGTAGCCCCTGCTCACCGCAACTAGAGAAAGCCCGTGAGCAGCAACGAAGACCCAACGCAGCCAAAAATATAAATAAATAAATAATTTTATTAAAAAAAAAAAATCAGGTGTCTATTACAATAGACATGCTTGATTCTTTTTTTTTTTTTTTTTTTGCGGTACGCGGGCCTCTCAGTGTCGTGGCCTCTCCCGTTGCGGAGCACAGGCTCCGGACGCGCAGGCTCAGCGGCCATGGCTCACGAGCCCAGCCGCTCCGCGGCGTGTGGGATCTTCCCAGATCAGGGCACGAACCCGTGTCCCCTGCATCGGCAGGCGGACTCTCAACCACTGCGCCACCAGGGAAGCCCAGACATGCTTGATTCTTGAAGAGACAACCCAAGAGGCATCACCACCTGACTATTTTATTCCTAGGTACATTCACTATGTCTAAAAGCAAATTCATCCTCCTCCTCTTCTAAACTGACCCTTTTGGTCTCTTGTCCTTATCGTGGTGAACAGTACCAACTTCTTTTCTGTTGCCTATTCTAGAGACTTAAGAATCACACTTAACTCTTCTGTAATCTTGAGACCTCTCATTCATTTATTTAACAACTATTTATTGAATTTCTACTACAACCATGAAACAGACAAACGTGGTTCCTGACCTCAAGAAGCTTACATTCCAGTGGGAAGACAGGCAAAAACAAGCAAACAAAAGCAAGTAAATAGAAAAATAATGTAATTACAAATCCAGGTAATTCTTGTAAAGAAAATAACAGAACAAGGGACTTCCCTGATGGTCCAGTGGTAAAGAATCATCCGCCTTCCAATACAGGGGATGCGGGTTCGATCCCTGGTAGGTGAACTAAGGTCCCACATGCCATGGGGCAACTAAGCCCACGCGCCACAACTACTGAGCTCACGCGCCTCAACAATAGAGCCCGCATGGCGCAAACTACAAAGCCCACCTGCTCTGGAACCCGTGCACCACAGCTAGAGAGAAAACCTGCACGCCTCAAATAGGGAGAAACCCCCGTGCTGCAACGAAGAGCCCATGCGCCACAACAAAACATCCCGTGAGCCACAACTAAGACCTGATGCAGCCAAAAAAATAAAGAAAATAAATAAATTTTAAATATATATATATATAAAAGAAAATAACAGGACAAGAAAAAGAATAACAATTGAGTTATTTATTTTACATAACAGAGAAAGCTGTTTGGACAGAGCTGTTCCCTAAGACAAAGAAGACCTCTTTGAGCTGATGAGAAGCCCACAGATGAAGAACGGGAAGGTAAAATTCCCGACAGGAGAAAAAGCATGTGAAAAGGCCATGTGGCAAGCAATGATCTGACAGGAGCCTGAGGCCTGGAAGATCAGGGTAATGGAGGTATAATGACCAAGGAGAAAGAGTGGTGGGAAAGGAGTTTGGGAAGTAGATGAGGCCCTTTGACACAAGGCCTTGCCAGAGATAGTCGAGTTTCCATTTTATCTTAAATGAATGGAAAGTCACTGAAATGTTTTAGGTAGGAGAATAATAAAATCAATTTTCATTTTAATAAAATCTCTCTGGATGATGAAAGGAGAAGGGATTAGGAAGAGAGAATAGGAGGCCAGTTAAGAGGTGGAGGCAATAATCCATGGGATATGAGGGTGGCTTGGACTAAGATGACAGCAATAAATTCAAGATTTGTTTTGGAGAAAAACATCAACATGAATTGCTGATAAATTTGACTTGGGAAATAAAGGAAAATAAAGATGGATTCCTAGGTTTCTGGTTTGAACAACTGACTGGTAAGGATGCCACTAGGAAGTCCACTGTGGGTGTGGAGAATCAATAATTCTGTGTTAGACATTTTAAATCTGAAGTACGTAAGAGATGTCCAAATGGAGATGTCTTAAAGGTGGTGAGATATGTGAAACTGGGACTTAAGGGAGAGTCTGGACTAGAGTGACAAATTTGGAAGTTACAAGATTTAGGATGGCTTTTAATCAGTAGGAACAAATAAGATCACTTAAGCCCTCTTCCCTTATCCAGGAGAAAGTGATGCAAGCTGTCCTATGATGATTTTTCCTTTTCTTGGGAAGCTGATGAGAGTAACAGTAACTGAGTTGTTCTTAAGCAAGGTCTATGGGCCTCTTCCTAGAGAAAGGCTTACCTATCAACAGAAGGAAATAGAATTATTCCTTGTCTATACTCTTAAGTGTCTTTTCAATAATTATGTTTAAGGCTATTGGTCAAAATCCGTCTTTGGGGGGATTTTGGTGTCACTAGAGTCCCTTATTTGCCCTATCCTCATCATGCCCACTGTGAGTCACAGGCAGACTCTTATACTGCTCCAGGCCTGCCTAGAGATTGTTTAAGAAGCGTGTGAAAAATCTCACTTTCAGGTACAGGGCCTGCAGCTGTACAGGGTGTTTTAGTCATCTATTGCTGAATAACTAATTACCCCTAAATTTAGTGGCTTAAAACAATAAACATTTATTATCTCATACCATTTCTGAGATTCAGGAAGCTGAGAGTGGCCTAGCTGGGTTGTCCTCAAGAGATTACAGTCACGATGTTGGAGCTGTAATCATCTGAAGGCTTGACAGAGTCTGGAGAACCAATTTTCACATATCCATTGGCAGGAGGCCTCAGCTCCTTGACACATGGACCTCTCCACAGAGCTTCTTGAGTATCTTATAACATGGCACTTAGCTTCCCCAGAATGAGCAATCCAAGAGAGATGCCAAGGAGAAAGACACAATGCCTTTTATATCCTAATCTCAGGATGTCACACACCATTACTTCTACCTCATTTTATTCTTTGGAAATGAGTTACTATGTATGGCCCACACTCAAGAGGGAAAGGAATTAGGCTCTGTCCTCTGAAGGGAGGAATATCAAATCTGTGTGGATATATTTTAAATCACCACCAGATGACACCTGGGTAGCACTTGGTAATACAATTAGTAGAGCATGCGAAAGTCTTGCCTCTTGGAACCTGCAATTCCCATTTCTTAGGGATTAAAAGAATTAAAATTTGGTCTCTGCTCAAAGAGGAGAGTCATCCCAAATTTGCACAAGGCACATCATGATCTGGCCCTTGCCTGTCTCTCCGATCTCATCTTTAACATTGCCCTCTTAGTCCTCTATATTACAGCCATCTTGTAGTTATTCAAATTCACCATATTCTGTCTCACCTGTGGACCTTCACCCATTTTATTTCCTCTGCTTAAAATACTTTTACATCCCTTACTCTTTGCATGGCTTATTCCTACTCATTCTTCAGAATTAAGTACAGGAGCTGATCTCTTCTGAAAAGCCTTCTCTAGACTGAATCAGTTGTCCATTTTATATTCTTCCATACACTATGTATATATATTTCCCAAAATATTTACTATCATAGTCTAATTATTTGTTCCATACCTATACCCTCCTCCCCAGATTGTAAACTTCTTAAGGAAAAAGGACTATTGTATTCATCTTTGTATTCTCAGTGACTAGAATAGTGGATGGCAAACATTGTTCAATAAATGTAACAATGAATGACAATTGAATGAATAAATAAATAGCCTCTCTTGAAATTTTGCTCTGGAATAAACTCTTATTATTCAAGAAAAGGGGAAAAAAATCCTCTTCTTCTCCTCCATTTTCTACCATATAGTCCTCTGTTTCCACTCAGGTTAATACCAGTGTTATGATTCCAATTTTACTTTTGTCTTAAAGAGGCTTTTTATTGGCTCATCACCATTCCTAACAATATTTTAAAGTAACATGCATTCTGAGTTGTATATAACTGACACATGCATCAACATTCAACAGAATATAACATGGTGATAATTTTGTAATTGAATTTCTTGTTTGTTTGGTTTGTTTTTTTACTTTTTGGCCACAGCACGTGGCATTCAGGATCTTAGTTCCCCGACCAGGGGTCAAACCCGTGCCCCCTACAGTGGAAGCTCAGAGTCTTAACTGTTGGACCATCAGGGAAGTCCTGGAATGTTTCTTTTTTCTGTTTTTTTTTTTTAGATTTTAATGGCAGCTTTATTGAGATATAATTTTCACACCATAAAATGCACCCCTTAAAGTGTACAATTCAGTTGTTTTTAGAACATTTATAGATATTTTCAACCATCACCACTAAATTTGAGAATCTTTTCATCATCCCAAAAGGAGACCCTGTATTACTCACCATTGTGCCCTCTTCCAGCTGCTAACAACCACTACTCTACTTTCTATGAATGTTTCTTAATAAATTTAAGATGTAGGACTTCTGGAACCAAATGCAAACTAAGCTCACATGTCACATATCATTCCCCTCCTAATTCCCCACAGTGCAACCAATGGTATGGGGAAAATTCTATACCACTACTAGAAACTAAAGCAAGGTCTTACCCACATACCTGAATTTTCAAGAAATTTTAGGAAAAATAGGGCAGTTGAGAATGCAATGAGAATAAGTAACACTTGGCCACCATTCGCAAAGACAGAGCCCACTGTGAAGAGTAAGTAAAGGAATTTATGCTGACCTCAGAGCCTAATGGAAAATCTCCTAGACTACACTGAAGATAATCCAAAGAAAGAACTAAAACGAATCCTAAACCTGCCTGAACCTCCACCCTATTGCCAAAGACCACATGAAAGGGGATCCTGGGGCCCAAAAACAGCCCACATACAAAGGCTGTAAGTGGGAGGATGTCCTGTAGGTTTTAGCACTGGTCAGGTAGCTTGCTGACTATCAGGCTGCTACCTGTAATTACACCTGAGCTGCAGCAGCCAATATAAGAAGAGAGATTTCTCAAGGGTGAATCACTGGTCAAATATTTGCCTCCCTCTGCCAACAGCTCTATCCCTAACTTGCACTAACCCTTGTGTCGCTACACCACCAAAGAAAAAACTTACAATAAATCCAACATTTCCCTTCTCTTTTTACTAAGGGTTAAAAGAAATGAAGAATACATAATTTGGCAACACATGTATCCTGAGAATTCATGTCTATCTCACTTAGACATTTGTTATTTTGACAAATAAATATAAATACAAATACCAAAACCTTTTTTTCATAGTAATGAAAAAAGACAGATTTGAGCACATAAAAATAAATATTTTCTAAATACTGAAAACCATTCAGAAAAGGTGACACAAATATGCGATATGTCATATGTAAAAAACACTTATTAATCACGTTTTAATTAATCAATGACAAACATACATTTCAGTATGAAACAACTTACACAGAAGAACAAAGGAGTAACCAATTCATGATAACAAAACCCAAAACAAATGAACATTTACACATGAGAAAATGCACTGCCTTACTAGAAACTAAGAGAAATGTAAATTAAAAGATACCAGTTTTTGCACATTAAATCACAAAAAAATTACTATCCAGAATTGGTTATAATATAAAGAAAAGTGTATCAGACATCATTAATGAACGCATACTTAAAACCTTCTCAAAGGGCAATTTGGCAGTATCTCTCCAAATGTAAATCCAAGTCCATTTCAAGAAATCTATCCTACATAAATACATCTTTGCACAAAAGACATATGCTCAAGGATGTTCACTGCAGCATTGTTAGAAATGGGGCGGGGGAGTGGAATCCAAATTTCCCTCAGTAATAATGTAGTTAAATAAATCATGGTACATGTTTAGTATACAATATGATTATTTTAAAAGATGTGACAGATCCATATTTTCTGGCATAAAAAATGTTCAAGGTATACTGTTGAATGAAAAAATAAAGTCACAGAACAATATATAACATCCATGTTAAAAAATATATACACACTTAAATATGTCCTGAATATAAGAAGTATCAGTAACTGCAATAAAACATCCTGAAGTGATAGCTATAAAACTTTTAGGGACTTCCCTGGTGGCGCAGTGGTTAAGAATCCGCCTGCCAATGCAGGGGACATGGGTTCGAGCCCTAGTCCGGGAAGATCCCACATGCCGCGGACCAACTAAGCCCGTGCGCCACAACTACTGAGCCTGCGCTCTAGAGCCCGCAAGCCACAGCTACTGAAGTCCGCGCGCCTAGGGCCCGTGCTCTGCAACAAGAGAAGCCATTGCAATGAGAAGCCCGCGCACCGCAGCGAAGAGTAGCCCCCACGTGCCACAACTAGAGAAAGCCCATGTGCTACAAAGACCCAACGTGGCCAATAAAACCAGAAAAACTTTTAATAATAGCTATTTTTGAAGAGTTAAATGGGACTTAAAGAGACAAACATTGAATAGAGTGGAAATAAGAGCTTCTAAATTTTACTCCAAATTTTGCTGTATTGCTTGAATTTTAAACAATAAGCATATATTCATTTATTATTTGTAACATTTTTTAAAAATTTTGAAGAGGAGATGAACGTACACTCAAATGTTAACAGTGCCTAATCTGGATCGCAGCGTTTCTGGTGATTTTTCATTTATATTTTATTTTGTTTAATTATATTTTTAATTCTATAATGATCACGAATTGATGATGTAATGTTTAATTATGAAAATATTTTTTCTTTAAAAATGGTAAAACTGTCCACCAGAGTATAATTTAATTTTTGGATACATTTATATAATGTATATACATTTAAACTACAGTATGAAGAAACTGGTCTCACAGTGGAGAAACATGGTAGCTGATGGACAAGGAAGAGACTTTTCAGTAAATCCCCTCTGTGCCTTTTCCTATTTGCATGTGTCAATTACTCAGAAAAGTAAAATAACACACAAATACACCCCCCCATATATACACTACTAGCTACTTTAAAAAAAAGATCAGGTTTGATTTCTATTTACCAACATGGCAAGAATTCATTACATACTGGTAAGTGAAAAAAATATTTGAAAAAATAATACTGTGGATCCAATTTTATTTTATAAAATGTGAGTACACATGCTCAGAAAAAAAAGTCTGTATCAGTGGATCAATGACTGCCACAGGCTGAGGGCAGGGGATAGAATTTCATGCAAAGGGGTACAAGAGAACTTTCTGGGGCGATCAAGTGTTCTGTATCTTGATTTGGGGGTGGTTATACACCAATATGCTTTTTATTTTTATTTTTTAATATCTTTATTGGAGTATAATTGCTTTACAATATTGTGTTAGTTTCTGTTGCAACAAAGTGAATCAGCTGTAGCCATATGCTTTTTAAAAGGTGAAGTTTCTTAAATGTAAATTATACCTCAATGAATGTGACCCTCTCCACCACTAACACCAAAAAGAAGTCTGTATGGCTACATACCAAAACAATAACAAATTATTGTGTTGGATTAGGTTATTGTTCAAAATGACTCTCTCACTCCCACTTCCATGGGAGTCCACTCCTCTGTCCCACTGATGTCAGCATGGTTACGTGACTTGCTTTAGACTCACGGTGGGCCAACTGTATTTCCTTGCCCTTTGACTTTGAGTTTTGCCATGTGCTTGCAAGCTTGGGCTCAATCTCTTGCATCTGTCAATATCATGAGAAAAGTTTTCCCCAGGTGCTTGCTGTCCCTTCATTCTGGACCTCAGAATGAGGCCCCCATGGAGCAGGATCAGAGCCTTTCTCACAGTAACAAGGAAACACAGCCAGTCCTACAGTTTGAAGACAAGCTACCCAGCCAGGCCCAAACAACCCACAGATACATGAGAAATAAATGTTTACTGCTGAATGCCACTAGATTGTGTGGTTGTTTGTTATGCAACATTATTTTAACAATGGTAACCAATATATTATCTCTGGGTAAGGTGGTAATAGTGATTTTAACCTCTTTCTTTTTATTTTTTCTACTTACTAGGTATATTAGCATATATTACTTTTATAATCAGGAAAAAAAAAGCTATATCCATTATGAGAAAAAGAGGAAAGTACAAAAAAGGTAATTTATGTATACATACTGTTTTAAATGATCTTTGCTAAGAGCCACTCTATCTCTGCGTTGTTTTTCTGCTTTTTCTTGTTCTTCTTTAAAAGCTTTTTCAGCGTTGAGTTTCACTTGTTCCTCCCATTTTTTATCTGATTTTATTTTACTCTTTTGGAAGTCAATCTGTGCATCACGTTCTTTCAAAACTCTACTAAGAAGAAGTCCTGACTACAAAAAAAATTGCAATATTTTAAGAAAATAAAGTCTAATTATATATAGATATGTTAAATATATATATATAAATACAAGAAAACCCAAGTAGTACATGAAAGTTTTTCACTCTTTCTGTCTGGTAAAATTGATATTGCTTTGCATATTCAATGGCCTTTTTCCTTTCTCCTTGTTGGTGTATTGCTTCTTCCATATCAAGAATTTGTCTTTCTGCCTCTATTTCTTTATCACGTTTCTTTTTGGCTTCAAGTTTCTGTTCTTTCATCCCCTACAAAATGACAAAAGCAGTAGTCTGTTTTCTTTTTTCAACTTAACTTTACAAAATTAAGCATATAATATGATAATTTGAGCTTTCCTTATGAGTCTTTATTGTATTTGCATATATCACTAACAAATATGAGGTTACACTTATGAGCTAATCCTTAATTGAATTTTTTAGGTAGTTAACACATTTACATGGTTCAAAATTCATAATATTAAAAAAGTATATGGGGACTTCCCTGGCGGTCCAGTGGTTAAGACTCCATGCTTCCGATGCAGGAGGCACGGGTTCGATCCCTGGTCAGGGAACTAGGATCCCACATGCCGCATGGTGTAGCCAAAAAACCCTATATATATATATATATGTATATATATATATATATATATATATA